>NW_008329362.1:1065978-1098397 GCF_000622305.1 Nannospalax galili
CCCACCCCCATATACATACCTCCATGCACATGTGAAATTCCAAGGAAATGTTTTGGAAGCCCTATCCAACTCTCAGGAAGCAGAGACAGGAGGATTGCAAGTTCAGAGTTCAACCTGCATTACACAGGGATTTACAGTCAGCCGGTCAGCCTGTGCTACAGAATGAGAACCGCTCTGAAAAGGCCTCCCCCCATCCGCCTTCCCCCCAAAAAAGGACAATGTCTGTTATAATGAACTTATTAAATTGGGGCTTTTGGGAGATGAGAATTAAAATGTGAGGTGAACTGCGGTCTTTAGTTTATGCCTCTTTCCAGTCTTCCCTTGATTTATTAGTCTTTTGCGTCTTTCTTGAACTTTCACATATCTTTTAGGGATATTTCTCATGTGATAGTCTCAGTAAGGTCACTCTCTTCTTCTGTTATGACATGACTTATCAAAAATAAAAATGCAGATGCTGTACCAAGTCAGAGATCTTGATTCCTTTTTGTTTGCTTTTCAAGAAGAGGACATGGCTCCCAAAAGGGAGACCCCACCCAGTTCAGAGAGTTAGTGCCACTGTTTCATTGTAACCCCATAATTGCCTCCTGTGTACCACCTTGAATATTATTAAATATCCATGCAAACATTACTATCTTTGAGGGCTTAGCCCAAATCCACCTATTTCCACGCGGCCTCCCACATCTTTAAACACAGAAGCACTTACATCTCTTCCTTGCATTTAATGCATTAACTTTAAATTTCATTGGTCCTAAATTATGCTTTCAGCCTTCATAATATAGCTTTAATGTAAAAAATCAAAGGCCCAAACTCCAATTCTTCACTTCAGAATTCTCACAGTCTCCATTCTTAGTCATTTTCTCAACATTAATGAAATCTAATTTATCATTCTAGCCATTTTCACTTCAGGTGCTTTTCTCTGTTCCTTGTTCTACCTGTCCTGTCGTCTTGGTGATCAAAGTGCCACATTATTCTGCACAATTCCAATGACCCTCTGTGTGTCACATTTCACTGTTTTTTTTTTCTACCCATATGCTCTTAATTTTGACTTTACTTATACATTAAATTAATTGAAGTACACTGTTCAATAATAGGGTAAGTTATTAGTACTGACCAACCAGTATGTTTCAGTGTTCTATTTAAGAGCATATGGATCCTCAGAGTCCATAGAAGGAAGGAAGCTGTAATTTTATTTTCACAAGACATGGGAAGATGTGTATACTAGTGCTAGAAGCCGAGTCTCACTCCAGAGTCTGTGCTCTTTGTGTGATGCGACACTGGCCTGAGACCCTAATTAAAATTTTTCATTTAGGACTGGAGAGATGGCTCAGTGGTTGGGAGTGTTGACTGTTCTTGCAGAAGACCCACGTTCAAATCCCAGCATCCACATGGCACCTAACAGCTGTCCATAACTCCAGTTCCAGGGGATCCCACAGCCTCTTCTGTGCTCTGCAGGCATTGCATGACACAGGTACACTTACATGCAGGCAATACACGCATACACATAAAATAAAAATATATTTTAAAAAAGTTTTTTCTAGAAAATTATTCTAACTTGTCTCAACTGAAGTATTTCTGGCCCTTTCCTCCATGTTTACAAAATGTTTACCCAAGAACTAAGTATGTTTAAAATAAAGTCTTTCAAAATGAATAAAATCATTTAAGTTTTTATTAAATGTTACAATATCATACATGCATGTAATGCACTCTGATTATCCCCACCCCTTCACTCCACCCCCCATCAATCCTCCCTCCTCCCTACAGGTTCCATCCCCATGTGCTTCTCTTCTGATTTTGTGACCCACTGAGCTTAACTCTCAGACTGGTCTCACAATTGCAATCCTGCGGCCACCCGAGAGCAGGAATTACATCACAACTGGTTTTAAAATGTTTAATTTTTTCTAGTGTTTAATTTTTAATTCTTATTGTGTTTTCTTTCAGGTCATTTAGAGATGTTATATAAATCAGGGTACTCAATTAACTTGTATCGAGTTGTCCTGTTTACAAACAAAATTCCTTAGAAATTTTTGATGTGAAGCAAATTAAGTGAAACATATATTATCTTCTACATGTGTTCTCCCCACTTCCTCTGCCTCACAATAGATGACACAGTATGTTATTTCCAGAGAGATGTCTCCCATCTGCTCAATCTTTATTCTAGATTACTTTTTAACATATTTCAAATATAACTCATTAACTTTTCATTTCATAGTACTTGCAAGTCTAGAACATATGAAAAAACTAAAAATGTTTTTAGCTAATTCACTATTATCTTAATGAGAACAAAAAAGCTAAATAGTCAAAAAATACTGAAGTGGAGCCAGTAGAATGGAATTTTGAGGCTACTTGCAGCAATACCTCATCTCTGTTGCTTCTGTCCAGGAATATTTTATAAAAGAATTAAGTGTATGAAAATGAGCATAAAGTACAAAGGGTCTAACACAAACCCCAGCTTTTTAAACTGTTAGTGTGCAATCCTCCATTCATCTTTATTTCTTGAAGACATCTCAAGTCCTTCAGTTCTCACCTCCATTCATCCTCCAAATGATGCAGGAAGGTAGCAGATGGTCACTGTTAGCTAATGTAGAAACTGCAGCTGGTGATTTCTATTTTGCTTTCATCCTTAGCATTATGTAGCCTACAGACTCAACAATTTTAACTGGAAAAAAGAAATGAGTTCTGTTGAACATGTATCAATAATGGCAAGGCAACCCACGGTCACTTATTCTCTGCATTTTGATCAGTCTGTGGACCTCTGTAGTGACCTCCAACTGATGGAAATTCTTTGATGAGGGACGATAGCCACATTTACGATGGGTGTAAGGATAAGTATTTAGAACACAGTTGAAATTATATCGGTTTAGAAAAATAACAAAAGTAGTTTCTCCTGTAGGGTCTATGACCTCTCCAGCCACAGGTTAGTTACAGCACCAGGCATAAATTCTTTCCTATTGATTGGGCTTTAGACAATCAGACAGTGGCTTGTTACCCCAAGCATTAAAGTGCTACTATTGTACTACTGATAGTATCTTGCTGGGCCAGTCATTGTTATGGTTTATAGGCTTTACAGCTGGGTAGAACTATTGGTTTCCTTTCTTCCTTGGCAGCTTGCATAGCATCTTCTATTAGAGCTGGTACTCAGGGAGTAGGCTTCCAGGTAAGCTCTAGCTCAAGTCCTTCAAGTCCAGGGTCCAAACTGTGTGGTCTTTTCAGCAATAAGATCTTACCTTCAAGTACTGTGGAAGCAACCAAGGGCAATGGCAATAGTCTATATTGTTTAGGGAGTCTTTTGGACTCCCTGACCAACAACTAGAAGAGAGATTTCCCATGATTGCACTGGGATTTTTGTTAGCCTATACTTCTTTTTACAAATGGCATAACCACACACATACACACAAACACACACACACACGATATATACATATATAATGCACACATAATATATATATATGTATTTGCACCACATTTTCATATATATTTGAAAGTATATATATCTATATCTATCTATCATCTATCTATCTATATAAAACACAGGGACAACGCCTCTCCCAGACACCATAGGCTGTCAGAAAGCCCCAGTGTGAGGTATATGTTACCCTTTCAAGCTGTTGGTCAGTGGGATTCCACAGACCCCCAAACATTGCTATTGCCATTTTACACTTTTATATTCTACTCTATCACCTACTCAATGGAACAAGATTTTAAACATGAGGAGCAACCTAGTCACGCTCCATGTGATGCTCTACATGCTGTTCCTGGGACATTTTTATGTACAGACCCTCAGCTAGTTTTCACATTCCGTTCTGTGATGCTCAGCCTTCAGTCTAATCTGAGTTATTTAAAATTGCATGAGAAACTGGCAAATGACTTGATAATGTTCGAATCTAACTGCCACCCCATAAGGGAGTGATTTCATAACTGTCAAAAGTGCAATTGGCTTTGTCAGAAGCAACTTGTTTTATGGACCCCATTACTTGTTTCAAATTATCTTGTCCTTTAGATATTTGCATTTTCTTTTACCATCTCTGCCACTGTAATGGGGCTAAGGTTAGTTTGAATGAATTCATTGCTGCCCTTCAGATCGTAATACAATGGTTCTCTATGGCCTGTGAATAAACCAAAGGTGTCCTGCAGCATCTACCTGAATGTTACATGCAGAGGATATCACTAAATACATCTTAATGACTACTGTCGTTTGTTTGGATGTTTGGTTTTTTTCTCTGAAAGCTGCATGGAACTGATGTGGGCTTGAGCCAAGTCACCAGCTGGACAGTATCTCAACATGATTTGCCTGCTGCTTCCCTTCCAGTACTGATCTCCCAGGCTTCATTTCGCTCATTGGCATCTTTCCTGGGCCACGTGTTGCAATTCTAGGGCATCTTCTCACCATGGGCCTTGCTGTTCCTGTGGCCCATCATCACAACCATCACCACCTGGCCAAGTGATTGGGAATTTTTTTTGGTTTGGGAATTTAGAGGCCCAATCCTGTGTAAGAATGAGGATTCCAAACTCTAGAAAAAGCATTTAGTGACTTGACGTGAATCTAGCCTCATGAATTTTAATCTACAATACTAAAAGAATTTAGAGAAATTAAAATAAATCTTTGCATCAAGATGATTTGGTCGAGGTGCCACAGAAACAAGCTTCCCAAGGACAAATGTGTTAATTTTGTTCGATGGCTTATACACAGTTTTCAGCATTTATTAACGACTCAGCAAATGTTCCTGAAAACATTCCAAATTCTGTTTTGGTTTGTGGACACATAGAAAGGGAAGCAATGACCACTAGGAGGCGGTACAGACTCACAAAGATCAACCAAGCCCAAGTCACAGAACTCCCACTATTATAGAAGAATGAAGATCATATAAAGCACTTAACCAAATTTCACAGAACAGTTTTGCATAAACATGAGGTAGAAGCAGGTATTTCATAACTAAACCAACAGTGGGTCAAGTTGGCACTACACTAATAAAGGTCTGTATAGAACTGGACGGAAACTGCTTCACCCTGCCAACATTTCCTTTCAGCCTCATATGTAAACAGATCAATTATATATTATACTTGTCCAAGATGTAAAACAAAGTAGCCCATGTTCTGAAGGGGGAGGGGGAGCCTCTAAGTTAGTTAAATGCATTTAGATATTAAAATTAAATCATGAATTGAGATAGTAACTGTTTAAGTTCTGAATGAAGTGGTTTCTCATAAGTAAACTTTTTGAATTTTCATTTTCAAGCTCCTAGTCAAGGGCACATGATTGTCTTAGAAACAAGTTTAATTCCACTATATATTTTTAAAATAATGTAAACACATACATACCTTCCACAGAACCTGAACTCAAAGCGTACACTCCTGCTTTGCACAGACATAGCAGCCAGTAACACGAACATTGAGAAACTAAAGTGAGGGCTGACCATCAGGGCAAAGGCCTGCTGTGCAGTTGCAAGGCTGGGGACCTAAGGTAGGATCTTCAGAGCCCACGTCAAAAGCCAGGCACAGGATGCAGCAAGACCCTGCCAGAAGCAGAGACAGGAGGGTCCACAGGGCTCAGCGGCAGACCAAACAGCCAGTTGGTGAGCTCCAGTTTCAGTGAGAGACTGCCTGGAAAACTAAGGTGCAGAGCACGAGAGGACAGCCAGCATGGTCCTGAGGGAGGCCCCCGACACTCACTCATTCAACCACACACGTGCTACACAGAGAAAAACTGAAGTGTTAAGACCCATTGTTGAACCTTTCCACATTGGCCTATGAATAGTTAGGATAACAGGTGCTTACTATATCCTAGAAATTGTAACAAGCATTATAAGTAGTCTAATTTTGTCACTGCCTGGGAAAATAGGTATTAACATCTCTATCTATGGGGTAGACTTATACAAGTGCTGGGCTTTTTAATAACTCTACCATGCTTCCTTTTAATGACAATTATTCCTTTTGTCCCCTTATAGATGTACTAAACCACAGTGAATAGAGCCTCTGAAGGAGCTCGAAGGAAAATGACCCACAACACAGCTTGGCGACTGTCTTTGATTAATCACGGTAATGATAATTCACTTTGAAATCATATTTTCTTTTTGAAAATATTATTTTTATTTTATGCCTGCACGTAGGTAGGTGCACCTGTGTCATATAACGTTCACAAATGGTTGCTAGCTACCATGTTGGTGCTGGGGGTCCAACCTGGGACTTCTGCAAGAGCAGTCAAGTGCTCTTAACCACTATGCCGTTACTCCAGCCCGAAATCACATTTCTGGTCACAGGATTAAGTAAGAAAACCTGGATGGATTGGGGCTTCAATTTCCCACGTGTAAAATGAAGCACCCAGCATTATATCTGGAAGATGACGTGCACTTAATGAAAAACTCTACTTAGTTTAGAAGGTGAAGGTCCAGAATTTAACATACTGCGGGTTACGGGTTGTTTAACTTTGGCTACTAGGCAAGAAGGTTCCCATGCCATTATGGGGGGCTGTGTACCTTCTTAGCCACTTAGTGAATCTTTCAGTGTGGGAAGAGAGAAATGCTGACATGGCTGTCCTACACTGGAATTAAACATATAAGTTTTATTTCAACTCACTTCTCACATTATCAGCTTTAAAATTTGAGAATGACTTTATAAAGGTGTTTAACTTAAGGTTAAGTAAAACAAGAACTGACGAAATTTTATCTTTAGTGTTTACAGTTCTAAGATTTCTAGCATTTTTTAAACACAAACTGTCATTATGCCATTTAGCTTACCAAAATGTTTTAAATCTAAAAGCAATGTTACCTTAAACTACTTTGGAAAAAAATTAAGTCTTTCCCTAGCTTTTATAGGCCTTATTTTCCCCATTTCAGTAACTTTTATGAAAATAGCTTACTAAGAAAATTTTACTCATTATCAATAAGTTGCTTTTAAGTTGTACCATGTCTGAGTCACAAAGCACTGAAGTAATGGCTTGAGGCACTTTATAAATAATATCGACTGTAGAGTAACTATCATTGAAGAACGTAAAAATAAAAACTTGACACTGCACAGAAACTACAAAGGTTCTCTTTGTTCTCAGGCAAGAATGAATATAATTTGAACTGGCTGTGAGCATATAAAATGCCTACCGTGTCAATTCAGGAATAATTAGAAACATCATTTGGGACACCTTCATTCACTTCTTCCATAAACCATTAACAAACATACTTGGAATCCAACATCAACCAGGAAAATACTTGATATAGCAAGTATTTGGAGGAAAAGATCTGTGGACTTCAAATTGTTTGAATAAATTTTTCATAGAAAGGAAATGTTCTTGATTAATTTTTGGAATTAGTTTAGGAATTTTAAAATACTATGTATTAAAGAGGTATATTTGGCTCATAGTCCCTAAACATATTTGCTTTACTCATTTGAAATTACTTTCATTTTTTTTGCTAAATTGATATAAAATGACAGTATAGGCTCGATCTGATGGTACACTATTTCAACCTATTTCCTCACAAAGCTTGTTTCTGTTTTAATTAACCAAAACTACAATGTCAAAGAGTTTTAAACTGCGCATCCAACTTACCTCTAAATTCAAAAAGGACCCATTCCAGAAGTCATTTTCAGAAATTACACAGATTGGCCATTTATTTCTTCTAACTGAACTAATTTTTTAAGCCAAAGTTATCAAATTAGGGCCTTCAGGCCAATCTAGCCTCTCGGCTTTGTAAAGGAAGTTGTACTGGGAAGACAGCCAAGGCTGTGCACTCATGTCATCTCAGGCTGCACAGAAGAGTGGCTATGAGGGGGAACACATGGCCTTCGAAGCCTAAAATTTTATTATCTGGATCTTTACAGGGAAAAAATTGCCAAATGTTTTCACTAAAAAGAACTGGAAATTGAAACATAAACCTAGATCCGAGATTTCATTTTAATTAGAAGGATGTGCTCATTTCTTCTATTCTTCCTATCACAAAGACACCCACTTAGGCCTGCACTGATGACTTCTGTACACTAGCCTGAATTTTTGTACAATATGACACTGTTTCTATAAATTCTTAAAAAAAACACAAGCTTGCTCACATAAAACTAGATTTGTGGATCACGTGAACAAGGAGTGAGACAATACACAGTGCTCCTGCATCAGCTTTACTTAACTGTATAAACAAACTTTTAATATTAGATATTCTTAAAATGAAACACTACCATAGCATTTTAGATTATGTGAAATCAATGTTCTCGGATACTGAATTTTTGCATATGCAGCATTATTCTAACTTACTATACTCCTAAAGACTGTTATCAATAGCCTTCCCATCATTCCTATTTCTCTATTTGTTTCTATTTAATAAAATTTGTTATTTTTTTCTTTACCAAATTTCAACCAAATTTTTATCTATGCTTTTTTATAACCAAGGAGCAATTTTTTTAAATCACAGGCAATCAGTAGGTAAACACCTCTGGCTCAGATACTTGTAAAAGACAAGAGCTACTGAAAAAAATTCATTAAAAAACTGACTAAAAAATCAAGGAAGAAAACATACACACTTTGCACTACTATTACTTTGACATATGACCTATAATAACCTAACTTAGGTGTCTCTTTTCAACCTCCCCACAAATATTAAAAATGATCAGAAAATAACTGATATTTTCTGAGTTTTCAAAACAATCAGATTTTCATATCATGTAGTAGAAAAATAAAATCAAGCAACCACATTTTTTAATTTCAATGTTTTTCAATAAAAATGTAGAAATATTTTAATTTACATATTACAATGTACCAACATGAAGTCAATATCAGCAATTATACTCATAAAAAGTTCCTGCATTGTTTTGAGAGTACCCCGTTTCTGTACAACATTTACAGGTGTCTAACGTGTGGCTCTTTCTTCAGTGTGCTACAGAGTTTAGAGGTTCTGCTCGAATATTACCCAAGTCCAGCGCAGAATCTGTTTCTTCATCAATTTCTCCAATTACTGCGCTATTAGTATGGGGGAGAAAATAAGTTAAGTACATTTCTGAAAAAAACTTACATACTTTCTAATTATTTTTTTCTTAATCATATTTCTAATTTATTTCAAATTAATGAAATTGTGAACCTAGCATCATTCTTCCAAAACACATAAAACTGAGAAGACAGGGTAAAAAACTACTTAAGGTAGAAAGCAAAAACCATTTTGCGAGTCAGTGAACCATACATGTAAGCCACAAGATTCAAGAATTTGAAGATATTATTATAGGAACAATTATTAGAGATGATGGTAAATGCTTGAAAATCAGCTCTCTGGAAAAAATGCCTGAAAATCAGCTCTCTGGAAAAATAAGAACCTGATCTATAGCCTTTACTAATACTGTCACACAAAAACTCACATGGGGGAAATGTCAAGTTACTAGCAAGACAATCCATTTACTTGCAAAATTTCTAAAAGTCTTAATAGTTTGTTTTCATGAGTGCCTACAAGCTGGCTCTTGCAACCACTGGGTCTAGGGTAAATGTTTAATTTTGGTTTATTTTTACAGACATAGGAAAACCTTGAAATCAACCAGGCCATATAACTGCAATATTATTTTATCAGTAGTGCAGTGGTCAGAGAACATGGGCTCCATCTGCTCTGGCTCATTCTTTACAGCCCACCTTACAATTTCATCTAAAAGTCATCTCCAGAGAACATTTTATAAACTCAATTTTAATGAAAGATCAATAAATGTATTTAGCTAAATCTGACTTTTTGAGACACACAGTGAATAGAGTACTGATTTTGATAATCTAAGAGAATATTTATTATGATAAATTACTGCTTCACCTATCATTTTACAGAGTCCATCAAACAACCTGAAGAGGCTAACCCTTCTTTGGTTGTCCTCTAGTCACATTCTAACTCTCAGGAAACATTCTTCTAACTCTAAACTAGGCTAAAACTAGACACTTGGGACTACTACAATTACAATTAAGTGATATTTAAATTTTAAATTAATTAAAAAAATTTAAAAGCATGGTGGATTACATTTGCAATCCTGGCACTTTGGAAGCTGACGGGAATCAAGAGTCTGATCTGAAGCCATTCTGGGCTATGTAAAAAGTTCCAGGTGAGTCTGGGCTATATTGAGATACCATATCTCCAAAACAAACGAACAAAACCCAAAATTTATAGCTTAAGTCCTTAATCACATCAGCTACTTTCCAATATGCCATACAAAGCCAAGAGCCAAGAGTATTGGAAAATGCTGGTAAGACTTTCATCATCAGACAAAATTCTTTTGAAAGCACTGTTCAAAATGGTTGCAGGTCTTTCTAAAATTGCTACCTCTAAAATATTCTCAAACTGGATTATCAGTGCCCTAAATTAAACATGACAACAGGTGCAGCATGGATTATCATGAATATAGCAATTATACTAAAAACAATGACAGCTGAATAAGGATGTATTACTTAAAATTGACTTCAAAGACATTTTTCAAATTCTTCAAAATCCTCTTTAATGAAGTAGTTAGTTCAAAGCAATCTCTTCTGGACCTATCCAGGCCATCTTCATATTAGAACCACACATACACACACACACAAAATGGTAGCTCAGGCTTAAAATCTAGCTATTTAGAAACTGTGGGAAAATGATCTCAAGTTCAGGGCCAGTGTGGTCAACTTAGCGAGATGATCTCAAAATTTAAAAAGTAAAGAGAGTTAGGGATATAGATCTGTGGTAGAGTGCTTACTTAGCATACTCAAGACTCTAGATTCAATGCCCAGAGACTCAAATAAACAAATAATAAATAAATGATGAATCTCAGGAGGTCAATGTTTGATTTGTGAAAAAAGATCACTTTGGTTGGTTCCTGAAAGACCTTAATATAAACAGAACAGAATAGCAATATATTAAGCAAATACAAACCATATTTACAAAATCAATGAGCCGGGTATGGTGGCACACACTTTTAATCCCAGCACTCAGGAGGCAGAGGCAGACAATCTCTGTGAGTTCAAGGCCAGCCTGGTCTACACAGTGAGTTCCAGGACAGCTGGGGCTACAGGGAGACCCTACTTCAAAAAGACCAAAAATACACAAAAACCAAATAAATGCACAATTCTACTATGTATGAGTGATAGCATATATTTCAGGGAAAATCTCTCTCAATAAAGCAAAGAAGTACATCAGTTAGTAAAAATTAGCTTCATTTAAAGGACATTATTGTACTTACACATTGTCACCTCTCACAATGTATAATCCTAGGACCACTTGCTCTACTCCCTGAGAAGAGCTAAACACACGCTCATGACTTTCATCCAAAATCAAGTTAATGGTCTGGTCAAAACCTTTTAGTGTTCCCTGAAAAGACATGCAGAGGAAAAAGAGAAATATTCTTGTTTAACTTGTATTCAAACTTATAGTCATTTTAATTGTGTCAGGTTAAGTATTTACTATCTTAATATAAATCCATTATCAAAGAAAATGTCTTCTTTAGCTACAGACATATTCTATGAAACAGAACTTACTTCTTAGTTCTTTCATAACTGGAAGAAAAAGCCCACACTACACATCTGACTAGTGTGCAGCAAAAGAAACCTAGGAACCAGAGTATTTTATAGTAAGTAAACTCACATAGCCCAGGAACTAGCAGAGTCTAGTTCCTTGTGTCTAAGAACACAAGCTAAAATGTAACTGATTTATGGGAAAATGATATAATAAAGCAAACCACATACTATACAACAAATCACTATAATTTGTTGTGCTTATTAGTGCTGAGCATTGTGCTAAACAGCAGAAATTATTTCAACTTTGCTTCATCTTTTGAGGTAGAATTATAATTATGGCCCTTTCAAAGAAGGGAAACTAAAGTTCCAGAACAGTCATCTGTCAAGGTCTCATAAGACAATAATAGCAGATCTGGTATTTGAACTACAAAAGACTAGCTCTAGAGAAGACCACTAAGTGACAATGCTATACTATTATAAACAATATTTTCTATTTTCCAGAAATAATTTATGCCACAAATATATACAAACTCGATGGGTAGTTACAGCTAACACTTAGAACATTGTTGTTGCCAATACTGTGTTATCTCATGAGTATTTCTATTATTGAATTATCTCAGTATTACAGTAGACATAAATAATCACTATAATCAGAAACAAATTGAAATAGAAAAGACTTTATGAAATAAGTTTGCTTTTAAATATAGGAAGACATGGCTCTAGTAAAATGTAGGACCTCAGATTCTACTCAGGTTTTGAAAGAGCTTATTTGGGATTTAGTGTGTTAATCTCTCAGGTTAGCTATCAAACTCTCAGGTTCTAAAAGAGCCATAAATATACAGAATCAGAATGAAACAGAAACTTAGAATCTAGAAACTGAGATGAAAAAGAAATTAGATTTTTTACTATATAGTTAGCAAATGATACACCCATAAATGGGGATTCAGGACTTCTCACTTTCATTTCCTATGAAACTATCTAATGAAGTATCTATATGTTAGAAAAATACAGAACTACTGAACTCAATATTCTATGTGTTTTATATAGCTTTTCTTCTCCCATAAAAATGTTCTAATTAACAGGAGTAAGAAATTTAAACTTGGGGCTGGAGAAATGGCTCAGAAGTTAAGAGTACTTGCTGCTTTTGCAGAAGACTGAGGTTCAGTTCCCAGAATGCACATGGTGGCTAACAATCCACTGTTACCTTCAGTTCCAAGGAATCTGATGCCCCCTTTTGGCCTCCATGGGCATTTGCACACACACGGTACATGTACAGAGACACAGAAAAAACATTCATACACATAAAGATAAATAAAATAAAATTTAATTTCAAATGGGGTTTTCAAAAGTAACTTTTGTTAATCTGTTATAAACAACAGACTTCTTAAAGTGTTGAAACCAGCATTTTTCTAACTGTCCATTGTTGAAAAATACAGAATGTGAGTTTCCCATTTTTTCACGCCCCCCCAAAACCTCCATGTTTGCTTCCTTAATTAAGGAGCAAACAAGGCAACTCATCTTGGTTTGGAATAAAACAGAATTTAAGACACCATATAGCTCTGCCACATATAATAACAAATCTCTGGAAAAGTAACTCACTTTTTCTGAGTTTGATTTCTAACCTAGAGTCTAAGTGCTAATTCTTCGAAAGCCTATACTGCAAACTAAACATATGCAAAGTACTAGCACACATTATGCATTTGGTATATGGCACAGTCCCTGTAATTCAACTGGCATCGGTCACTATGGAGTGAGAAGAATCATAAGGATTAAAAAGAAAACAAAACAACAACAAAAAAATCATAAGTAAAACCAAAGAACATGGGATTAAGCTACAGTCATGCAAGAAACATTTCAATCAAAAATAGACAGAAAATATGACAGTGGTCATTAACACCAGTGGAACCATCACTATCTTAGGTTCTGAAAGCATATTCATTTTTGAAGAACAATGAAGTCATTGAAGACTTATTTCTAAGAATAGATTCTCCCATTGTTAAGAAACTTATGACTACAAATACAGAATATGTTGTCAGAAAGTCTACATTTTTAAAGAAATTATAGCTTATGTGGTGAATATCATAGAACACTGACATAGAAAGGAAAAAAAAATGGAAGAGGAAAAATGGAAAGATTAAGGGATAGATCTATAATTAAGACTAAGAGACCCCTATTGTTTATCAACCAGAAACCTACTATATAACATACATGGGAGATTTATTAATGAAGAAAATGTTTATTGGCAGGCAAGCGATAAACGTAAATAGCTCAATCACAAGAAAACTAGGATCTTGGTGTACTGTGGCACATTAGATCAGAAATTCTAAATCAAAATGTAAAACCAGTAAGCCTACAAGAAAGTGAAGGCAAACGCAAGACTTACCACAATCATTCTCCCATCAGAAGTGATAACAGCTACGGTTCCTGAGAACTGAGTCAAGGAAAAGTATTTCTTAGAGAATACAAACAAAACTTCAGACTCTGGTTAAGTCAATAGTTCGACAGTTTGAATTACTCTTTTTTTTTAAGTGAGAGAACTGAGATTCAACACAGCAAAGGGAATAAACTTTAAATAAAGTTTTAAAACTTTACTTTGATTACACAAGAGAGGGACAGTGTTATCTTGCTCAAAACAGCTTTCATTTTGGGAACTCTTTTTAAAATAGTAATGTTCCTACACACTGTGAGCAAGACAATCCCTCCTTTGGTAGGCCTATTTCTTCACCTCTAAAATAAAAACTGGATGAGTGTTAATCATTGTTGTATAATTACAAATATTTCAGACTTTTCCAAGACCTGGTTTTTGAAATTCAAATGGAAAAAGAAAAACTATAATTAATGCCAACTTACCAATGTTTGCATAATTAAAAACCCTCAGTATTTAACTTTCATCGCTTATTCATACATAAACTCGAGTAATGTTTTTGTCCTAAGACTAAATGGCAAACAACTTCGACTACTTTAAAACCTCATAATGGGTTCTTAAAGTTATTTGCCTCTCACCGAAATCCATTACGATAGCAGGCTATATTTAGAATGTACCAAACTGACACTTCAAGTGGTGAGCCCAGAAATCCAATTAATGTACCATTTTCTTTTTTTTTTTCCTATCCTTGGACAATGAGCAAAGCTTGTGAATAAATACAAGAAACTATGATGACAATTAGGAAAACAGTTCGTAGTAGAACATACAAACCTTAAAGAAAATTTCACTATCAATCACTAGGGTACTTACAGAAAAATTCTGAATATTACACTGAGATTTCTGATGTTTTGCAATGTTTTTCTAGAACAGAAAGACGCCGGGGATCTGTAGGAACTGCGGCCCGGGTCCTCAGCCCGCCACTCCAGTCCAGCCGCCGCGCCCAAGCATCGCCACGGCCTCAGCATCCCGGTGCCCCCAGCACCCCGACGGCCCCAGCATCCCTGCAGCCACCCAAGGATACTGTTGATGTAGTTCTCCAGGGCGGACGTCATGCTGTTGAGTCGGAAGGTTTCCGGCAGAGGGAGAAGCGCCTCAGACTAGGAGACCTAAAAGGGCCCGCCAGAAACAGGAACCAACACGCGACCTCTGCCGAACACAAGTATCGTGAGACTTGAGTTGATGTCGAGGTAGCGAATCAGAAATTGCACGGAACAAGCAAAACAGGAAGCAACGCCGTGATAGTAGTGCGCATGCGCACGTGTTCCCGCGGAACTTCTGGGTGGGGTTCGGGAAGCTGAGCTGGAGACAGGCTGAGGAGAGGTGGAGGCGTGGAATATGCTCCCTGAATCTGGGGTAGGGAAGGAGACTGGGAGAGCCCGGAGGAAAAGGCGGCGGCGGTGCAGTACTTACCAACGAGAATTGCGGAAAGACAAGCAGTGCAGGAAGAAGTGGAGTAAGATGTTTCCATTGCGAGAGAAGGACACGTTCTCATGAAACGTAGGTGCAGGCAGAAAGGATCCCCAGTTTTCTCCAGCTTGAGCCTAAAACATTGCCCAGGACAAAGTCGTGAAAATCGTAGCTACACAGCGTATGTTTCCTAGAGAACCCAACAATGAAAATCAGTTTTGTGTGTTTTGAATTAGGCTCTGAAAGTGTGCAAAAGCATTGTCAACTTTAAGAAACTAAATCCACATACGTGAAAGTGTATGAGCCTCCCTTAGGAAACAGACATTCGCCCTTCATATCTCGAGGTTTACCTTTCCTCGGGGTGAAATTAGTTAATTAAATGCTGCTGTTCCATTGTGAAGGAGATGATTACAGAAAAATGAAAAACTAGATAAGCTTCATACTGGCTTTTAATTCTGTCCCTGCTAATGAGTTGGTGTTCTGGTGTAAATCATGTCAATTTTCTTAAATCCAGCTGTAGCTATATAATTTTGAATGTTGCTGGATAAAAATAGGAAACAGCACTGTTCAATGTGTGTTTGTGTGTGTGTGTGTGTGTGTGTGTGTGTGTGTGTTTGTAACAAGAGGACCTTATGCTAGGCAAACCCTAAATACATCAGTGACAGTGAACTACATACCGTCTCCCCTATCATTTTTTAAGCTGTGATGCTTTCACTTCAAAGGACTGGAAATTAGGGATCTGTACACTAGCAAGAGGGAAAAAAATATATATATATATATATTTTACATAACAATCAGGGTCTCTCTCTCTCTCACCTGAAGAATTATGGCTTTAAAATAATTTAGCTTTCTGTATCTTTGTTTTCCCATCTGTTAAATGGAGAAAATGATCAATTTGTTGAAGAACTGAAGCAATTCCTTTAAAGACTACTACATAAATACTAGATGTTATTCAAGAACAAAGTCTGCATCATGTTACCTTTTTCTTGCTCCCAGAGATCATTCTAATACAGTTGTTTACTGTCTTATTTTCTTTTTCTAAAAATATTTTTTATTATTATTTTGTGTGTATGCGTGTATTGCCTGCATGTATGTAAGTGCACCCACCCATGTCGTGCAGTGCCCACAGAGAACAGAAGAGGCTGTCGGATCCCCTGGAACTGGAGTTACGGATGTTAGCTGCCATGTGCGTGCTGGGATTCGAACCCGGATCTTCTGCAAGAACAACCAGTGTTCTTAACTGCTGAGGCATCTCTCCAGCCACTACTGCCTTATTTCCTAACTGGACAAACAGAATGGCGCACATTTTAACTGTTTAAGGAAGGAGAAGAAAGAAGTAAGAATATTGGAAAGCTGAAGAAAAAAAATAAGGCTTAAATTAAGGCTTGCAAAAAAGTACAAATACACTTTTGAAAATGAACTAACTTTTAATATCTACTGAAGATAAGAAAGCTGTCAGGAATTAAGTGTGAATTCCTGATTGGTAGCAGTAAGACTAGAAAGAGCAGAAAAATATGTGATAAGAATACAGAGAATAAGGAAGGAGATGTGGGTAGCATAGTAAAAGCACTTGGTGAACTGGAAGTATAGAGCCAAGTTGTTAAACTAGAAAAGATTAATCTGCTAAACAGGAAAATGTCAGTTAATCAGCAATATATAGTCAATATTTCTTTGTGTGTGTGTGTGTGTGTGTGTGTGTGTGTGTGTGCGTGCGCGCGTGCACAAGCGTCATGGCACTTGTAAGAGAGGACAACTTTTCCAAAGTCACTTCACTCTCTGTTGGGATGTAGGGATCAAACTCGGGTCTTCAGGTTTGCACAGCAAGCCCTTTTACCAGCTGACCCATCTTACTGGTCCAATATGTATTCAATATTTCTATCAAAGGTTTTCAAAGACAGAAAATAACATATGTAAATCATGACCTTCATACAAGCACATGCCTCTGCATGTATGTGGGAGGCAGGCATTAGCATCAGCCAGGCTAAGAGGTATGTGTTGCTGACTAACCAGTGATGAGGCCAAAAGGCATAATAATTACTTACAGCATTACTTTAAATGTCTGTAGAGCTTATCTGTATCCGGTGTAAAGAATAATATATTAATAAGTTACTTATATTTTATGCATTATTGTTTTAATTTTCATTTTTTATGGTTTTCTCAGAAAACCCACCTCAACCTTTATATTATTTTTATTTAAAAAACTGTTATAGTCTGTTTGAGCAGGTATAACAAAATGCCTTAAACTGAGTAATTTATAAGCAACCAAAATTTGTTTCTTATAATTCTGGAGGGTGAGAAGTGATAACTCATGGTGCTTGCTGGTCAATTCAGAGTCTAGTGGGGGCCTGTTCCTTATAGATGGCACCTTCTTCCTGAACTCTTACATAGATGAAGAAGGAAAGGCAGCTTCATTAAACCTCTTTCATAAAGGTACTGATCCCATTCATAAAGAAGCTTAATCATTTCCAAAAAGGCCCCCCCACCTAATTTGGGGGGCGGGGTTTCTGGGAAACTAACCCTGTGTCTTGTTCATGCATACATTTGCTCTGTCACTGAGTTACAACCCCACCTCAAAGACCCCATGCCTTAGTACAACTTTATACTAAGTTCCATCACAGGAATTTTTGAGTAATAGCAGCACTAAAATATAATAAAAAATTATAAGCAGCTTACCGCCAATATGATATATTCCTGAAATTTTTCACATTTTAAATATGGCTAATCACAGTTACAGGACATTTTGAGATATGCTCTTAGTCCCCTAGAACTTAGTCGACCTAGGAAGGCAAGGAGCAAAAACTGTCCTTTATGTACCCCTGACCAAATTAGTATAGGCCTCAAAGTATGGCTGTTAAACATCCAAGAAGTTTACTTCCACCAGTCTAGTACTTTTAATTACCATGTGCTATGTAGATAAACCTTGGTCAAAGACCAAAGATTCTTAGATAAACCTTCCCTAGACATATATTCCTTGAGCTAGTTGTATGTATGTATAATTTGTCAGTAGGTTGTTTGATTTATGGTTCCCTCTGGTTTTTTTAAAACTAGCTAGGCATTATTTATCTCTCGCATTGTCTAACCCTTCCACCATGGTTTCCTCATTTAAGGTGCCCCCGTTTTCCCCATTTCTCCCTTATTAATGCCCTTCTCCTATGGTCCCACCTCTCTTCAGCTCCCTCTTTCGCTTTATCCCCAAGGTTCCTTGTATAACACTCCCTCCCCCCTCCCCTTAAAATAAACCCATTTTAACCCATATCTCTTTTATTAATGCCTGTTTCCTACTGTTCTTCTCCTTCAGATTCTTTCTTTTCCTTTACCTCCCTGGTTCCTTTTCATTATCCTGGTTCCTGTAGTTATGTGTCTGGATGCATACTCACTTACAAGGGTTTGGTCTCTGAGTTTAAATGTTGCATGACTGAGATAATTATCTGAATCACTTAAACTCCCATGGGCCTTTTTTTTTTCTGAGTCTATGTTAGTTCACTTAGTATAACAGTTTCTAGTTCCATCCATTTACCTGCAAATTTCATGATTTCATCTTTCTTTACCACTTAGTAAAAACTCCATCATCTAAATGAACCACATTTTAATTATCCACTCATCAGTTGAGGGACACTTAGGTTGCTTCCATCTCTTAGCTATTGTGAAAAGAGCAGCAACAAACATGGATGTACAAGTGTCTCTGCAATAGGACGAGTTCTTTGGGTATATGCCAAGGAGTGGTATAACTGGGTCAAATGCTAGGTTCATTTTTAGTTTTTTTAAGTGTTCTCCACATTGCTTTTATAGGGGTTGAAAAAGTTTGCAGTCCCACCAGCAGTGGATGTGCATTCCCCTTTACCCACATCCTCTCCAACATTTAGTATCATTCGTTCTCTTGATCTCAGCCAGTCTAACTGGTGTAAGATGAAATCTTAAAGTGGTTTTAATTTTCATTTCCCTAATTAATAATGATGTTGAACACCTTTTAAGATGCTTCTTAGCCATCTTTATTTCTTTTGCGAACTCTCTGTTCAGTTCCTTAGCCCATCTTTTTTTATATTTTTTTAATTATGTTTATTTTATGTGTATGAGTGTATTGCCTGGATGTATGTGAGCGCACCTGTGTCATGGAATGCAGCGGATGTCAGAAGAGGGCTTTGGATTTCCCTGGAACTGGAGTTAAGGATAGCCGCCATGTGGGTGTTGGGAATCGAACCCTGCTTCTCTGTAAGAGCAGTCAGTGTTCTTGATCACTGGGGCCATCTCTCCAGCCCCTCTTAGCCCATTTTTAATTGGGTTACTCCCTTTCTTGATTCTTTGCTTTTTGAGTTCATTATATATTTATATATTCTGGATGTTAAAACTCTGTCAGATGTGTCGCTGGTGAAGAGTTTCTCCCATTCTGTGGGTTTTCTCTTCACTTCCTTTGCTGCTGCTTTTCTTCTGATGTACAGAAGCTTTTTAGTTTAATGAGGCCCCATTTGTTGATTCTTGACCTTGATTCCTGAGCAATTGATGTCCGGTTTAGAAAATACTTTCCCCTGTAAGTTACTGCCAATATATTGCCAATGTTTTCTTCTAATAGTTTCAGAGTTTCAGGTTTTAAATTGATGTAATTGAGGTCTTTGATCCATTTGGAGTTGACTTTTGTGCAAGGTGAAAGATAGGGGTTTACTTTCATTCTTCTATAGGTGGAGATCCAGTTTTGACAGCACCATTTGCTGAACATGCTGCCTTTCCTCCAGTGAATGTTCTTGGCCCATTTGTCAAATACCAGGTGGCTGAAACTGCATATACTCATATTTGGATCTTCAGTTTTGTTCCATTGATCTACAGGTCTATTTTTGTACCAGTACCATGTTGTTTTGTGACTATAGCTCTGTAATACAGTTTAACATCTGGTATAGTAATTCCCCCAAAACATTTCCTCCATGCTTCCACGTGAAGCTAGCCATGGATGAGTAGGACCTTCGGCTTATCTTCATATAGATAGAACTGGTAAAAGAAAGGAGCCAGGACCTCCTCTGAAGCCCATGTGACCCCTGAGGGTTATCTGGCCCAACTGTATGGTCTTAAACACCCAAAAGGAAAGTATAACCAAAGATTAAAGGGATCAATATAATTCTTTATGAGTCCATGTGTGTAGCTAAAGGCTACATAAGGAGAAACAATGCCAATCAGGAGATACCTTCCTTTGAGTCGTTGGCCAGGGTGGCCCAAGAGACTCCCAGACAGTAACTCAGCATAGAACTGGAAAAATGAACAGCAGACCCCAATCTTGTCTAAAGGAATATTGGCAACTGATTGCTGCTAGATGAGGAAGAGCTGATCTCCCTAAAACAAGGAACTCTAGATAGGCTGACTAGATTCAGCAGATGGACAGCCATTGGGGAAATGGCTGGGGGCACCAATAACACAGTGGACAGTAACAGGGATGACAGAGTATATGGGCTCCATTGGGGGGAGGGGGAGGCTATGGGAGGGTGCCATTTTGGATGTGGGTATGTAGATGAATAAGATTGCTTGGGATGTTCTGTATGAAATGTACACACAAAACAAATCAATAAATAAAAGTTATATTTGAGGAAGAAGCATGAAAAATGGCTTAAAAAGATGTTAATTAGTAGAGTTGAAAAACATTACCATTGAATTCTACCTGATGACTTTATATCCATGCTCATACACCAAGGATCTCAGAAAGTAACCGACTATGACTAGTAATAAGATAGAGATTAGAAACGCTTGTGCAAACATCTATCTGCTAGTAGAATTAAAAATGAGTTTTTCTGTATGAAGCTATATTTTAAAATGAAATTGAGATATTTTTTAAAAGTTAAAACCTCACTCAATTTTATGTCTTATAGGGTTTATACTGAGTTCAATATTGTACAACTATATTAAGTCAACTGTGAGCCTAAAAATTTACATCCAGTTTTGGAGGAGATGTATCTTTGCTCTGGAATTTGTTATTGAATATGTTAATACTGTAATGAAATGCTTCTTCTAATCATGTGTTTATTAAATAAATAATTTTTTAAATGGCTCACATAAAAGTAATAAAGCTTAAAGAATAAAATGAAAATTGGAAACATGAATTAGAGGTGAGCGATGGCTCAGTGGTTAAAACTGTGTGCTGCTCTGGAAGATGACCCAAGTTTGGTCTCCAGCACCAATATTGGGCAGCTCATAACTGCCTGTAACCCTACTTCTAAGGGATTAGAACACCCTTGGCTTCTGAAAAAACCAGCACCCAAGAGCATTTAGTAAACACAGATTTGATTCAATGGGCCTTTAAAAAGAGACAAATAATAGAAGACCTGAAATGGGGGTGAGTATGGGTAGTAAAGTGGTCATGGAGAAGTGGAATCTGAATATGATCAAAATATATAAAGTTCTCAAATCTATAAAAATATTAAAATATTTTTTAAAAAGAAAAAACTCAAACAATGGCATTTAATTTCACTTGATGATCGCTAAAAACTGCTGATGCCTGGCTCCCATGGGCAGACATTCTGAATTAGATGAGATGAGATGAGATGAGATGAGATGAGATGAGATGAGATGAGATGAGAGGTGGAGCACAGAGACTCTAAGTGATTAGTGTGGAGCAAAGTTTAGCAGTCCCTGAAATAGAGCATTAACATAGACAACAAGAATCCAAATTTAAATGTAATCTTGATATGCAAAATTTCTGATAAATGCTGTTATAATTTTCAGGGCTTTGCCTATCATAGAAAAGTTGTTGAACCTGACTTAAAGGATGAGAGATTATAGACAGGTAGACACTATGAATCATGGTAACAGGGGCAATAGAACATCACAGGCAGAAGTTGCAGATAGAGAAATAATTGCAAATTCAGCAAGAAATATAGATGCCAGAGATGGATCGTTGGTACTGCAAGATAACTACTATCAGCATGGAGCACATGACTGAGCCGAGTTCTAGGAATAACAGTGATACACAGTGAAAGGACATCATCTGAGTACTATGTTTCACTAGGCCTTGTGCCATCATGCAAACATGAGGTAAATAATCCACTGTTCTTTTTTTCTTATGCGCATGTGTATATTGCCTGCATGTATGTAAGTGCACTCATGTCATGCAATGCCCATGGAGGACAGAAGAGGACTTCAGGTCACCTATAACTGGAATCACAGACAATTGTTAGCGTCCATGTGGGTTCTGGGATTCAAACCCGGGTCTTCTGCAAGAACAGCCAGTTTTCCTAACCTCTGAGCCACCTCTCCAGCCCCCACAATCTACTGCTCTTCATAAGCAAACCTGTCACAAGTATGTTGTAGTAATATAAACCTGTCTAATATCAATTGATTTGGACTGGTTATAGACATTATATGATGAGAGAGAGCAAAACTAATTATTGATATCTTTGGAGAAAAGTGACAAGATTATTCTATGAGGAATTAATACTGTATGAATGTACAAAAAAGATAAATTGAGTGTTGAGAGTGAAATATAAGAATTATATGAACCGAAATTAAGTATAAGCAACTGTCTTAGTTCTCTTTCAGATATCTGGGATAAAATAACCTGATAAAACCCAACTTAATAGAAAAGATTTAAAGTCTTATAATTTCATGTTATCTCATAGTGGGAAAATCAGGGCAGTGAGAATGCAAGGCAACTGGTCAAATCACATTCCAGTCAAGATCAGAGAGCATGTAGGCATGCATTTATTCAGCTCTCTTTCTCCACTTTAGAAAATATATTTTATTATTTTATTTTATGTGTATGAACGTATTGCTTGCATGTATGTAAGTGCACACATGTCATGTAGTGCCATGGAGGTCAGAAGAGGGTGTCGGATTCCCTGGAACTGGAGTTATGGATGGTTGTTACCTGTCATGTGGGTACTGGGAATTGAACCCGGGTCCTCTGCGAGAGCAGGCAGTGCTCTTAACCACTAACCATCTCTCCAACCCAACATTCTCCACTCTGTGTGTATGCGTGTATCTATGTATGGGTATGTGCATGTGAATGCAAGTGCCCATGGAGTCCAGAAGACAGCATCAGATCCCCTGGAGCTGGGGTTACAGGTAGATATTTGGGTGCTAGAAGCTGAAGTTGGGTCCTCTGCAAGAGCAGTACATGCTCTTTAACTGACAAACCATCTCTTCCAGGTGTTGGGTGCAAGATATTTTATTTGTCCATTAATTGTGTTAATTTTGCTGTTCAAATTGTATTTTAAAATATCTGTGCTCTAGCTGATCTATCAGTAATCAAGAGAGATGTTGAAATCTTTCATTTTAGTATTTAGGTTTGATAATTTCTCTTTGTAATTTAACAAATTTTTGCTTTATATAACTGAAACCATTTTGCTAGGTATAAAAATTTGCAGTTATTATCCTGCATCTTTCTGGCAAGTGTGAACTTACTGTTAAGTAGTGACCCTTCTATTGCTAGTGATACTATTAAGGTTCCAAACTACAGCAACCTTCCTGTCTCTAACAGGGCTTCACCGACCTAGTAAGCCCCTGAGAAAAGGGAACCGAGTTGATAAGCACCCTGGTCTTTGAAGTCAAGGGAAGCAGACTCTTCTAAAAGGCAGCCTGCCTTTCCTTTGATCTCCCAAGACAAGATAAACAGATTCCACCTTTTTACCAGAGACTTCAGGAGCCGCTTTTCCCTTATCCTAAGAGGACAAAAAAATAAACACTTCCTGACCCAGATCCTGGCTGACAGATGGAAAGGAGCTGGGTTTACAAGCCCCGCTTTTCCTGCCCCCCCCCTCGCCTAATTTTTCCTAAAAAGTTCCACCTATAAAGCTCCAGATCACAGTCTGTGGGTTGACATTTTCCCTTTCCCGAAGGGAATGTGTCCCGTGCGAAATAAAACTTGTCTTGGTGCTTTCTCTGGATTGGTGCATGCCTTTAGTTCCAACACCTCAGAAACAGAGGCAGGTGAATCTCTGAGATTGAGACCAGCATGGGATGGTCTACAGAGTGAGTTCCAGGCCAGCTGAGGCTACATAAAGAGACTGTGTCTCTAAAAATCCAAAGAATTTAGAGCTCTTAACTTGATATAAAAAGACTTTTAGATTATCAGGGTGGGCCCACTCCTTTCACTTATATCTTTAAAAATGGAAGAAGGAATCAAGAATGTGAGTCTTAGAGACATACTGTGAGGAGAAATGGTCTTGTAGTTGATGGTTGATGGTGTTGAAGCTTGAGGAAAGAGGAAAGAGGGGCATGACCAAGGTATGTGGAGGTCTTTGTAAGCTGGGAGCTACCTTCTAGACACAGCAAGGAAAATGGGGGCCTTGTTCTACAGGAGCAGAATAGAATTCTCCCAGTAACCTAAGAAGAAATGGACACTGCTCCAGAGCCACAAGAAGGGAATGCATTCTACTGACAGCTTGAGCTTGGTTCAATCAGACCCTTATCAGACTTCTGATCTATATACATATGTATGATAATAGCATTTTACTGTCTCAAGCCACTCAGTTTGTGATAATTTGTTATAGGAATGACAGAAAAATGCTGTTTAATTAATCTCTGTATTTTTCTTTTCAAAATTTCATTTGTTTATTTATTTGTGTGTGCATGTGTGTGTGTGTGTGTGTGTGTGTGTGTGTGTGTGTGTGCCATAGCATATGTGTGGAAGTCAGAGAAGAGCTTGAGGAGTTGGTTCTCTGCTTTTACAATGTAGGTCCCAGGGTTCAAGCTCAAGTCATCAGACTTGATGTCAAGTACCATTAACCCACTGAGATATTAACCCACTGAGCTGGCCTGTGTGGATTACCTTCACAGTCACCCCTTGACATCTAGAGTGAATTGGTTCCATAACCCTTTTTGGATTCCAAAATCTGTGGATGCTGAAATCTCTTATGTAAAATGATGTGGTATTTCCATATGACCTATGTACATCTTCCCATATCTTTACCTATACATTAAATCATCCCTAGACTACTTATATGCAAATGTCAGGTAAATTACTTGTGCTACATATGTTCCAGGTAAATAATTGCTATATTATTTGGATGATAATGACAAAAATTATGCGTATTCAGAAAATTGCTCTTTGCTAAATATTTTCAGTCTCCCAATTTGCTGAGTTCATATACACCAAACCCACAGAAACGGAGAGCCAACTGTATTCTGTCATTATTAGACAAACACTCCCTTATCAGGATAGTAGGCTGTTTAGTTTTCATCCAAATAGTAGGTATTCATGCTTATGCACCCACTACAAATTCAGCCTCAACTCTGTGGTTTCTGCTGGTTTCTTTTCTGGATTTTGTCTTCTTGCCATGAGCCATTTTATTTTTAATAGAGTAGGTATTTTGTCTTTGGGGTTGTGAACCTGAGCCTTTAACAGCTCTCCAGCCCTACAGCTGTTTTTTGAACCCAAACAACCAAGTTTCACAAACTACATCAACACTGACATTGTTACCCAAGAAAAACACTCAGTAATATGAGGAAGTAAAGAATGTGATATAGACAGAGGATGCTTTAAGTCCAAGGGAACTTAGATCTGGGCACTTCTGGCTCTTTCTTCAGATTCCAGGTTGGAACAGTTATAAAGAGGGAGAGACAGATTCAACACTCATGACTCTGGTATATTTGGTCGATTTTATTCTTCAGTATTAGGTATCTGAGTTACTACTATTCAATTTCTATGACAAGGTTGGCCAACTACAACCTGTGGGCCAGAGTCCTTCATAAACAAATACTACTACCACACTGCAACAGTTGTTAATTTTTGTAGTGTCTATGATTGCGTTAGGGCTTCAGCAGCAGAGTTGAGTAGTTTCAAAAGGCATACAAAACCTAAAATATGTTTTAATTAACATTGCACAGAAATTTTTAAGATATCTCTTCTGTAATATCAACAAATGGAATTTCTAATGCTTTTATGCACATATTACCAAAACCATCACTTGATCAACCACACATACAATCATAATGTTCACCTCTAGCCAACATTGAGGTAGAACTCCTCCATTCTTTTGTACCCTGCATCTTGTACCAAAGGTAAACAAAAATATCAGATGAGAATTTGAAATAATGGCTGTTTAGTTTCTTCCCTAATTCCCTTCCTATTTCTGGAATTTCAATCAAGAACATTCAGGTGTTTTTTTCCAAGTCATGTAGGCATGTTTCCTAGCCTCCTACAATCCGCCATGAAAGAAAATAATGATCTATATTTTACATATGCACCAGAAAACTAAACCAAAAATCACAAATGTGTCACAACAATGCAATGGCTTGAAACAGATTCTTAGCAAATATAAATAAATAAATGATAAAATAAATAAATAGTAAATAAATATTTACAAAAAGAATTGTGACTGTTTAATAGGGAATCAGTCATCAAAGAAATATTTTGAAGATAATACATCGTGTCTTGCCCTTCTCAATATGTGATTCAGGTGTGTGAATGTTAGCAATGAGCTGTAATGATTATTAGAAAAATTTAACTAAAAAAGCTAAAATTCTTATTCATATGGTAACATGACAATTTTACAATTGTATTGAAAGTTTGTTAATTGCTAAGATAGTAATTTCTATCACATAGTATTTTGGTATGTGTTTTCAAAATATTTTTTTATTGTTTTCATTTTATGTTGCAGCCAAGGTCCCTTTGACCTCCTCCCTGCAGGGGCAGGGGATAAGTAGGTGCTAAGTCAATGACACAGACTCTGGGACACTCACTAGGCAATGTGCAAGCAAGCTCATTTATTGTGAACACAGGCGTCTCCTTTATACCCCCTTCCCTCCTCCCATTGGTCCCTTATGTCCCGTTGGTGTCCTTCTATGGGAGCTGTGGATGTGTTGTTGGTTTCTAGTTGCCGGGGCAGATTTCTGGTCAGTGTCTTCCTGTTCATCAACAGGAAGCAGGGTGCATCTGCGCCATTGGTCTCATGCCTAGCCTCCAACTATCCACCCTTTTTGTTTTAAATTGTTGGCAGTCTCGGGGGAGGCAGTGGCTAACTGTCCTCTTAGGTTTTAGGACATTTTTATGAAGCTGTGTCTGTCTTAGGTTGTTCTCCCTACACATGAGCCTTACCCATCATCAGAGTGTGCATCTAGTCTCATGCCCATCCTGTCTTAGGTTGACTTATTGTGGGAGAATCTTACCCGTCATTGACCAACAGCTTTGACCTAGATGTCCTTCAGAGAGCATGAGATCTGCCAGGGTGGTGGGCTAGCTCTTAGGAGGTGGCATTTAGCCTGAAGCTTTGTTTATTTTGGTGAACCAGGCTTGAATTACTTCAGTAGGTGGGCCTTTATCGGGATTTCATAGAATCATGAGGATCTGTAAGGTGGCTTTGTTGGCGGCCTTTTGTCTAGGGATATGCTGAAAAAGACACTTGAACAAGAGGATTAATGCGATAGCTATGCAACCCCTAAGTGTCCAACCAGGACAGATCAAAAAATTAGATTTTCCCAGATCTGTTCAAGGAATGTGGTATTTAATTCTATAGCTGGAGTTCCTGTATAATTAAGAGCAATAATTTGTCCTCGCAATTGGATGGTGTAATTGAGAAATTTATTGGACCATGATCCTGTAATGTAATACATTTAGTCTTAGGACGACCTTTAGGACAGCCCCGGTGTAAGTGGCTGGGGCTACCACAACCCCAGCAAACCCGGTTGTGGGGGGTACCTGATTAGGAGAGTGGCAGTCAGCGAGCAGGGCAGAAATGGAAGCAGTTAGTGCCTGAATGGGTCCCTGTGTGTAATCGAGATCTCTGGTAGCTGAGATCCATTTATTAATGCCTTCCATGAATACCAGGACAATGGCAGTGCAAGTCAGTGGATTAGGGCCTTCCCAAACCAGCTGCTTTAAAATCATGTCCTGATGGGGGCCGTAGGGGATACAGTGCTGGACCACAGTGGTGGCCCAGGACAGGAAGTCCGTAAAGGATTCACCCTGGGCTTGAATAAGATTATGGAAATAGGATGAGGGATCCTTCAGCTAGCAGGACTTAAGGGCCTGAAAGGCCAACTGATGACTTGTGTAAAATAATGGGCATCTCCAATCTGAGCCTGGCTGACAAATGTGGTAAAGGCTCCGTGGCCCAGGAGCATATCAAGTGAGACTGGCACCCGTTATTGAGGGCATTGATCCTCAGCTAGATCTTGATAAGAAGCCCTCCATGTCAGGAAAGTCGGGGGATGGAGAACTGCTTTAAGAAGTTGGTACCAGTCATAATGTGTCTGTAATGCCTGACTCCATTGGTTAAGGATCTGTTCAAAATAAGGTGAGTCAGGGCTACTGTCATTACAGGCTTTATGGATCAGGGATAAATAGGACAGCAGCATAGGAATCCAGGGCTGTTGAACCCCATTGGGGCCCAAGTTAACCACAAAGACATGTGGAGCGTTAGGATGGCCGGGAGAGTAGTCAGGAGGCTTAGCAGCCCAGGCGGGGGAAGGAGGAGGCCCAGTAGGGGCCACAGGGGTTTGTAACACACACACACACCCCAGGGATAAAGTGGCAGGAGGTCAAAGGTACTCAGTGGAGAGAGGTAACATCAGTACAACGAGGTGGTTGGCGGGGGAGGGCGGGGAGTCATTCCTTACATCCTAATCAACATCTTCCCGCATGGTGGATGGTGACTGAATAGAAAGGGGGACCATTTTCTGGTCTTGGCAGTGGTCATTAAAAGATTTAAGGATCTCCTCAGTAGAGCCCGCTTTAATGGAACTGAAGATGCCCAATAAAATAGGGACAAAAGGGGCGGGTGGTGTTTTACCTTCTTGAACCTCCTGCTTCCTTGTTAAGAAGAGGACCCGCATCCACATGTCAAGATCCTACATGTTTTCAGGGGAGATCCAAGGAGCAAGAACTGAAGCCTCAGTCCAAAAGTCCTCTAGGTGACTGTGTTTAATCCTAATCCGAAGGGATGTAAGCAAGGATTTGAGGGCTGAAATTTGGGGCTCTTTGCAGTGGGATGGGAAGTTGCCCATGTTGTAGGAAGGGAGTGGGAAAGGGGGGCACAGACAGACAAAATACACTTGAAAGTAAGAGAAAGGAAGCCACCCGGAAAAAGGAAACGGTCTGACCAGCCTTACTGAGAAGGCGGAGGGGATTTCACAGTTTTGAGCAATGGGGAGCCTGCAGGCAAATGTAAGAGACTGGCCACCATCCTAGGGGCATTTAACTGGTGTGTCACAAGTTTTGAGAGAAAGGAGGCAAATATTGAAACCAAAAGCTAAAGTAAGGGAGGAAGAAGAGCAAAAGGTAGTGTTTAGGAACTGGGTATCAGTGTGCTTGGTGGGGGACTTCCAAGGTTCATTAGGCCACACGGTGTCTCTGGTCGTGGGACACCCTGTCAAGAGGGTGTCCGTGGTTCCGTCTCCTGGATGGTCAGTCCTTATGTGGAGATGCCAGGGGAACCAATTTTCAGGATATGTGCCCTATGGACAGACAAATATGGACAAATGAGAAGAGGAGACAGGCCTCGGTCGCTCGCCAGACTGAAGGCAAAGAACAAATAACAGAAAGGGGCCTACTTACCGAGAAAACAGCCTAAGAGGACACCCAGAAGTGTGTGGATCGAGAGGAGCGGGAAAGGTCAGGAGCGGGTGCAGTCAGTGCAACAGATTGTAAAAATGATGATCCAGAAGAGAAAAACGAAAAGGGTGATCGCCAAGATCAACGCAGGGCCCATCTACCACGTTGGGCGCCAGATGTTGCAGCCAGGTCCCTTTGACCTCCTCCCCGCGGGGACAGGGGATAAGTAAGCGCAAAGTCAATGACACAGTCTCTGGGACACTCACTAGGCAATGTGCAAGACAGCTCATTTATTGTGAACACAGGCGTCTCCTTTATACCCCCTTCCCTCCTCCCATTGGTCTCTTATGTCCCGTTGGCATCCTTCTATTGGAGCTGTGGATGTGTTGTTGGTTTCCAGCTGCCAGGGCAGATTTCTGGTCAGTGTCTTTCTGTTCATCAACAGGAAGCAGGGTGCACCTGCACTGTTAGTCTCATGCCTAGCCTCCTACAATTTTATGTGTTAGAGTGTACTGCCTGTGCAAGTGAACCCATGTCGTGCAATGGCCATGGTCAGAAGAGGGTGTCAGATCTCCTGGAACTGGACTTACTGATGGTGGTTAGCTGCCATGTGGGTGCTGGGAATCAAACCCCGGTCCTCTGCAAGAAAAGTCAGTGCTCTTAACCACTGAGCCATCTCTCCATCCCTTGGTGTATTTTAAATACATCTTAAAAAAATTTTTTTTGAGACAGGGTCTCCCTGTAGCCCCAGCTGACCTGGAACTCACTATGTAAACCAGGCTGGCCATGATCACACAGAGATCTGCTTTCCTCTGCTTCCTGAGTGCTGGTATTAAAGACGTGCCACCACAATGAGCTTCATTTTCTTAAAGTTTATATAAGAAGTTTATAAACTTCTATGGAAGAGACTATATGTAAACGAAATGAATTTCGGACTTAAGAGTTCTCCAAAAGAAACCCAATTTAGAAGACTGACCTGGAATCTCCAGACTGGTGCAGGAATAAGGGGCCAATTAAATGTCCATTTCTTCATATGTGCGTGGGATAAGTTGTCCAATTTTAGTTTTAAAAATATTATTGATATCACTCCATCTTTTCACCACTTGGCTAGTACTCTTTTAATTGCAATTTTCTCTATTCATGAGAATTTAATACATGCATACAATGAAATATGATCATATCCACCCCTCAGTTCCCTCCCTCAGGTCTTCCTATTTCCTCCCAAACATGTCCCCTACCACTTTCATGTCTTCTTTTTATTTTTTGATAAATCACTAAGGCCAATTAGTGCTGCACATATGTGCATGAATTTGGGACCATCTCCTGGAACTTTTGGCTTGTACTCTTCTTTATACCATATCTACCATCAAGACTGTCATGGTCCCCATTTGTTCAGGGATAACTTGAATCCCATTTACAGATGCCAAAACCATATAACCTTAGTCTACATCATTCATTCAAAATCTTTTCTCATGTTTTCACAAAATATAACATTCTCAAAACTTCTAAAATGCTTTTATTCTTCCATTAAAATGTCTAGATTATTAATCATGCTGATGAACCTGCCTCTATTCAGATTAAAAGTGTAATGATTTAAACCAAAATTATGTATGTTTTATAGTATTACAAATATGTTTAGCAGTTTATGAAATGAAAAAAAATGGTGTATTTATGTTTTGAAAATCTTGCTCTAAATTTCTCATGAATTTAATCTTATTTCTTGTTCAGTTAGTGTCTGTTGTGGGTTAAGTAGATCTGCTAGGGAGTGCCACTCTAGTAAAAACTCAGGGACCCAGGATTCTTCATCCTCCACACTTTGATTTAGTCCCTGGACAAAGAGAAGAGAAGAAGGGAGTGGGGAGTGGAGGAGAAGAGATTGGAATGAACCGAAGTACTTCACAAGGCTAGACCTTGTGTGATGCTGTGTAGCTTTTCCTGGGAAATGTAGCCACCTTATTTAGTAGAGACAGTGCCACATGAGACCAAAGAAAGGATTCCACCCAAGACTATTTGGTGACCTAATGAGTTTTAGGAGGTTTACTTAGAGGAATATGGATGACTTAAAGGCAACCACATCAGTAAAAATCTCACCACAGAATGAATGACACTTCACAAAAGCTGTATCCCTTGAGCTCCCTATCCAACTTGCAGGCAGCTCCATTGAAAAGTCTTCTCTCTCCCACTAAGTATGGGTACTTGCACAACCTCTGGGGAAGGCCTCATGAGCCCTCTAACTTTCTGAGCTTTCTGCGTCTTACAAGCTTCATAGTTTCCTGAGTCTCTCAAGTTTCTTTAGTTTCCTAAATCTTACTGAGCCTCCATCCTTCCTAAAGCAGAGACTGTTTCAATGTAGAGGAAATAGCTATACAACATGTGGTTTTCATCTCTTTGGCCTGCATACAGTTTCCAGAATTGAGTCATGATTTCCTAGTCAAACTGTATTGGATGCAGGAAAATACCATAATATAGAACTAATTCTTTTACTGTAGACAAGGACAAAATGATTAGAGGATGTATTGAACAACTCATATAAGAACATAAGATCACAGAAGTACTCATTGTTAGAGCTAAGCCAGATCTCACACATCCTGACACAGTATATCCCCTGGTATACCTTCACTTTCCTACTTTGTTTTGGAGTGTTTTGGTTGCAAATGGTAAAAAACCTCAACCAATGTAAACTAAGAAAACTAAAATTATATATATA
>NW_008329362.1:1098463-1105082 GCF_000622305.1 Nannospalax galili
CATTCTGATTTTAGCCTGCAGAGAAGACTTCATTCAGAAGTTCATAATGCTGTCAAAGTCTTGACTCCATTTTTATCCTTGCAACTCTGTTTTTCTTCAGGTGCTAGACATGTTTTCATGCTAGTTCCCATCATGGCAACATTAATAGATTTCATGTTCTTCCCACATGGTCCAAAGAATGTTTTCAGAGCAAGGAAATTTCGTTCATTGGAGTTAGCATTTGTCTTGTTTCATTGTCCAAATGTGACGAATGCTCATTTCTGAGCCAGGTTCAATATTCTCTCTAAGGTTTAATGTGGGAATAAGGGTTGTTCCTTTCAAACCACGTAAATGTCTTGAACTGGGGATATGATAAATTGTCCTAAAGAAAATCAAGTTCTTTTTAGTTGGGAATAAAAAGAAATGGATGCTGAGGAAGAAATGAGCAAATATCTACTTTTCTCTAAGATATTTTTGGCACAAGTGCAATATAGCTCTAAGATTAAGATTGTTAAGCAGCTCATCAATCCAGTTATACTGAGTTGAATAATATTTCATATGTAGGTACATATATCTATAATAACAAAAATATTGCTTTTTTTCATTTTAAGTTTGATTGAGGTTTTCTCCATAACCATGATCCTAGCTCTAGGCAGGAAATAAAGATATAATGCTTATGTGTAGTTGTTGCCTTTTAGTGGAAGTTCTAAGAATGATATAGTCCACAGTACAGTATTTATCCTTGGAGACTCATACTTACAAATTTCTGGACAAAGGGGATTATCCATAGTCATTGCTGATATAGAGGACAGAGAAAAGTTCCTACAGTATCTCATGTAACTGATCTGCTCTTCTATACATTTTCAAGTAGCTACCGAAGCTATATCTTTTGTTCCTTTACCTATAAACACTGTAGTTGTTATTTTCATTTATGCTTACTTTCAATCATTTTCCATGACTTGGAGGGCTATACAGATTAAATTGAATGGACTATGCAAAACAGACATTTTGTTGCAAGTCTGAGAGAACTATACCATTTTATGACTGAGAAAGTGTTTTGCAACTTACCACCTACACAGCAATAAGTGATTTAATGATAGTTCTTTATGTGCATCATCAGAATTCTTTCACAAACTCATGAAAGAAAGATTATTTCCATGGAAATTGATCTCATTTAAAAAGTATTATCCTAGGGAACATTGTGCACATACAGCTCATATTTTCTATAACCCTTTTTCAAAGTTCATTTTAAAGGTTAGGTTGGCATCCTCATCAGGATTTGATAAATCAGAGCAGCGCTTGATGGTGTGACATGGTAATATTTTGTCAGTCCAGTAGCAGGGTAGAATAAGGGAGCTGAATTAAAATTTTCATGAGCAGATACATAAGACATCAGGTTTTAGCATCCATGACAGTGAGTGGCAGCATTTATCTGTGTGCAGATGTTACTGAAACTAATGAATCATCACAAAATATTGTTGTTTGTTATCTTTGCGGTAACATATTTACAAATTGATTTTTACATATTTTATTTGACTTACAGGAGCATTGAGAAAGACTTTCCTTACTCACAGGAGTCTGAGTGACCCAAAAACAGCCTTATCACAAAATATCCCATCCTAGGATGGGTTATGATGCCACTGAAGCTTTACCAGGGAGTGTCTTGTGATCACTTTTGAAGACAAGTATAGATTAGGGTGGTGTTAATGGTAGTAGGACAGGTATCCTTTAAAGATAAATTTTCTTTAAAAGAAGTTTATTTGAATAAAAATATAATAAACAATGAAATTGTAGTTGTCCTGAGAGATAGCAAAAATCATGGAAGTTATGAGGTTATGACTAAAATTTGGGGACCACTGACTTCATCATTCATCATGTGCTCTTGTTTTCACAGACACAAATGAAATTTTGCTGTCTATATGGAAGTGACAACAGATGTCCTCAAAGTTGAACAATTGCAGGCAGAGCCGAGTAGGGTCACTTCCACATACCTGCTTGCTCCTAAGTAGGAAGGTACTAACATTTGTAAGGAATGGAAATATACTTCACTAGGATGCTTAGAAATGAAAAGACAGAAGGAAATTTTAAGAATGTGCCTTGGCCTAAAGAGAAAATGTCCTGATAGATTCAAGGCAGTTTGTCACATCAAAGTTGGATGTCATTAAACATTCCTAAAATGCAACCCTTAGTCTTTGCTTGCCAAATGCCCTAGTGATAAGTGGGCTCATTTGTCAGAGTCGAGTGTTTGGCAATCAAACTCCTTATTGTAAATAAGTGCCTTAAACATCAGTCTGATGATGTTTGTTAGTTGATGAGATATCTTTCTTAGAACTCTTGATTGTGTTTTCACTGATGAAATCGGTTCTAAGTGAGAAGTCCATGGTCTAAGCCTGACCCTGGACTGGATGGCTACCTAGAAGTGAATACCACTTTGCTGCCATCTATTCACAGGAGAATACACCTGGAACCCCTGGGCCTCATGGCTCGCACTTTCTCAACTTCAGCTCTGCTTCTTACGTGTGTTTTAAGCCAAACTCAACTATTTTTTTGATGTTTTATATTAAGCTGTGTGGAGCCATTCCTTTAAAAGAAAAGATTTTCACTTTTGTCATTTAATTTTTTTTCTAATATGACAACTCAGATTTTGTTTTGAGATAGGATCCCACATGTCAGGCTAGGCTGGCCTTGAGCTCACAGCAGTCATCTTGCGTTAGCTTCCAAGGTGCTGGGATTACAGGTGTAAGTCAGCATGACCCAGCTGACAACCCAACTTTTAGAATAAAAAAATTACTGAATAATTTGAGCACCTACATGGCTTTAAATTAAAGTTTCAGACATTTCAGATTAAACATTTCTTATTAGACTAGTCTGTATCTCTGTGTTAATCAGCCTTATGTTGCTGTAACCCAATACTTGAGACCAACAAAACAAAGATCAAGCTAATCCCCTTCCAAGTCTCTCTCCTACCATTACTCTGAAGCAGTATTGTTATTTCTACATTGGTATATCTGCATGCAGTATATATTATTATGTGTTTGAATATTTTACCTCTACCATACCATTGGAGCATCTTTGACAGCTTGATTTTTAATCCATCATTGTGTGTTTGAGAAATACTTGATATATCTAGACTTAGTTAATTCATTTAACTTTTCTGCTACATATAAATTTAAATATAAATTTGGGGGAATTATTTGTTTATTTTGTGTTTACTTAAGTGATATCCTAAAGCACTAACTACCAATTGTAGCCCAATGACTCCCCAGCCTTAAATACCATTTGTGGGACAAATTAGTCATGAATATGCATACATCTTATGGGTACTGAGTTTACAAAATGGAAATCATTCCTTGAAACATTTTTCTCCACAATTCACAGTTGAAAACATTGCTTTAAAAAAGAAAGCACAGTCATTTTATTCATTTCTGTCTCTTCTGTCTCTTTTCATCTCTATTTCTGCTAATTCTTAATACAAAATGTCACTCAATTTTCCTCTTTGCAATACTTAACAACCACTGACTCCAGGTCTTATTCTTACCTGAACCTGGTACAATTTTCTTCTAAGCATTTTCATGTATCTAATTTCTCCCTGTTATATTTACTCTTCATCCTGCTGTCAGAGTGCTATCCTTAAATGGGCTAGCAAATTTATCTGAAAGACAGGGGGTTCTTAAGATGTGTGGGCCATGTGACCTCTGTGGTAATTTTTCAGTTTTGCTGTTTTATTAGGTTAACTTCACAAATAGAATAGGAATGGATCTGGATACACTCTAATAAAACTTTATCTACAAAAATGTCAGTGAGACAGATCTGTCTCAAGGATCGCAATTTTTTTTTTTTTACCTCTGGTCTATGATATAAATTAGACCATGTATACCACCCTCTCAAAGCCTTTCTATTTTTTGTTGAGCATAAGAATCACCACTCCTCTAACTCACATCATCCTTAGTTTACCACTTAAGGTTATTTGTTTTAACTCAGGTTCTAATCTGTATTCTGACTCATTGTATAACACTTGCTATAAAGCTGTACAACACTTATCATTATGTGATTGATACAAAAGTCCAACACAAATATAGTGTCTTTTTACAAGTGATTATGACAAAATTTGACATGTAAACAGAAAAGGACGAAGGAGATGAAAAAGCTCTTCACAAACATACAAATCATTTTATAAATATTTGCAAAAATGCTTAAATTCACTAACAAACTAATGCAAATTAAAATGATAAATTTTGATTTGTGATATTGGCAAGTTATACAATGATAACTTCTGGAGCTGGATACTCTCTTAATTATTGCAATGTAAGTACTTCATTTAGAAATAGAGCATATATTTCTTTCTTTGTATTTATTATTGAGTCTTTGAATTTATACAATTTTTATCATATTTATACCCCCTTCCCTACCTGTACCCTCTGCTGAATACTCCCTACTCAATTTCATGTACTCTATTATTTAAAAAAATATTTTATTTATTATTTTCAGATGTATACATGTATTGCCTGCATGTATGTAAGTGCACCCATGTTGTGCAATTCCTGTAGAGGTCAGAAGAGGGCACTGAACCCCCTGGAACTAGAGTTAAGGACAATTGTTAGCTGCCATGTGGGTGCTGGGATTCAAACCTGGGTCATCTGCAAGAACAGCCAGTGTTCTTAACTACTGAGCCATATCTCCAGCCACCATCATGTACTCTATTATATATATTAAGGCCTCAAATTTGTGTCTCCAAATGCCCTTTGGTGTGTATTCATCCCTTGGCGAACCCCCTGGAACTAGAGTTAAGGACAATTGTTAGCTGACATGTGGGTGCTGGGATTCAAACCTGGGTCATCTGCAAGAACAGCCAGTGTTCTTAACTACTGAGCCATATCTCCAGCCACCATCATGTACTCTATTATATATATTAAGGCCTCAAATTTGTGTCTCCAAATGCCCTTTGGTGTGTATTCATCCCTTGGAGCCTGGTTAACCTAACCAGCATCACATCCTTAAGGAAAACCAACTCTCTCCCTCTCCCAGCAGTTATCAGTTGCCCATAACTGAGATAGTTCCTCAGCTAGAGTTGGGGAGTCTCCCCAACTTCTCCACTTCTATGCTGGTATTTTTCTGCTTTGAGCTTGCCTGGGCCTTATGCATGCTGTCATCATTTCTGTGAGTTCATTTGAGTAACTGCCCAGCTGTCTGGAAAACTCTGTTTCCTAGTGATCATATATCACCTCTGGCTCTTATAATAACTGCCCCCTTTTCTGCAATGATCCTTGAACCTTGGGTGGCAGAGATTTGATATAGGAGTCCTATTCAGTGATAAACACTTGACAGTCTCTTGTTCTCTGCATGTTGGCCAGTTGTGGATTTCTGGGTTAATCACCATATTTTGCACAAGGAAGCTTCTCTAGTGAGAACTGAGAGATGCATTAATCCATGGTATAACAATAAGTCATTAGGAGTCAGTCTAATACCCTATTTATTTAGCAGAGTAGTAGTAGGCTCTCTCCTAAAGCCTGTAGAGCATATGTTTCTTAAAAACTTTTCCAAAGGACTTTTTTTCAATAATTGAGATTAAGCCCATTGCCATTGCCTTGAATGCAGTAAGCAAGAGCTCTGCAGAGGGAAATTTAATTACTGATATTAAAAACCTGTGATCCACCAATTCTTTTTCTAGGAATAACTCATAAGGAAATTGATATAAAAAAATGCCATGGTTTCTCTGGGAGCATATTCATCACAATGCTACTTAATGCACCAGATATTGAATAGCAAATGTCCAATAATAAAGGATTATTTATGAAGTACAAGTGTTAAAAATGATATAGAAAGACAAACTGTGATTTGTTTCAAACATGCAGAGTTTCTTTAATATTCAAAAATAAATGTAATTCACTATACAAAGAAATGAAGAAACTTTTCCCTTAACATTGACAGTGAGAAATACTATTGACACCACATCTATGGAACATTGTTTTGGAGTTTCTAGACAGTATATGACGGCAGAGTGAAGAATAGAGAGCAGAGTTATACAAGGGGATAAAAGGAAAGAAGGAGCTCAAGAGAGGTGGGACCACAGGAGAAAGGTATTATTAAGGGAGAAATGGGAAAAGGGAGGCACTTTAAATGGACGAAATCATAGTGGAAGAGTTAGACAATGTGAGAGATAAATAACGCCTAGCTGGTTGGCTCTAGTGGGGGAGAAGGAGGCTATGGGAGGGTGCCATCTGGGAAGTGGGTGTATAGTTGAATAAGATGGTTTGAGATGTTCTGTGTTATAAACACACAAAGAAAATCAACAAATTTAAAAAATTGTTTTATATTTGAGGAGGAAGCATGGAGATTTACATCATGTTAATTAGTAGAGGTGATAAACATTACCATTGAAATCTACCCGATGACTTTAAAGACATACACAGGTGCAAAGGATCCAAGTGCAACCAAATATGACTAGTAATAATCAGATACATACAGATTAGAGATGCATGTGCAAACATCTCAGTGTTAGTAGCAAAAACAATGAGTCTTTCTGAAAGGAACAGTATATTCCAAAATGAAATGGAGATCTTTTTTAAAGGTTATAAACTCATTCAATTTTATGTCTTATAGGTATATACTGAGTTCAATATTGTATAGCTACATTAATTCG
>NW_008329362.1:1105212-1109678 GCF_000622305.1 Nannospalax galili
GAAAATAAAAATAAAATGTACATGCCAAAAAAAACCACAGGGAACCATATTAGTTCAACAACCTACTGACAAATTCTACATACAGATTGCTCAAGGAACATAATATATGTCTAGTCAAGGTTTATCTGAGAAACTTTGGTCTTTTCCCAAGCTTTAGCTACATAGTACATGGTTATTAAAAGTACCAGACTGGTGGAACTACTTGGATGTTTAACAGCCATACTTTGAGGCCTATACTAATCTGGTCAGAGGAACTTAAAGGGCAGTTTTTGCTCCTTGCCCTCCTAGGTCAACTAAGTTCCAGGGGACTATGAGCATCTCTCAAAATGTCCTATAACTGTGGTGAGTCACTTGTCAAGGAGGCCATGGAGACCCCACCAGATGGACTTGAACCACTTCGACACTCATCCAGTCTACAAAGAGGAGGGTCAACACACAGGAAACATTTCTTCCATGCTTCCAAGTGAAGCCATCCACAGTCAAGCAGGACCTTTGACTTATCTTCATATAGATGGTACTGGTTAAAGAAAGGAGCCAGGACCTCCTCCAAAGCCCATGTGACCCCTGAGGATCAGATCCTCAAACAACCTTAAGAGTAAAAATAAATTGGTTTATCTGGGCCAACTGCATGGTCTTAAATGCCCCAAAGGAAAGTATAACCAAAGTTTAAAGGGGTCAATATAATTCTTTAAGAATCCATGTGTGTAGCTAAAGGCTATATAACAAGAAACAATGCCAGTCAGGAGATACCTTCCTTTTGAGTTGTTGGCCAGAGTGGCCCAAGAGACTCCCAGACAGTAACCCAGCATATAGCTGGGAAAATGAACAGCAGACCCCAATCTTATCTAGAGGAACATTGGCAACTGATTGCTGCTAGATGAGGAAGAGCTGATCTCCCTAAAACAAGGAACTCTATATAGGCTGACTAGATTCAGCAGATGGACAACCACTGAGGAATGGCTGGGGGCACCAACAACTCAGTGGACAGTAACAGGGATGACAGTGTATATGGGCTCCAGCAGTGTGTGGGGGCGGTGAGACTGGGAGGGTGTCACGTGGGATGTGGGTATATAAATGAATAAGATTGTTTGGGATGTTCTGTATGAAATACAAAACATTTTTTAAAAATGATTTATATTTGAGGAAGAAGCATAAAACTTTGCTTCATGTTACTTAGTAGGTGTGAAAAACATTACCATTGAAATCCACCTGAGGACTTTATATCCATGCTCAGGTGCCAAGCATCTCAGAAAGTAACCAACTGTGACTAATAATAATCAGATACATAGAGATTAGAAATGCATGTGCAAATATCTGAGCTGGTTGCATTAAAATGAGTTTTTCTGTATGAAACAGTATATTTTAAAATGAAATGGAGATATTTTTTAAAGGTTAAAACTTCATTCAATTTTATGTCTTATATGGTTTATACTGAATACAATCTTTATAACTGTATTAATTCAACTGTAAACTTAAAAATTTATAGCCAGTTTTGAAAGAGAAGCATCTTCGCTCTGGAAATTGTTATTGAATGTGTCAATGCTCTTGTAATGAAATGCTTCTTCTAATCATGTGGTTATTAAATGTATAATTAAAAAATAGAAAGTATACTGAGCGGAAGTGAAGAAGTAAATCTATCCTGATTCAGTGTTATGATGACTACATATATGGAGAATCCAAAAGTTCATAAACTAATGGAGTTAATTAAGCCCTGGATACAAAGCTCAATATATCAAAATTATATTTCTGTATGCCATCAAAAAATTACAAGGTAACCAGTATAAATTTTACTGACATTAATAATATCTAGTACAATTTATTTTTTATTTTAATAAAAAAAGGCACTTAATATAGTAACAACTGGAGACAAAATGTTGAGTATATCAGAATTCTCTGATATCTTTTCAAAATTTTTATAACTCTAAAACATTCAAAAACTAAAATTTTATTAAAAGCAGACCCTCAAAGAAACAATATCACTGATACTCACAAAGCACTTCTAATACCTTGAAATTTTTATAAGATAGCTAGGACTTTTGAATTTATTTTTATTCACTGACTATTTGCAATTCGTTTTATGATTTCCTTTGGAAGGACTAGAGATAGAAGCCAAAGTCCCATGCGTGCTAAGCTTGGGCTCTACCACTGAACTATATCTTCTATAGAAGAGCCCTAAATTTAACACTACAGAATATTGCCAAAGAAGTCAAAGATCTAGGCAAATGGACTAATATGTATGTTCATAGGGTGGAAAATTTAATATTGTTAGGGTAGCAGTTTTACCCAGATTGTTTGTTGATACAATGCAATTTCTGTGAAAGTCACAGCAAATATTTTTTAAGAATAGGCACACTAATTCTGATATGAAATTCTCTTTTATAGTTGACATGGGAAAAGGTACACATCAATCTTTACAATCTGATGAGCGTGAAAATGGGAATATTCCTGTGAAATTGTCCCCACAATCAAGGTCACAGGTGTTTATATCACCATATCTTCAAAAGTTTCCTGTCATTGTTCTTGCTTGTTTATTTCTTTGTTTTTCATAAATGTATAGTGAGAACAGTGTGCTTGATGAGATCCACTGTACCGCAGTAGCAGAATAACAAGTGCATCAGGCGGTATTCTTCACATGAACACTTTTGTACAGTAAATTTTTAGAACTGACTTTTCTTTCAAAACAGAAACATTTCACTCTGAATAACTCTCCCATTCCTAGGCAACTACAGTTGTATTGTCATGATCTATGAGTTTTGGTGCTGTCCATACCTCATTTACATGGATTCATGCATGTTTATGATGTGTCCTTCTGTGGTTCACGCATTTAGCAGTATAAGATACTAAGCATAGCACAGAATGAATAAGGTGCTTTCATGTTGTCAAATATGATAGGATTTCTTGTGTTTAAGACCAAATACAATTTTATGTAATGTATATACCTTATTTTTCAATCCATTCGTTTGTGTACATTCAGTTTATTTACCCATTTTAGTTGTTATCAATAATGCTCCAGTGAGCACAGGAGTGCAGATATCTCTTCATGATGACGTTTCCCACTCCTTTTGAGGTAAGACCAGGAATGGGGCTGTTGAGTTATATGAAAGTTCTATTTAAAAATTTTTTGAATGCTTTCCATTCTGTTTTCTGTAAGTACTATAGTAATTCACATTCCCCAAACAGTGTACAAGGGTTCCATTCCTCCAAATCCTTTCCAAGAAAATGTTTATTTTGCCCTTTTAATAACAGCCATTCTAATACACATGGAGATGGTATCTCTCGGTGGTCTCGATGTGCATTTTCTTGAGAATCAGTATTTCTGAGCCCCTTCACATATGACTATTGACAATCTGAATAGCTTCTCATAAGTAGTACTTATTTGATCCTTTGTCCATTTTGTTGGTCTGTTTGTATTTTTGATATTTAATTATATGAGTTCCTTACAAATATTTGACAGTAACTCCTTGGATTTGTACATATTTTATTTGAACTTGTTTGTAGTACATACAGTAGCTTTTCATTTTATTATTTTGCTGTGCTGAAGCTTTTCAATTTAATGTAATCCCTCTTGTCTATTTTTGCTTTCATCACATATACATCTGGTATATCAAGACCAATGTCAGAGAGACTTTTCTGATGTCTTTAAGAATTTTATAGTTTTAGAGGCTGGAGAGATGGCTCAGCGGTTAAGAGCATGGGCTGCTTTTGCAGAGGACCCAGGTTCATTCCCAGAACCAACATGGATGAATCCAATGCCCTCTTCTGACCTCCATGGGAATGGCATGATGTGGGTGCACTTACACACCCAGGAAATACACTCATACACATTAAAATTAAAAGATAATTTTGTGGTTCTAAATTTTATGTTTGAATCTTTGATCCTTTTGACCTGATTTTTGTTCTTGATGTCAGATGGGGATCCTATTAAGTTTTTTATATTTTAAAGTAGTTATTTTATTTTTATTGAGTTTTTGTACATGTCACACAGTAGAGACCAACCAAATTTATACCTGCATACCTATCCACACCCCCACATCGCTGCCCCCCTTACCAGATTTCTTACACCCTACCATATATGCCAAGGCCCATCTGGTCAAGAATCTGTACCCAGATGTCCCTTTTTGCAAGCTCATCCATGTATTTTTAAAATTTATTTAATAACCACATACTTAGAAGAAGCATTTCATTACAACAGCATTGGCATATTCAATAATAATTACCTGAGCTAAGATGCATCTCTTTCAAAATTGGCTGTAAAGTTTTAGGTTTACAGTTGAATTGATAGTTATACAATATTGTACTCCGTATAAACCCTATAAGACATAACGTTGAATGAGGTTTTAAACTTTAAAAAAGATCTCCATTTCATTTTAAAATATACTGTTTCATATAGAAAGAACTCTTTTTTTTTTTTTTTTTTTTTTTTTTTTTTTTTTTGAGACAAGGTCCCCCTGGAGGCGGGGGCGGGC
>NW_008329362.1:1110520-1111074 GCF_000622305.1 Nannospalax galili
TGTTTTAGGAGGGTCTGCTGTTCATTTTCCCAGTTCTATGCTGGGTTACTATCTGGGAGTCCCTTTGGCCACCCTGGCCAACAACTCAAAAAAAGGTATCACCTATCTGGCATTGCTGCTTGTTAGGTAGCCTTTAGCTGTGCATATGGACTCTTAAGAAATTATATTGGCCCCTTTTTCTTCGGTTATACTTTCCTTCTGGGTGTTTAAGGCCATACAGTTGGCCCAGATAACCAAATTTATTTTTATTCTTAAGGTCATTTGAGGATCTGTTCCTCAGGGGACACAATGGGGTCATGGGGAGCCCCTGGCTCCTTTCTTTTACCAGTTCCAGCTATGTGAAGATAAGTCAAAGGTCCTGCTCGACTGTATCTGGCTTCACTTGGAAGCATGGAGGAAATGTTTCCTCTGTGTTGACCCCCCTCTTTGTAGACTGGACACTGGTTCAATTCCATCTAGTGGGGTCTCCATGGCCTCCCTGAACAAGAAGACAAGTGACTCGGCACAGTTATAGGACATTTTGAGAGATGCTCCATAGTCCCCTGGAACTTAGT
>NW_008329362.1:1111942-1113932 GCF_000622305.1 Nannospalax galili
ACTGGGTCAAATGGTAGGTTCATTTGTAGTTTTTTAAGAGTTCTCCACACTGCTTTCCATAGGGGTTGAACAAGTTTGCAGCCCCTCCAGCAGTGGATGAGTGTTCCCTTTTCCCCACATCCTCTCCAACATTTGTATCATTTGTTCTCTTGATCTTCGCCAGTCTGACTGGGGTAAGATGAAACCTTAAAGTCGTTTTAATTTGCATTTCCCTAATTGTTAGTGATTTTGAACATCTTTTAAGATGCTTCACAGCCATCTTTACTTCTTCTTTTGAGAACTCTCTGTTCAGCTCCTTATCCCATCTTTTAATTGGTTTACTTCCTGTCTTGATTCTCTGTTTTTTTTTGAACTCGTTATATATTCTTGATATTAAACCTCTGTTGGTTGTGTCGCTGGTGAAGATTTTCTCCCATTCTGTTGGTTTTCTGTTCGCTTCCCTGGTTGCCTCCTTTGATGTACAGAAGGTTTTTCATTTAATGAGGTCCCATTACTGTTAATTCTTGCCCTTGTTTCCTGAGAAATTGATGTCCAGTTTAGAAAATCCTTTCCTACACCTATACCTTGTAGGTCTTTCCCAATGTTTGCTTCTAACACTTTCAGAGTTTCAGGCTTTACATTGAGGTCTTTGATCCATTTGGAATTAACTTTTGTGCAGGGTGAAAGATAGGGGTTTAGTTCCATTCTTCTACAGGTGGAGATCCAGTTTTGCCAGGAACATTTGCTGATTTGGGTCTTCAATTTTGTTCCATTGATCTATGGGTCTATTTTTGTGCCAGGACCATGTTGTTTTTATAACTATAGCTCTGTAATACCACTTCACATCCTCATCTTCCTTTGCATCTCTGGGTGGCATACCCACCAGCTGCCCTAGAACAGCATCTTTCCTGGCCCCGGCTCTCAGGACAGTCCATCCCCCAAATTCCTGAGGCTAAAATGTTTCCTGGAGGGATCCAGACCTTAGGAGAAAGCCTGAGAGCATCCGATCTTCATCTGACTTGGGCCTCTGTGGGTACTCCTGAAGACAAAAGCAATCTGGACACTCCAATATAAAATCAAAAGAGAGAACTGGAAGCTTAAAGGAACATACTTACTTTTTATTCATGTGGGTATTCAGTTTATCTATACCATTTATTAAATAGACCATTCCGCATTGTAGGCCTTTTGCACCCTTGTTAAATACCAATTATCCATAAACCTGTGAGTTCTATATTCTCTTCTGTTGGTCTGTTTTTCTTTAGTTCACAGATTGCATTTGTATTTTAGAAGCTTTACATGTACTTACATGTGTGAATCAGTTGCACAATTTTATCACAAGTGTAGGTTCATGAACTATTCTATCACAATGTAGCTGCCCTCTTCTTTCGCCTACGTAATCCAGTCACTTCTAGCCCTTCTCCCTCACCTTTTCTAAGACATGACAATCATTAATTTTCTGTTTCTAAAAGTTTTCCTGCTCAAAATGTTTTAAATGTGAAATCTTATATTATGTAAATGTTTGTGATTGGAATATTTCACTCAGCATACTACCCTTAGGATCCAGTCAGAAAAGAAGGGATCAGGTGAGGGGTGGGCAGAGAATTTATTGGGTTAATATCACCAATGTATGTGATATACATGTTTGAAAATGCCACAGTGAAACACACTATTTTGTACAATTAATACACACTAAGTTAAAATGCACACCCAAGATCCAAGTTACGGTGTGCATCAAGTATGTGTGGTCTGTTTAATGATCTTCCCACTAAAGGACAACTCAACTGTTTCCAGCTTTCAGCTTTTCTGAATAAAGATGTTATGAACATTCACATACAGGATTTTGTGTGAATATAGTACATATTTAGTTTTGATTAAAAAAAAAAAAAAACACTGCCAAAGGAGAGCCTGGAGAGATAGTTAGCAGTTAAGAGGACTGGCTGCTTTTGCAGAGGACAGGGGATCAGTTCCCAGCACCCACATCGCTCTATAATTCCAGTTCAAGGGGATCTGA
>NW_008329362.1:1114070-1133112 GCF_000622305.1 Nannospalax galili
TAAAATAAATAAAATGAAAATAATTCTTAAAAATGTGCCAAAGTGTTTTTCAAAGTCGCTGTGCCATTCACACGTCTACCAGCCATGTGGTTTTTCCATATCCTTGCCAGCACTTGGTGGTGATTGCTTTGCCTAACCAATAGGTGCGTAATACCATCTCACTATGATCTCGCTTTACTCTCTCATAAAGGATAATGGTTTACTATCTTTCTTATGTCATATGCCCACTTTTACTGTAATATGTTTATTAATTATTTGAAATTTTCATATAGTATATATTGATTTGATCCACACCCACTTTCCTTCCCCTAGCTTCTCCCAACTTTGTGCCCTCTATTTAAAAAAAATAATGTGATAAATCCAATTTGTGCTGACCATATATTTTTTCCTAGATGCAGAGCTGTTCACTGGAGCATGGTTGACCTAACAGCAGCAACACTCTTAAATACAGTCTTTCCATCCCTGAGAAGCTATCAACTGTCAGTAAATTCTCATCTAGGTGTGGGGGCTCATGATTCCCACCCCACTCCATGTTAGAATGTTGACTGGCTTGATCTCATATAGGTCTCATATAGACAACCAACGTAGCTGCTATGAGTTCGTGAACGTAGCAGTTCTGTCTCTGTTTTGCTCTGGCCTCCAGGACCTCTGGCTCTTATAATTTTTCTAACCCCTCTTCTGAAATGGTCCCTGAACCTTTGGGAGGGGGTGTGATATAGAGGTCCTATTTGTGGCTGAGCACCCCACTCACATTTTTCTCTGTTCTTTGGCCAGTTGTGGTTTTCTGAGTTAACCATTGTTCACTGAACAATGAAAGTTCTCTGATGAGTCATAATAACTGCACTAATCTATGGGCAGAGAAATACAAATTTAGAAGGGAATTTGATACTATCTCCATAGTATCACACTTGGGACCTATGAACTTCCCAACCAAGTGTCCTTGGCTAGAGTCACAGTATAGGCATGTGTTGTCTCCTGTGAAGTGGGTCTCAAATCCAAGTGACCAGTGTTATGGTCACCCCCATAACATTCATGAACCCATGAACATATCTTAACTGGTCATTACTATAGTTCATATCAGTCACATCTGACTTGTACAGCTGCTTTTATATCAGTGTCACACTTTCAGTCCCTACACCTCTGAAGTCATGTAATTCCTCCATCTTCACCATTATTGCTCAGTATTGCATTGGCTATTTGAAGTCTCATATATGTCCATATGAAATTAAGAATTGTCTCTTCCATTTCTGTAAAAGTTCAAATGGAATTTCAATAGGATTTCATTGGATCTGTAGATCTCCTTGGGTAGCATGGATATTCTGAAACTGTTCATTCTTCCAATCCATGAACAGAGAAGATCTTTCCATTTATTTGTCTTTGGGCGAAGGTGTTGGTTTTATGAATATTTTATACTCTTCAGTGCATAGTTCTTTAAGAATTTGTTTAAGTGAATGCCTAAGTATTTAATCTTGATTGCTAATTTTTAGGGAGATTTTTGCCTCACTGTTTCCATTAGTTCATTGTTGTTTTATGGGAACACCATGGATTTTTACATCATTTCAAATTCCACAGCATTTTAAATTCATCAGTTAGTATTAACTTTTATTTGCATGGCAGCTTTGTAATTTTCTAAATATTTAACCATGTTAGATGGAGATTTTCCGATTTCAATGCCTTTTATGTTTTTTTCCTCTGTTGGATGTTCTGTTGGATGTAGTATTATACTGAATACCATGTCAGAGTATCATTGTCTTATACTGACTCTTAGAAGAAACATTTTCAGTTTTTTCTCTTGATTGTGATGCTGATATGATTTTCATATATGCTTTCATTATTAAAATACATTCTGTAAATACCTATTTCACTGAGTTTTTACTAAGCAAAGATATGGAACTTTGTCAAGAACTTTCACTGTATCTCTTGATATTATCATGTGGTTTTTGACTTTCATTTTGTTAATATCATGTTGATTGATTTTATATCTGGAGCTATCTTTGCATCTCAATCATAAACCTCAGTTATCGTGATTTATGATGGCTTATAACATGCTGTTTAATTCAGATTTCTAGTACTTTATTCATGATTTTTGCATTTATATTTATTGTGAATATTGACAGGAAGTTTTCTGCTTTTTCAGTGTCTTGGGCTTTGTTTTTGTGATGCTGAGGCTAAGACACAGTACTTCATACATGCTAGGCAGGCACTCTGGCAATAAGTTACAATCAGAGGCCTTTTGGGACTTTGGAATCCAGGTCATAATGGCCTCAAAAAGGAATTTGGGGAGCATAGAAGAACTAGTATTAGTTATTTGAATATTTCTTAGAATTTACCCATGAAGCCATTTCATTCTGGTCATTTTTTGTTAAGAGTTTCTGATTATAGATTCACTCTCCTTGGTCATTATTGCTTTGATAAAATTTTCTGTTCCTTCCTACTTCAGTCTGATAGGTAGCATGTTTGTAGAATTTACTCATATTATTCTAAGTTCTCCAATGACCACTACTTATGACCCTTTTAAATTCTGTTATTCTTTTCTTTAATTTCAGATTTACTTACTTGGGAATTCTCTATTTCTTCCTAGTTGTTACCAGCTTCCTAATTTTTTCAAAAGTCTATCCATTTCACTGATTGTTCACTGTTTGTTTCCTATTCTCCATCTCATATGTCTTGCTCTAATCCTATGACTACTAAGTTTGACCTTAGTTTGTCAGATTTTCTTAGGTTAAGTTCAATAAGCTTAGTAAAGACTCCTAATTTTGATGGTTATTGAGCACCTTAATATAATTGAAGATATCCGTTCGAATATAGGAGATACATGATTTCCAACCCATTGAAATAGCCATTGTTTTTGTTTGTTTTGCACATTTCTTCCTGCCTCCTTTTTAAGCAAATGATCCTGCCTTAGTGACTACAGCACTGGGGTAACTAATAATGTTCTTATTTTATTACACAGGACACGGCTCATTCCACTGAGCAGCTTGCACGTGAAGGCAGGTCCATTGAAGTCTTTCCTGTTTTTTGTTTTTGTTTGTTTATGCAGTTTAATCAGCTTTACAGTTCTGAAAGGGATAGAGTGTCTTTATTGATTTTTTTGCTTCTTTTTTTTCTTTTGAGGTTTATAAATTTTTTTTATTTTATTTTATGTGGATGAGTATATTGCCTGCATGTAGGTAAGTGCACCTGTGTCATGCAATGCCCGTGAAGGACAAAAGAGGCTGTCAGATCCCCTGGAACTGGAGTTTTGGACAGTTGTTAGCTGCCATGTGGGTGCTGGGATTCAAACCCAGGTCTTCTGCAAGAACAGTGTTCTTAACCACTGAGCCATCTCTCCAGCCCTGAAATCTGGGATTTTTAAATCAATGTTGCCTAGATTAAATATCTGTTTCCTTGCTTCTTGTCCCAACTCTTACCATGGTCAAACATGTGGAAAGACACAACTTGAGTGAAAAGAAATTAAAGCAATACACAGACTGATGATGGGCCAAAACATGAAATTATCATGAGAAGCTATCAGGATAACAGATCTGGCACATGTAGAAGAATACTTTTCATGGAGGTGAAGGAAGATGGTTCAGTGGCAGGTGTATTTGGTGATTTGTTCATGGAACCATGTGAAGCTTCCATATGTGTTAAAAGCAATATTCTCAAAAGCATATGCCACAAAGATACTTCTTGGGAAATTAAAGTTAGAAATGGGCTACAAAACTGAAGAGAAAAAAAAAAAACAGATCAAAGGTGCTACCTTAGGAGCAGGAAAGCAAGCTTGTTAGAGAAAAAATGGCATGACTTTTGGATCATTCAAATTGTGACCAGAGATTAGGGATTTAATGTGAAACTAGTCTCCTATATGTGACCTCTGTTATGAAACATTTCCTGTGTATACATAAGCATACAGATGAGTGAAGCAGCGTATGTTCATCCATTGATGGATGAACTCAAAAAGATAAAGAGGGAACTGGGAGGGCAAGGTATTTGCAAAGAGGCAACCATGTTGATTTTTGATAGGATTTGTGCTAAATAAGATGGAAAACACTGTCAGGAGAGGAGTGAGATGATAACAGAAAAATGATGAAGCAAAATGAGTAACGAATGTCTCCACACTATTTAAGAACCATGTTATTAGATAGGAATATCTGAATTGAAGCTCTGTAGAAGCTAAGTGTTTCTGTGGAAACATTTGGAGAAGCTGCTATTTTCAAAGAAATAATAGGTCCAGGATGTGTGAGTGAAGTGGAAAAGGGAAGTGTCATTGGAATATCAAAGAAGAGAAACAGAATCTGGGGAAATTTTGAGTCCTTGACCAAAATATTGGAGTCACTATGAATAAAGGAAGAAGGAAGAGGAGGAGGAGGAGGAGGAGGAGGAGGGGAGGGGAAGTAAGCAGTAGACCATTTTGTGAAACAGCTGCAGAAAGAAATAGTATCATCAAAAATCAAAATCAAAATATTTTTTAAAAAGAAAGGAAATGAGGTGTAATGGAAGACCCCATGCCAAGAACAGACTTTAGTGGGAAAAGTTTGGCCAGTAGGTTGACAGAAAACAGAAGAATGGATGAGAAACAGTATTATGCCCAGATGACATAATGACATAAGCATCATTAGAACTGAAGAGAAAGCATAATGAGATCCTGTGTCAGAGAGAGAGAGAGAGAGAGAGAGAGAGAGAGAGAGAGAGAGAGAGAGAGACTTAACCTCAGTTCTGTCTGATGTCCTCCTCTTGGGGCCAAAGAGATAAATATTTGAAGGAAAAGAGACTGTAATCATAGACTGGATACAGGAGATACCAGAAGGATTTGTCTGGGAAGGGGAGGAAGTAGAGAGGACAGCAGAGTTTGTAGGTTAGAGGAACTTGGGATTCTTTCAGACTGAGGAGGTACCAGGAATGTGAGATATTGTGGGCTTGGACCTGAGACCTTCACCTGTGACCATGCTTGGTGGTAGATACCACCTCAGGTATTAAGTTATGGAGTGGCAGTGGCTTCAGGACTGATCATCTGATGATTGGTCTTTAGGCAGTTAAGATTTCAAGAATCATCTGCAACTATTAGTTCTATTACCTTGGATTAGTTGCTAAATTTTTCCAAACCTCAATTTCCCCATCTATGTAATGAGGAATAGATTTAAATCTCCTAAGGTTCTTCAAACATTTTCAATATCTGAGAAGAAAAGAAAAATGAGATCATTCAACTGGTAAAATTTGCAGGATCACAAAAGAAAAAGTTAATCTTTCAAATCAATGATGGATTCGAAGCTAATATTAGGAAGAATACAAAATATCTGAAAGCTCATACATTTGTTACATTTGCCTTCAAGCATATTAATGATCTCAACAAAGCAGATAAGCGATAAAACAATTCAACATGTTTAGAGACATTTGGTTAGCCTTCATGCTAAGCAAATACATTTTGTAACTCATGAATATTAATTAGTAATGTGTTTATTGTATCTCAAATATTAGTTAGTGAAGTTGGGATTCCATTGTAAACTCTTAACTCCCTTCTGCTTTTCTCTTGCCCTCTATCCTGAGTATTGTTAATTAACTTATTGTAATACTTACTGTTATTATAATAGTACAGTAATTAACGAGTCAGTTGAAAATATACAATCCTAATTGATGCAAACATTGAATTAGTGAGGAGGTCCATTCAATCAATAATAATAAAAAAAGGCTTCTTCACAGCATGTTTGTTGTATTTAGACTAATTTCCTATTAACCTATTTCATTGAACTGATGGATCCATTCAGTCAATGCTACAAGCACACTAACAGCCTACTGCCCAAAAATTGCTTATTTCAATCAATACAGTGGAATAACTTTGTTCAAATAGGACTATAAATCCTACTGGCTGAAAACTTGTCTTCCTGTTTCACTGAGTTCTGTGTCCTGGCAGGGGCTTTAAATGAATTGGACAGAGGTCTCTGAGGGATAAAACAGCAATTCATAAGCTTGATTGGGAACAAACACTGCATGATATATATTGGAACTAAAATCTCCATACATAAATAATTTCAATAAACAGAAAAAATGGAATATTAATGTAGTTGGAAAATATGTTTAGCATATATACTTAGAAGTTTCCCTGTCTTATGATCGTGAATATAATTTTACATTTTTTGTGTTTGCGAAACATGGCTTATTAGCATAGTTTCCCCTAGGTGTTGATCCTTTTGTCTTGGTAAATGGCCACTAGATGGCAGGGCTGTGATGTGAATTAAGAACCATCATAAGGAATTTCTCACCAATGAGAAACTAGTCTTAAAACCAGAAGTATCTATTTTTGTACACTGTAACAATGTGATAAACACTATTGCAGACTTCATTTCAAAGTATATTGGGAATGTTCGACTTAGTGTAACTACTTCAGACTATGTTGATGATGCTAAGACAAGACATTTGTAGGTAAAAGTCTCATAAGCTATTTTCTTTTTGTTTAAACAAATTCTGAAGCCTAAGGTTTGGGAACATGATTCTGTCATACAATATGGGCTTAGCATGTATGAGACCCTAAGTTCAACCTTTAGTACTATCTACTAAAAAAGTCTAGACCCCAAAAGAATAAAAACATCTTTTAATTAATACAAATAAAGTAGCAATCTAAAATATAAGGCTTAGAAAACCCTAACATTAATTCCTAACAATTCTTATTCCTAATCTAGAGGGTAACTTCTAAACACGGGTAACTTCATCTCCCATGGGGCATCTGACAATGCCTGGAGACATCTATGTTGTCATTGAGTGAGAAGTGATACTGTAGCCTAAAAGGTAGAGAGAGGTGTGGAACGTTGCAAAATAATCCAGAATACTCAAGACAGAAGAACATCAATAAAAGTTAGGGTTTGGAACCGATCACAACTAGACTATAAAAGCTAAAATTTCTAGAATGGTCAGAAGATTGAGTTCTGGTCTTTGAAAAAAACAAGAAAAGATACCTGTGATAAAAGATTTGGGCAAGCTCATTCAACAGCGTTTGAATATGTTTTGGTTGGAGCTAGAACAAGAAAAGCTTGATTTTGTTTTGGCGAACAAAGACAAGAATGCTGGGTATGGTGGTGCACATCTGTAATCCAAGCACTTGAGAGGCTGAGGCCTGAGGACTGAGAGGGTAAGGTAAGTCTGGTTCACATACTGAGGCCTTTAACCCCTATCCACCCAAACGAAATAGATAGTGAGGTTGTAGCTGTAGTGAACACCAGCACATAGGAAAGAGCTTGAATTCATCTTTCATGTTTACTAGCTGACCAGTTTATTTTACCTTCTGTTTCCATTCCTTTAAAATGGGGAACCTTAGGGCTGGAAAAATGGCTCAGTGCTTCCAGAGTACTCAAGTTTGGTTCCCAGGACTCATATTGGATGACCGACAACCTCCAGTAACTCCAGTTCCAGTGGATCCTAATACCTCATCTGGTCGCTGAGGACACACACATATAGGTGGCACACACACACACACACACACACACACACACACATTTCTAAAAATAAATCTTTAAAATGGGAAACTTGTTGAAAGGATTAGAAATGCATGTTAAATCCCTGGAATACATGAAGTTCTCTCTGATGGCATTTTACATTGTCAAGAGATTATGAGAGTATAAACTATACTTTCCCACCCATGCTCTTCCTTATGCCCATTTGGAACACTGTAGCCAAGACACAACAATATTGTGTAATATTAAAAATAAACAAGCCAGTGAAAACTGAATGACAAATATAAACAAAACTTCTGCAAGACATCATTGGAAAAGTTATTGAAAACTAAGTCAGATTCATCAACATCTTGAAACAACATCCCTGTATAGTGGGAAAGAAGAAGCTGATATTTCATGAGTAGGCGAATAGGGTGTGGGAGCAGAGTTTGCTGCTGCACATAGTCAAACACAGCCTAGTTTAATCCAACTCCTGGCTGCTCCTGCACTCACACAACTTAATGGAATGCAGCTCAAAACGACAAAGATGCAGACTACCCTCTGTTCTCCTTTACCCTCCTGACCACTCTGTCCTTTAGTAGGTCTGCAGGACTGCCTTGTGATGCTGCTGATATTCTCAATCCACATTCTCCCGGCTAATGGCCTCCTTACTCTATGAACCACCTTCCTCCAAAATCTCTACTTTCTTCAGCCATAAATCTCTCTTAGTTAGGTTCTTGTGTTCCTATTTCACTGGCAAAATGAAGCCTTTAGAGAACTTTGGGTTCTTTTGTCTCATCTGCTTCCCTCCTGTGTCTGTATCCATTCTCTCTCCCCTATATCCTGCTCCTGAGAATGAATGTGAACACTCAGTGCATATGGCTAAGGCTAACCTGTCATTAATGTGCCATAATCCAACAGTCTCCATCTAATATTTGTAAACCAACAGTCCTTATCTTTCTTTTAGGTCATAAACGTGTCCTTTCTTTTGGAATGGCACCCTTCAGCAACTGCTGTCATTTCTCCCATGTTCAAAAAAATTAAGTTTTACTAAACCTGCTTCATTTTGCTTCTTTTCTTTGAAATAAAACCTCTCCAAAGGAGGCTCTGTAGAGACTGATTTCATTTTCCCCACTTTTTGTTTGTTTTTTATTTTTATTTTTATTTTTTGAGGCAGGGTCTCCCTGTAGACTCAGCTGGCCTGGAACTTGCTATGTAGACCAGGTTGGCCTTGATCTCACACCGAACCCCTGCCTCTGCCTTTTGAGTCCTGGGATTAAAGGCATGTGACATTGAGTCGAGAAATGTATTAGTCTTTTATCATTATTGTTCCACAAGACAAGTCTTATTGAGATCACCAATACAATTTATATTATTTAATCCAATAGCCAGTTTTCAAATCTCATCTGTGAACTATCAGCATGTAACACAGTTGATGACATTTTCTTCCTTAAAATGTTTTCCATATTTTGTTTCCTAGATACCACACTTTTCTCACTTTCTTTCTTCTCTGTTTGGATACCCTTTCTTAACTCCTTTGCTTTCCTCTCCCAAATGGTATCCTTTGGATACCTCTTATTTATTTATACTCTATTCCTAAATGATTTTATCTGATTTCAGACTTTTAAACACCAATGCTTATGTCTCCTAGATTTATGTATTTACCTTAAACCTCTATGTTGAATTCCAGAGTAGTAATAAAAATTCCTTCTTCAGTGTCTTCAGCTATAGGGTTAAAGGTCATCTCAAAATTGACATGTCTAATAATAAACTATATGCAGTACTCCAAACTTCCTTATCCACATTAATGGAGGTACCATTCTTAGAACTTATCAGGCCAAGGTTGTGACAGTGCTTAACCCCTGTCTCAGAGTATCAGTCTCCTGGATACTACTGTTTTCAGATCCGTTTTCATTCATTCTTCAGAGGGGTCAGGACACTGATTGAGGACTGTCTAAAATCTACCGAGGGACAGAAGTTAGAAAGTCTGCTCCAAAACTCAGGTGACTCTCTCATTAGGTCCCTGACTGGGTAGAATTTCTCCTAGTCCCTAGTAGGAATGACACAAATAAATCTTCTCTTGCATGGAGACTGGCAAAGAGAGGAGTTTCATAGTTGTTCCTGCACAAATTGAAATAACTCTTAGGCTCTACCATAGAGGTGTAAGGGCTGAGACAAGAACTCCTCATAAATTGTTGTGACACAGAAAATGGCAAGCTTGTCCTGGTGCCTAATTGGGTGAGGCTTGCCCTGGGTTCTGATTCAAACAATTCAGATCTGGAAGCATAGATGAAGGGGCTAGAACTATGTTATAGAGTGACTTTCAGGTTTGCATTTGAGACATAATCTGTAGGCACACAAATCTTTCTTCCTAGGCATAAGTGTGCAGTACTCTTCCTGAAGACTTGGTAAATAATGTTGTTGACATGCTCAAGGCCATATGGCTATACTTAAGCTTTTTAGGGAAACAAACTTTCTAGAGTTGAACTACAGAACACAATCTGTGGGTCTGTCACCTGGGTAAGTGTATGCCTTTCAAAATAAACTTCCTCAGACTTGGGCTCCACTAGAATTCATAACCTCCTTGGACCCCTGTTCTCACTAAAGAGATTTTGGTCTGTGGATGGATGCAATATTCTTGTTGTGAGAAGATACTACCATCTTATAGTCTCGCACCCTTCTCGCTCTCTCTTCATCATTTTTCTCTCTTTTAAAACTCACACCTCACATGTGATCAGCTAATCCCACTGTCTGGCTCTTCTTGGAATTCGATTCCACATCCGTCTAATCTGTCTACCTTCACTACCTGTGTTGTTACCTTTCCAATACAATTCATTTTCCTATAGCCTGGATTTTTGCCATCATATCTTGGCTGATTTTCGTGAATCTTCTTTTGGCTCCTTCTCACAGTCCATTTTCAACATAGAAGCTAGAATAATTAGGCAGATCATATCATGCCTCTGCTCAAATTCTCCAATGTCTTCATTCTCAATCAGAAAAAAGTTCTGTGATTATGAAGGACTTATAAGACTTAGACGCTCTTCAAATGTCACATCTTGTCCTTTTCTGAAAGCCCTTTGCTTACGTCATCCCCAGCTATGATGGCCTCATCACTGACTACTTCAGGCAATCTTACTTCACGTTCTTCATCCTTGCTGTGCTGTTCACTTTTCCTCTATATTCCTGTGGTCTCTTTGGTTTTACTCAAATAGCATCTTTTCAGTGAAGTCATCTTTGGCCACTCAGTCTAAATCTTCAAACTGACACTTTAATATTTTCTCTAGTTCCTTTCTCCGCTTAGATTTCTTCTTAACATTACTTCTTTCTAAGGATTATTTCTTATCCTGCTTATTATCAAGCATCCTTCTCTAAAGAGACAGGGATCTTTGTCTGACTTATTATCCAAATGTTGGCATCTACAACAATTCCTCCTACATAGCAGGCATTTAATAATTTTTCAATGAATTTTAAATAATTTATTTGCTTTATTTATGTGAATTCTTTGCCTGCTTGTAAGTGCACCGTGTGTGTGAGTGTGTGTGTGTATGAAGTGCCCATCAAGGCCAGAAGGGTGAGCAGCAGTGTTCTTTTCCACTGAGCCATCTATCCAGGCCCTTGTTAAATAAATTATAAATATTTATTAAGTGAGCTTTGAAAGAGTCTGGTAAGTTCATGACCATATTCTGGGGGCAGGTTAGAGCATGAGTGGAAATTTCTTACATAATAATAACATTGTAAGTAATTTGGCAACAGATACTAAAGCATTTATTTTTAGAAACATTAAATTACTCTTAATTTGGGACTTGAGAGATAGCTCAGTGGTTAAGAGTACTGGTTGCTCTTGCAGAGGAGCCGGGTTTGAGTCCCAGCACCCACATGGTGGCTAACAAGCATCAGTAACTTCAATTCCAGAGATTCTGATGCCCTTTCTGACCTCCATGGGCACCACACAACATGGGTGCACCTACCTACATATAGGCAATACACTCGTACACGTAATCAATAAATTTTTTTAATTACTCTTAATTCCTTAGAGCCATAATTGATAAGCATAAAGATAATGGTTGCCAAGGGCTTGTTGAAGAATAGAAAACTAGAAAATACAACTTTCCTACAGATGCCATGGAAGAAGGGCTAGTGCCTTCCTAGGGACTTAGACAACACTAAGATTTCTTGATAGGTATTTTGGTTACTGATTGCTGGAAAAATACATATACCCCTAAGATGGATGGCATAAAATGACATGTTTAGACTGGCAGGTCCATGGTTGGCTGCCCAGTTTTTCTGCTCTCAGTGGCATTGACCAGGGTTATCATGGTAATGGTAGTTTTCTCAGCACAGGATCTTGTCCACATTGAACTTCAAGTCTGGTAACTGGATTCCAAGTAGGGATCTTCTAAAAGCAAGCATTCAAAAAACAGCAAGTAAAAGCTTTCAGGACATTTGAATATGAATCCTATGCGCTATCATTAGCTCGGTCATGTCCTACGAGCTAAGACAGTTACAGCTCAACCAAGAGACAGTGGCTACACAGAGGAGTGCTTCATTTCTGATTTCCAAATTACATCTGCCATGAACTTGGGGAACTTTTGAATACTACTGTTGATACACTGTCTTATTCTTTATTCCTACATTTAATTTCTTGCTGTGATTTTCGTTTATACTTCAATGCGCCATGGGAGGGATTTCATTCTCCACCTTAAGTGAGAGCTGGTACATTTCTGCTTCTACCCTAGGCTCCTCTCATTCAGGAGAGATTGAAAGAAGTGAGTTAACTACCAATACTGTTACAAGTCAGTGATAGATGGAAGCTTATGGCTCTAAGTTCTGGTCTGCTCTTCAGGAAGAAACTTTGGGAAAACGTGATGTATGCTTCTCAGGAGGTCTTGGTAAGTTAAACTCCTGTTACCCTCAGTGAGAACTTTTGTGTATGGCTTTTCCTGTTTTTGAACTTGTTTTCCCGGTCCTTTACTCTGTGTCCTGAGGTACCTGAGTTCTCTCTGACATTGCTCCTGGAGAAAAACAAACTTAGAAGTATTTTGAAAGATAATAGAAATATCCTTTCACATTTCATTTAAAGAATGAAGTCCAAAATTTAGTGCTACTGGGCCTCATTTGCCACTCCCTTTGTTCCTTCTCCCTAATCCTATTCCTCAGGATTCTACCTGAAGCAAAGTCTATCATCTGGTTCCTCATAGGAAAGAGGAAAGAAGATTCACTTTTGGATGACAGGACTCCAATAAGTGTGAGAATTTACTGCTTACTGTAACCCGTGTCCCTTAGAAGCCCTTCACACTCCCTGTGGCAATTTGAACAATAATTGTGCCTTATAAACTCCAAGTATTTGAACACTTGGACAGTTGGTGGTGCTGTTTGGGGAAGGCTATGGAAGCTTCAGGTGATGTGGCTTTGTTAGAGGAAGTATGTCACTGGGTGCAGGCTTTGAGGGTTCAAAGCCTCTTCCTGTTTCCACTTGCACTCTCTCTGCTTCCTATACCTGCTTAAAGATGTGATTGCTCAACTTTCTGCTCTGGCCACATCTGCCTCCATTCCTCCTTACCACAATGGACTCATCCCTTTGGAACTATAAACCAAACAAACTCTTCCTTCTATTAGTTGCCTTGGTCATGGTGTTTTATCACTGCAACAGAAAAGTAATTAATATACACCCTGACCCTTGTGAAAGACCGAGATATGAGTATAAAAAGTCTTCCTTATTTTCTTCAGGAATGGCCCTGTAACAGATGTATTTTCTTTCATTGATTTCTGTCTCCTAGTTTTTCTAGAGAGTAGAAAACAGTGTGGACCTTAGATTCTAAGAACATTAGAACTTACAGGATGAATGAACTTGTGATTATAAATTACAGTCTTACAGTTTCAGTAAAAAGAACTTACAGTCTGAGGACTGGACATGTGCTTTTGTGTATCAAGTTCAGGGAAGTGAGAGTGAAATTTGGCCTTTTACAACTTGGAAGACTGATTGGAGAGGATGATTCATTCTGTTTTGGCTGTTTCTGCAAAGAAGGATATCACTCCTTATATAGAAAGAGTGGATTAAGTGTGAACACAGCATTTTTCTTCAAAACAATTAAAATTAGACCTTACTGGAAAGAGAATGCTGTCCCTGTAGGAAAAGTGATTGTTATGGATTTTTGTATTTGGTAAAATAAAATATTCAGAATCAAAAGGCTTTAAATGTAGTTGATAATTCAAGGTCTGGCACCTTAGATTTTGTAAACAATTCCATTGCTCAACTGGGATAACAACTTCTTATGCAAATTTTAGAGGCATTTCAGTGCCTGTATGCGTATATTTACAGCAGTTGGTTTTATACTTGAAAACTTAAATATATTTGAAGGAGTGCATTAACATTATTAAATATATTTCACAATATTTCACTTTTTTCAAGAAGTGATTCATAGCTTTTTTATAATAGAAATAAAAGGTGACCAGGTGAGATATGTGACAACTGGAATAGAAGAAGCGTGACAAAGGGTGACGCACAGCAGAGGTTCCCATCATCCCATTGCTGCACTGTTGTCTTCTCCATGGCTCCTCCACAAGGTACTTTAGGAAAATACCTGCAGAGAGCCTAGACTCTCCTCCACATATGACTGTGGATTGGTTCCAGCATGCAGATGAATGTAAAATCACATCCAGAAGTTCTGTTGCATGGAGTGCAGCTGGCTGATTGAGCCTGTAAACAAGTTAATGTTTCAACCATATGCTCAACTTAGAAAACAACCACAAAACCAAACTTCTACATGACTTCCCTTCCAGTGCCTACGTGTTATGTAACTTTGAGCTGCTCTGCTTCCACACATACTTTCCAAGGAGATGTCCTAATTTCAAATGTTCACCAAGATAACTAATTGAGATAGCTTCTTGTATTGGCTTGTTGTTTATAAACTAGTTGAAAGTTCTGGGACTTACTCCAAAACTAATTATTTCCATATTCAAGATGTTGGTCTGTAACCCAGTGTAGGTATATTACAGAGCTTTCAGGGTTTTCACTGGTCTCCAAAACCTATTTGGGTTGGAGTCTAACTCATTTGAAAGTAGCATCTGAACATTAAGATTCAACTTATAAAGGATGATGGGAGGAGTCATTTTAATATTCCCTCTGGAAGAGTTTAAGTATTCTCTCACTAGTTCATTTTGTAATAAATTTGAGGATTGTTCTAGATACTTTTTCTAGTTGAAAGATAACTTGCTTTCATTTTGTTGTTAGGCAATAATTTTTAGAAAGGAGAATAATGTATGTAATATACTGCTAATTTCCTGGCAGACCCTGGAGAACATTTATAAACCCGGAAAGCTTTCTCAAATTCAAGTTTATCTAAATACATCCTGCAATGTCATTTTGATATGAACTAAAGACACATGATGTTGAGCTTGTTATCCCTTCCTGTTTGACCACTCATGCCCACCCAGTGACCCTGTCATTCTGCTTCTAGAATTCTGTTTCTTCTTTAAGTTGGACCACTTTAGTAAACAATGACTTGAGTTAAATCATGTAACATTTCCCAAGCTGAAAGCACATATCTAACTCATAGTGTATTGAAGATAAAATGAATTAATTTAATATGTACACATAGAAAAACATGTAGTAATTAAAAGCACTCTCTCAGTACCTGTTGTGGTTATTTTGACGTTACTATGGAGGATTCTATACAAGTATCTATAATTGTAGGTTTGGATTGAATTTTGCCTTGGCCCAGACTGACCTATGTAGAATTAGAAGTAAGGGAGATCCTAATCCCTCACTCTCATTTCTCTTAAAGATTCTGAGTCAGTTGGGAACAGACACAAGAAGGCAAGAGTGCAGTACTGGGTGGTGCTGAGACAGTGCACATAGACAGCTAAGCTTTTAGAGTTACTTTTAAGTTGGGCACTGAAAACAACACAATCAGCTGTCAGCCAAGAGCTATGAAGGGCCCAGATGTTAGTTTTACATTTTTCTAAAATTAAAGACAAGGGCCAGTGAGGTGGCACAGTGAGTAACGGTGCTTGCTGCCATGTCTGATAACTTCAGTACAGTTCCTGGAACCCACACGGTAGAAGGAGAGAACCCACTTCTATAAGTTATCCTCCGACCTTTGCTTGTGTGTCCACATACATACACACACAAGCATACACACAGGCACACATGCATGTATGCACACACATGCTCACATATCACACATACAAAATAAATGAAATATAATAATTTTCATTTAAAGCAAAAAACATGTTCATGCTTCTACTGTAGAAGCAGTTCTTCTTTTCTTTTCTGCAGATATTTATAACTCTATTCTTTCAGTAAAGAATTTCTAAGTATGAACCACTTTGACACATATGGCAATTTGAAATCACTCCCTTATTTACTAGTTGTATATGAACTAAATCTTCGTTTCAAAATGTCTGAAGCAAGAACAAAATATCCTAAGAAGATTCATGTCCGTTCTTTCATGTTATGCTTAAATGAGTGGATGCTGCTTATTTCCTTCTTGAGTAGAACTACTGCAGTCAGGCCTCCTGTGCTTCAGCAACTGCAGACAAGTTCTTTCATATACCCCAACAGTAGGGGATAGTTAGAACATGTAAGTGAATGGCTTTTTCATGGGTTCCTGGGATAAGTGAAGTCAAGTACACATACAGAGCAAACCATGTGTGCATCATCTCCATGCTGCTGACTGTCTTAGTATGCACATTTTTAATATCCTCCATGGCAGCCTCCACCCAACATGTTCAGTTGTCTGCCTAGGCAATCTGTTTTCTCTGACATGTGAGTTTCTATTCTTTTATTTGTTTTTATTTGTTTGCTTGTTTTTAAGGTACCGGTCACCAAGTTACATGGACTTTGAGAGGTCCATCCCTATTCTATTATCTCATAGTCTCTGATGATTTTTTTGAGCATTGGTTTTGAGCAGCACCTTAATTTTATCATATAATGAAAACACACACAAACATACACACACACACACACACACACACACACACACACACATACACACACACACCTTACTTGAAAACAGCTGTAACAGGCCAAGAAAATTTGAAAAATTTAGCTTTTCTACTTGATCTCATCAACTGGGTCTTTGGGTAGGGCTGGCTTTCATACAGAAGCCAGAAGTAACAAAAAATTCTCATCAGTTTTTAGTTTACAAAGAAAGAAGAGAGGGGAGGGAAAGATGTTAGGAAAACAAAACCATGAAGTTCACAGGTGAATGGATGGAGCTGGAAATAGTCAATCTGAGTGAGGTAACCCAGTTCCAGAAATATGAATGCTGACTGTGTTCTTCTATTTGTGGCTGGTAGCCTCGCATCTTCAGATATGTAAGTTTCATTTGAATACTTGTAGAAGTCAGAAAATTAGTAAACACCCACAAGGGGGCCTTTCAAATGAAAGTAGATCAAATGCAGTGACATAAACAGGGAGAGGGGAAAATGGAACAGGAAGCATTAAATGGGTTTGGGTGAGGGAGGGCAGGGTAGAGGAAGGAACACAAGGAGGGATAGCTAATACTAAGCACCTTTTGTAAAGATTGTTTAGAAACTCACTACTTTAAAATTTTCTTAAAACACATACATACACATACATAAAAAGAGTTTAAATGGAGTTACTCAATAACATGGTGACAATGTCTCTGCTAGACAATGTAGGCAAATAAATAAAAAGTCCAGTGCATGAAACAGGTTACTTGTTTTGGAGTTCTTGGACAATAATGTCCCATTAGACCCCAAACATTACTGACTAGTGTCAATGTTCTTGGTCATCTTCCAGAACTTGATGGTAAGGCCCTATTGCTAATGATACCACTTATTTGAGACAGAATATGGAACAGTCAAGCTGGTGCTGACTGCAAAGCTCCATTTCGGCCACCTACCATTCATAGTGCTAGGCACACTATGAGAGTAGAAAAGTGATCCTCTGTCTTACCCAGCAGTGAACTCTGTGTGCTTCACTGATAACCAGCCTGCCAAGTCAGGCTCAGAAAAAATATACGAGCCAGAGGCAGTCAATAACTACAAGGAAATAGTATTTTCTGGACACAACAGGGCAAGTGCACAGACAAACTCAAGGAATTGTGACAGCATACACGAGACCTGCTTAGGCTCAAGCCAAACAAAATTCCAACATGGACAGGGGAGTTTGACAAGCTGTTCCAACCCAGCTGAAGAGTTATTGACAACTGATAGCTGCTGGGAAGAGGGAGCGCCAACCCTTCTTATATGTCTGGCTCCTGATAGATGGATCACATTCAACTAGATGGTCACACACTCAAAAGTGTATGAACAGGAAGCTGGAGAGATGGCTTAGTGGTTAAGAGCACGGTCTGCTCTTGCAGAGAACCTGGGTTCATTTCCCAGAACCCACATGGCAGCTAAAACCCATCCATAACTCCAGTTCCAGGGGATCTGACATCTTCTTCTTCCCTTCTTCCCTCACCCAGCTTGCACAGATGGGTGCACTTTTATCATGCTGGCAAAACACTCATACACCTTGAAACTATTTAAAATTATAAAGGAGTATATTGGTAGTACAAATTGGATTTTATAGCTTTAAAAAATCAAAAGGACACAATGTTGGGTGGGTAGGAATGGGGATAGACTGGGATAAGCTGGGGAGGGGAATTGAATATGACCAAAATATACCATATAAGTTCTCAAAGAAATATAAAAGTATACTTAAAATAAAATGTTTTTTTAAAAAAAAGATCTAGATGAAAAGTCGTGTTAATTATAAAATGTGTCATCATGTTTACGAACATGAGCTTTCTAGTCCCTGGGGTCAAGTACTGACTCCTCTATCCACCTCTACTTATTTGCTCTGTGACCTAGGAAAGTAAGCCTCACATTCCAAACACAAAATAATGGTGACATTTTGAATTTCCATCTTCCAGACTTATTTTGTGAGAATTTTGAAAGGTACTCTATATATAGTAGATTGAAAGATGATCTCCAAAAGATGTGTCCATGTCCTAATGCCTAGAACCTGTATTTCCTTATTTAGAAAAGAATCTGATCAGACTCAAAATGATGTATTGTCTCATACAAGAATAAGATAGGGGTTTGGGGTGTGTGTGCAGTGGGAAGGGTTTAATTCACCTTCATTTCAAAGTTCAGCATGGACGGAAGATGGGCTAGGTATTCAGGGTAGGAACTGAAGTACAGATCACAGAGAAATGCTGCTTATTGGCTCATTCCTCTGACCCATGCTCAGCCTGCTTTCTTATATAACACAGGACCACCTGCCTTAGGGGTGGCATCGCCCACAGTGGGTTGCGGCCTCCCACATGATTCAGCAATCAGGAAAATGCCCCGTAGACATGGCCACAGGCCAATCCAATGGAGGAAATTCCTAAATTGAGGTTGCCTTCACCCAGATGTGTCAAGTTGACAACTGAAACTGTCCAGCATACCCTGTAAAGGATGGACACACTGCATTTAGTAGTGAAGATAGGATTTTAATAAGTAAACATTTCAGCAATTCAGTGACCCATATACAGAGTGGGAGTTACAAGTCTGGAAAAGCTCAAGCTGAGCATGGAAGAAAATGTGTTGGGGGAAAATCAAATAAAGCATCTGAGTGCACAGCTAGAAATGAATTGGGATACTTGGCAAGAGGTTTAGTTAGTTTGTAATAAAGACTCCCT
>NW_008329362.1:1133560-1134477 GCF_000622305.1 Nannospalax galili
GGAAACTTCTCACAGTAAGACTGGACCAATGAACATGGCACTTTAAAATGATGAAGTATCAAAGTAAGAGAAAGAAAAAGAAGATACTAAAGCTGAAGAAAAATAGCCTAAAAGTTACAAATAAGAAAAAATAATGAAAAATTTTACAGAAAGGACAGGATTCACTCCACATAGTGTAGTACTCTAAGAAGGAAACTCATTTAATCCTCCAGGTAATCTTAAGGGGCAGGATCATTATTATTTTTATTTTATATCTAGTAAAAGAAGAAATAAAAAGTAGGAATTTTGCCCAAAATAATACTTGGGAAGATAAAATGAAGAGTAAAAATATAGTCCGTAGTCACTCCCAGAAAGATAAAGAGCAATAAATTCCTACTGAGACAGGTCATGTTAAAAATAAAAATAAAAATAAAGCCCGTGAAGTTAAGGTGAATGTGTTTTAAATGAAAAGTTAAGAATTCAGAGAAGTATGTGGGTAGGGTGAAGGAAAAATGAGGCCCTGAAGTGGAGACATGTGCACCCTCACACCCTCACACCCGCCTTCACCCAACCCTGGACCCCCACAGAAGCCAGTGTGTAAAGCAGTGGCTTCAGCAGACTCATGATAGATAATACCAAGCACTATTGCATTAGAATTCCCTCATAATTTTCCTGTTTTATTTATTTATTTTGTTAGGGTTGACACAAGGAACTGACATCACCCTTGTTATTAATTCTCCTGGCCGAGGATTATTGTTACAAAGTATCTTGTGCAATCCTTATTCTTGCCTTTAACAATTTCCTCTTGCCTCAACTTCTTTGAATACATTCATAATTTGTTATGCCCTATTTTTCTATTGTAATGGTATTATATTCCCAAATAAATAACTTTTGGGGGAAGATATCTATCTAGATACTTAGGATGATACCAGAAGTAA
>NW_008329362.1:1134530-1137462 GCF_000622305.1 Nannospalax galili
ATGCCATACCTATTATCTTGATAAGACCCCCTTTGCTTCTTTTCTACCAAAATATAAACCTTTGGTTTTTCAGGGTTACTTAGGAATTAACTGGCTTGTGTTCAAGATTTGTTTTCATTTTTCTGAAACTCAGCTGTAATAGTTTCAAATTTTCACTCACCAACAGGCATAAGGAACCCTCAAAAGCCCTAACTTCATTGGCAGAGCCGCTGTAACTACTGAGACTTAAGGAAAATTAAAATGACCTTTATATTTTAGGTTTTATTAGTGTTATTTCCCTCCTAGTCATATTCTGATTCTCATATAAAAGGCAGTGCTAAGATGTTTCAAAAAAAAAAAAAAAAAAAGGATAAAATATCAGAGCAGTTCACAACCCAGGAATTCACCAATGTTGGAGGTGAACAGAGAAAACTTGTTTGCTACATCTAGCTGTGCTCTAACCAAGGATAAACTGCTTCAAGCTGTGCTACTTAGAAATACTTGAACTGAATAATGGTGGAAGTTTTCTTTGTTTTCTCTTCCTTGAGAGAAAGCTAGGGAAGTAATGAATTCCTCCTAGCCACAGAAAATCGGAACTGGGTGAAAGGCTTCATCATTGAGCAGTTGGGTGGTGGCTAACTTTTTAGAGTGAAAAATTGATATCATATTACTTTTGAAAGAAAACCTTTTGAATTAGCATTTTTATCTACTAAAAGAGTAAAAAACACATGTTGTATATAAAACTGAAAGGAAAATATTAATTGGACAGTTAATATGATTCAGTGAATAATCTATAATTAATATTTTATATAAATAATATATGTATATAAGATAAAAATTAAAACTACCAACAAATATATTATTTTTAAATTTATTTATTTTACTTTGGGACTCATGTGTATGCGTGTGTGTGTGTGTGTGTGTGTGTGTGTGTGTGTATACATACATACCACGGTGTCTGTGTAGAGATCAGAACAACTTCTGGAAGTCCATTCTCTCCTTTCCCCAAATATGAGTTCCAAGGATTAAACTTAGGTCATGAGGCTTGGTGCACTGCCCTTACCCACTGAGCCGTCTTTCTTGCCCCCAAAATATACTATAAAGACAAATGCTCCCTCTTCTGTTTTCTGATGTTTTAATATTTTCTGCTTAGAAGGCAACCAGCTATATATTGTTAAATTTAGTAAAGAGATTTGCAAATGTTTTTTCATTTACTTGTTTCAGATGGTAAGCATACTGTGATTTGCTTTATAGTAAACGCTGTGATTTTGATTTATTTTCTACTTTATAAGGCTAACAAACTAAAAACTCTTTCTCCTGAATCCAGTACATACCGAAGAAGCAATATTTGCATGTCTGGATGTATGCTTTTTACTGATGTGCACTTTTACGCTGAAATAGGATTTTCTAGATCCCAGCACAGGCAGGCAGGTAAAGCATGGAATGTGTTCTGCTACTGTAAGAGCTCAACAAAAGGATTCTTCATAAAATATTCTGGAGGAGTCCATAGGCTTAGTCTTGTGGAAAACAAAAGTCAGACAGTGAATCATAATTTTGATGCCTATTGTTTATGAAGCATCCACGGTGGACCGCGTCTTTTCAATGTATTGCTTCAAGATTTAAACCTCAAATTCAGTAACCCTTCAAGGCAAACAGTGACAACCTGTTAAAAGATTCGAATTTACCTGAAGACCTACTTGGTAGTTGTTATTAGATAATTTTCTCACAGCTGTGACCCAATACATGACAGAGAACAATTTAAGGAAGGATGGAGTTTTTTCAGCTTGCAGTTCTGAAGGGAGATTCATTGTGGCTAAGAAGGCATGACAGAAGGAGTAGCTGTTGGTGGTGCTGTGAGGCTGCTGGGCAAAACAGAACACAGAGAACCGGAATGCTGATGCTCAGCTGACTTTCTCCTTTTCCCCTTTTTGTTCAGTCTGGAAGCAAAGTCCCAGGGCACGTGTTCGCTGGAACGCCTTCGCAGATCTCCCCAAAGTAGTCCTTACTAATGTCTTAGGCATTTCTTTGTATATGTATGTTTCTTGGTTTATTATGTAATTTCACTTTACAGAAAGTTCAAGTTTACATATTTTTCAGGTTCCTAAAGAATCACAGTTTGCAAAGAGGCATGTAACATCCTTGTCTTACATACAGAAAAGTAAAGGATAAATCCAAAGTACAGATTAAGAGAAGATTAGTAAGAAAAGATTGCTATTTACATGTTTTTGCTTTGTTACATCACTATATAATAAGAATTTCAAGGCAAGGAGTAAAGCATACAAACAGACAAAGAGTCACACATTTTCAACAACTTCAGTGCTCAAAAACTGAAAAGGAAGAGGACATAATTTTTCTAGAGAATTTTCATTTGGTAAATTATGTTCCAAAAATTAAGTGCAATTTATATTAGAATAGTGATATGTTCAAAGGGTTTAACTGAATTACAGTGGTTCTAACAGTAATTCCTCAGCTAGTTCATAGCAAAACCATGAAGCAAAGCTGTCTTTTAAAAAGTGCTATTTTGGTAGAGCATAATCAAGTTGACCACCAAAAATAAACAATCACAGTGACAGCCAGAATTTAAACATAGGCCTTTCCAGTTGCAAAATCGGTGGGGTTGCTCTTTCACTTCCTTTTCGCACTAGTCTGCTCAGTTTCTTTTCAGGGGTGGGGGAGGTGTAATTGGGGATGAAACTTGTATAAACTTAAGCATAGGATATCCTGAAGTATGTATACATTGTGGAATGGTTGACTCAAGCTAATTAGCATTAAGTATTGCATAATTATTGTACATGTGTGTTGAGAAAAATTTAAAATCTATTCTCTTAAGCAGCATTTCAGCTGGTTTCATAGATGTTGGGAGCAGAAAGGTGGTTACAAAAGCTAGGGAAAATAAAGTGGGAGGAGGGAAAAGTTTGATTTAAAAATGCTGGTGTAGGCACTACTATCCTCA
>NW_008329362.1:1137747-1166252 GCF_000622305.1 Nannospalax galili
ATTGGCTTTAAAGCCCACTCAGTGCGGTGGTAGGGGGGACTCGTGTGGTGCTGTAAGCATAACCAAATACACATGGCTGGAGAAGTCATAGGTCTTAGAGAAAACCCTAAGGCTGTCAAATCCCCAGAGAAATGTAATTTCTTACTATATGTTAAATATGGATCTTTATATTTACAGACAAGTTTGCCAGTCACCACTCATTAAAGAAGCTTCTTTTGCAAAAGAAGATTATTACAGACTTCCACAACTGATCACACACAAAGAATTAGTGCCTGAGAGATTCCCAACCCTAGGTGACACATCTACAATGGAACATCTATACCTAAGACTCATGGAACGTAGTGGAACGCAGGGTAGAGAGAATACTAATACATCTCTCAACTCTCATCAATGAAGGTTCCTCGTGTAAAAGGGGGCAATGAATACAAAAGACTATAAATGGCCAAAGCATAGAAAGTAAGAGTCTGAAGAATGTGGGTACCTGGACAGGACTTCTATATTAAACTTCACTAACCCAGGATTCAGGGACCATTGTGAAAGAGGGTGCAGTAAGATTGTAAGAGCCAGGGGAGGAGGTACATGACCATATGGAAACAGAGTATTACAGGCTCCTGGGACCTTGCTGATATGAACTTACAGCAGTGCTGTCAGCATGCACAAGACCTATGCAAACTCAAGCAGACAAAAAAAAGCATAGAAACTGGAGAAATGGGCAGCAGGCCCCAACCTTAGCCAGAGAACTATTGGCAGCTGATTACTGCTGGATGAGGAAGAGCTGATCTTCTTTAAGGGAGTGACTCTAGATAGGCTAACTAGACCCTGGTGAATGAACTTGTATTGAAGGATGTTTGGGTACATTAACTTGACTGGATAGCGTAACATAAATGACAGATTGCATGAGATGCAATGGGGAGGATATGGGAGAATGTTGATGGGGAAGAGGGTATAAAGATGCTTAAGCTATTCTGTATGAAATACACAAAAGTTCAATAAAAATTATACAAAAAGACATTGGACAATTATCCTGAATTGACCCAATCTACACATGAATCAAACCTCATACTGTCCCTTATCAATATGTACAAATATTTTATATCAGTAAAAAAATCTTTAAGACTATAATATACATTTCTCTTAACAATAAGCATCAAATGTGATAAGCCTCCCCAAAGTCTCTCCTCCCATCTAGCTGAACTTTGTATCATTTGATCAACATTTCCCCACACTCAACCCAAGTCTAGTAACCACCATTCTGCTTACTCCTTCTAGAAGTTTGTCTTTTTATAGTGATTTCATGTGACATTTGTCTTTCTGTGCCTGGCTTATTTCATTTAGCATATTGATCTCCATTTTCAACCCTGCCGCCTCAATGACAGGATAATACTTCTTTATGAAGGCTTACTCACACTCCATTGGGTATAATTATCACATTCTAAAAAGTTTATGTATTCATCCATGTCTTAGTTATTGTACATAATGTTTCAATGAACATGGGAGTTCACATATCTTCAATATTTTAATTTTCTCTCTTTGGGAAACACACCAAGTGGTAGGATTGCGATACATTATGATTGTTTGATTTTCTTTTAATCTCCATTCTAGTTTTCATAATGGCTACACTAATTTAAATGCCCCTAACAGTGTACAAGTGTTTTATTTTTTGCACATCCTCTAGAAAATACTTGTAACTTTAGTCTTTTGGAGAACAGTTGCCATAACTAATAATAAGCAATATCATAGTTGTTTTGATTTTTATTTCCTTGAAACTTAATGATGTTGAGCATTTTTTCATGTACCCGTTGACTATTTGTGTATGTTCTTAAAAAACATTTTATTATTTTTATGTTATGTGTACGGACATAATGGACCTGAAGTTCAGAGTTTTCTACTAGGTTGGTTGACGAGCAAGCTCCCAGGATCTTGCTGCCTCTGTCTTCCAATGCTGAGGTTGCAGGCACACAAGGCCACACATAAAATGTGATTGCTAGGAATTGGAACTCAGCTCCTCATACTTGCAAAAGTGATCTTAACCACTGATCTATCTCCTCAGAACTGCAGAAACTTTTTCACTGATACAATTTCATTTTCCTAGTTTTGTTTATAATGTTTGAACTTTCATATCAAAGAAGTCACTGGCCAGATCAGTGCAGTAGAGATTTCTTTCCCTTGTTATCTTTCAAAGGGACATTACTATGGAGTTGCTGAAATTAAAGAATGAAAAAGTGTAAGAAAATATGAGAAGAAACTATGGGATCTAGAGACACTGGGTTATTCAACAATTCTTGGGCCTTGTTAAAAAGAATGGTTTCATAATTTATATAGCATGATAATCTAGTTTTATTTTTGCTAATGCCATTCTCGTCAGTACTTATAAGAGCTGCTTTTTACAGTACAGTGTTTGCTGCCTCTGTGGGAGAAGGATTTTTCCTTCTCTGTCTTTATTTTGACAGCCTGTTTCCAGTGTGGTTTTCAAAGACTTGGACGCCCTGAAACATTTCCTGGGCAATTGAGCTAAAGGTTGTCAATATTGGATGCAAGATCGCCACACTGACCCTAAGCTTTGATGTTACTAATTGGGTACCTGTAAGGGAATACTTTAAAGGCTTTCTAAGAAAAAAGTATTCGCTTATTGGTTTATACCTAGTTACCTTAAAGCCTGATGCTTAAAGCAACATCTATTTTCTAATTTGTCTCTGGCTTATTGGTCTCATATAAGCTTGTGATTGGTGGATTGTCTGGGACTCTAGACATTGCACAGTATGTCTAAGGGAGGACCCACTTCCAAATTCATTTATCTGGCTGTTAGCTGGTGATCTCAGTTTTGTAACTATATTAGGCACTCTATTTTCACAGTTCACACTGCAGTTGGCTTTCTTCATAATAAACAAGGAAGAAGACAAAAAGGATACGCAATACAGAATTTATAGTTATTGTAATCTAATTTTGAAAGTGACTTCCCATCACCTGCCCTGTTTCTTCTTTTTTTATTGACAAGTAAACAAATCTAACCCATACTTAAGAAAAGCAGACGACAAAAGGTACTAATGCTTGTATGGAAATCCTAGAAGACCCTAATACAGTATCCAACATGTAGCCAACAAATGTTTTTTAAATATTTGAATGAAGCTAAGGATAAATTTTAAAATGTTTCATACGTGTAAGGAGGTATTGAATTTTCACTTAACTTAGAAAATAATAAGATATCATAAATCTCTCACATGAAAACTCAAAGTACCAAATATTTATTGTCAGATAAGAAAAGGTGAAATAATGTAGATAAATGATTATTAAGTATGCTGGATAGCCTTATGTCAACTTGACACACCTGGGTTGAGGGAGACTCAATCGGGGGATTGCCTCTATTGGACTGGCCTGTGGCCATGTCTGAGGGGCATCTTCATGATGAGTGATGTGGGAAGGCCCAGCCCACTGTGGGTGGTGCCACCCCTGGGCAGGTGGGCCTGTGTTGCATAAGAAAGCAGGCTGAGCAGGGGCCAGGGGAACAAACCAGTAAGCCACATTCCTCCATGGTCTGTGCTCCAGCTTCTGCTTCCAGGTTCCTGCCCTGAGTTCCTACCTTGGGCTCACTGATGAACTGTGACCTGGGAGATGTAAACTGAATAAACCCTTTCCTCCCCAAGTTGATATTGGTCAGAGTGTTTTGTCACAGCAATGAAGAACAAACTAAGATATTAAGCTACCAAAACTGGTCAATATCCACAAAGAAATGACTAATGTAATTATCCTGAACACAGTCTGTATTTATAGGCACAGAAAATCATTCTTCTTACTATCAATTTTCTACAGTTAGCTTCTATTTCTACAGTTCTGTTAAACAATCTATAAAGGCAAAGGCAGAGATAACCCAGAGTGTGTGTTAGACAGTACGCTCTCTCTATTCCAAAAATCTATGCAATTTTTCCTTAGAAATTAATTCTATACACCTGAAGAAAATGCACCTCAGGAAAAGGCCATGCAAGAAAAGAATCCTTTCTCTCTTCTTTTCAAATTCATATAAGCAATTTGGAAACTTCAGTGAGGATGTACACTCCTTCGGTACTAGGATATAAGATTTCCTATATGTGTTCATCTCAAATATATCTCCATCCTTCACAACACATTGTTGGTCCCTTGCCTATCATTCCTTTCAATGAAACAAATTATTTCCATTTAGTTCTTAAAATTTTTATGGTTATTACATGTGTGGGATGGTATATGATGTTTGTGTGAGAGTGGAGTGTAGGCACAGGTGTGTCATGGCCCATGTGTGAAGATCAGAGGACAACATTGGGTTTTTTGCAGCAAATGCTTTACCTGTTGAGCTATCTCCCTGGTCCTTGTCTGTCATTCTTTATTGATTTATCTATTTATTTTTTTTATTTACTATTTTAACTTTTTAATATTCTTGTTTTTCTTCTTTTTTATTGATTTTTTTTGTGTGTATGTATTTCATACAGAAAATTCCAAACAGTCTTATTCATCTTTATACCCCCATCCTAAATGGCACCCTCCCACAGATTCCCCACACTGGAGCCCATATACTCTTTCATCCATGTTACTGTCCACTGTGTTGTCAGTGCCCCCAGCCATTTCCCAGTGCAAGGCCATCTGCAGAGTCTAGTCAGCCTATCTAGAGTCCTTTGTTTTAAGAAGATCAGCTCTTCCTCATCTAGCAGCAATCAGTTGCCAAAATTCTTTTAGATAAGATTGGGGCCTGATGTTCATTTTCCCAGTTCCATGCTGGGTTACTGCCTGGGAGTCCCTTGGGCAACCTGGCCAACAACTCAAAGGAAGGTATCTCCTGTCTGGCATTGTTTCTTGTTATGTAGCTTTTAGCTGTACACATGGACTCTTAAAGGATTATATTGATACCTTTAGTCTTTGGTTATACTTTCGTTTTGGGTGTTTAAGACCATGCAGTTGGCCCAGATAAACCAATTTATTTTTACTCTTAATGTCGTTTGAGGATCTGTTCCTCAGGGATCACATGGGCTTGGGAGGAGCCCCTGGTTCTGTTCTTTTACCAGTTCCATCTATGCAAAGATAAGTCAAAGGTCCTACTCAACCATTGCTGGCTTCACATGGAAGCATGGAGGAAATGTTTCCTCTGTGTTGACCCTCCTCTTTGTAGACTGGACACTTGTTCAAGTCCATCTGGTGGCATCTCCATGGCCTCCCTGAACAGGAGGACAGGTGACTCGCCACAGTTACAGGACATTTTGAGAAATGCTCCATAGTCCTCTGGAACTTAGTCAACCTTGGAGGGCAAGGAGCAAAAAATTTTCTTTAAATCCCTCTGACCAGATTAGTATGGGCCTCAAAGTATGGCTGTTAAACATCCAAGAAGGTTAGGTCCACCAGTCTGGTACTTTTAATTATCATGCACTATGTAGATAAAGCTTGGGCAAAAATCAAACATTTTCAGAAAAAAACTTGGCTAGACATATTTTGTTCCTTGAACTTGTATGTATAATTTATCAGTAGGTTGTTGGACTAATATGGTTCCGTCTGGTTTTTTAAAACAAGCTAGGAATTATTTATGTCTCTAACTGTTTAACCCTTCTACCATGGTTTCCCCATTTAAAGTGCCCCCAATTTTCCCATTTCTCCCTTAATGATATCCTTCTCCTATGGTCCCACCTCTCTTGAGCTCCTTCTTTCCTTTTATCCCCAAGGTTCCTTGTATAACACCCCTCCCCTCCCATTTAAATAACCTCATTTTTATCCATATCTCCCTTACTAACACCTGTTTCCTACTGTTCTTCTCTCTCAGGTTCTTTATTTACCTTTACCTCCCTGGTTCCTTTTCATTATCCTTGTTCCTGTAGCTGTGTCTGGATATATCCTCATTTATAAGGATTTGGTGCTAGGATCCACATATGAGGGAGAGCATATGTCATTTGTTTTTCTGAGTCTGTGTTACTTCACTTAGTATAACAGTTTCTAGTTCCATCCATTTGCCTGCAAATTTCATGATTTCATCTTTCTTGACTGCTGAGTAGAACTCCATCATATAAATGTACCACATTTTCATTATCCACTCATCAGTTGAGGGACACCTAAGTTCCTTCCATCTCTTAGCTATTGTGAAAAGAGCACCAACAAACATGGATGTACAAATATCTCTGTAATAGAATGAGTAATTTGAGTATATGCCAAGGAGTGGTATAACTGGGTCAAATGGTAGGTTTGTTTTTAGTTTTATAAGGGTTTTCCATGCTGCTTTCCATAGGGGTTGAATAAGTTTGCAATCCTGCCAGCAGTGGATGAGTGTTCCCCTTTCCCTACATCCTCTCCAACAGTTGGTATCATTTGTTCTCTTGATCTTAGCCAGTCTGATCGAGGTAAGATGGAATCTTATAGTGGTTTTAATTTGCATTTCCCTAATTACTGATGATGTTGAACACTGTTTAAGATTCTTCTTTGCCATCTTTACTTCTTCTTTTGCAAACTCTCTGCTCAGCTCCTTAGCCCATCGTTCATTGTATAGAGGTATGTTCCCTCCAGTCCAATTCCCTCTAGGACTTTGAACATAAGTGTATATTGAATTTTGTCAAAGGCCTTCTCTGTATCTATTGAGATGACCATGTGGTTCTTGTCTTTGAGTCCATTTATATGATTTATGATGTTTATTGACTTATGTATATTGAACCATTCCATCATCTCTGGAATATATCCTACTTGATCATGGTGGATGGTTTTTCTGATGTGTGTCTGTATGCGGTTTGCAAGTATTTTGTTAAGGATATGGGTCTATAGTTTTCTTTTTTGGTTGTATCTTTACCTGGTTTTGGTATTAGAGTGATGTTGGCTTCATAGAAGGAAGTTGGAAGTTCTCCCTCCATTTCTGTATTTCTGAATAAATTAAGTAGTATCAGACATACATCCTCTTTAAATGTCTGGTAGAATTCTACTGTAAATCCATCTGGTCCTGGGATCTTTTTAGTCAGGACGTTTTGTATTACTGTTTCAATTTCCTTATGCTTTATGGGTCTGTTTAAGCTGTTGATCTCTTGGTTTAGTTTTGGTGATTTCCATTCTTTTATATACTTGTCCATTTCTTTTAGGTTTTCAAATTTAGTAGCATATAAGTTTTTAAAGTATTCCCTTATGATGTTCTGGATCTTTTTTGCTGTCTGTTGTGATGTTTCCCCTTTCATCTCCAATTTTGTTGATTTGGAGGTGCTCTTTCTTTCTTTTGGTTAACTGGGCTAAGGGTCTGTCATTCTTGTTTATCTTCCTGAGGCTGGTCTCCTAAATCCAGGTTGGGGGTAGGACAGCCAGGGATGAAAGCTAGTCTCAGGCATGCAAAGGCAAGGTGGTAGAGGGAACATGCTTTGAGGGCCCCATGGGACTAGACTGAGGAATTGGATTGGTCAGTGTTCAAAGAATCAGGAAGCAGTGGGGGCTCTGGGTCAAGAGGATAGTCCAGAGAAGAAATGGGCCAGTGTCCACACTAGGAAGAGAGACAGGGTGGAGGTGCTGGGAGGGCAAATGAGGTTATGGGAGTCAAGGCCCTGTGGGCATGGTTGAACTTAACCAAGAAAGATGCTTGCCTTAGGAAGTTGGGGGTTGGGCTGGCCAGGAATGAAAGCTGGTCTCAGGTATGCAAAGGTGAGGGATGGACCAGGCTGAGGGCTCCAGGGGACTAGAATGAGGAACTAGGTTGGTCTGGGTGCAAAGGATAAGGAAGCAGTGGGGGGTCTGGGCCAAGAGGGTAGTCCAGACATCTGGGGTGCCAAGAGAAGAAATGGGCCAGTGCCCACGCTAGGAGAGGAGACAGGGTCAGGGAGCTCCATTTATTTTCATTTTATGTGCATGAGTGTTTTACATGTATACATGTAAGTGCACCACATGCATACAATGCCCATGGAGGTAAAAGAGGGCATTGAGTCCTCTGGAACTGTAGTTACAGATGGTTGCTAGCTTGTTTGTTCTGGGAACTGAACTTTAGATCCTGTGCAAGAACAGCCAGTGCTCTTAACTGCAGAGCCATCTCTCTGGCCTTATTGTCTGTCATTCTTTACCTTGTGAGAAACATAGGAAATCTCTAGCAACAGAGAGATTGATATCAAACCATCCAAAGTTACTGGAAATGATGGGCTCAGGTAGAGTCCAAGGTCCCAAGGCATATAAGGTTCATAGTTCTGTCAATTGCCAAATGCAAATAGACCAGCTCCATCAAAATTTTCTGTAGCAGGAATTGAAGGATGGGGTGATGTTCTCATTAAATTTGTTTACTTTTTGACACTGTCTAAATATATATTTTTAACTCACTATACTGGGATGAAACCTATATAATCTTATTTTTAACATATGCTTTAAATAATATGTGGCCACTTCTATTGTACATTCGTATAGATCATTTCTAATTAACGACATTCATTGTGTTGAGACCTTGACTAGAATTCAGAGTTTACAGAAACCTTTGAATATACCATGGAGAGACTTTAGGTGATTTTGTCTTGGGTTTCTCAACGTGAATATGAGAACATTGGCCTCTCCCCTACTTGGTCATTAGTAAAGAAAGCTAAACTTTGAAAAAAGAATATGCTATCCTACACATTTAGCTATAAAAGCTTTCCAGAAAAGCAGAAAACACAACAAGAAGTGAGATTATGTGTTCCTATATCTTAAATGATGAATTAAGGTATCATAGCATTTTCCAGTTTTTGTAAACATTTCTGTTTTTAGCATCCATGAGTGGACATTCTAACAGCCACTTTTAATGTCCTGCTGGGCCCTGTTGGCATAAGAGAAAAACAATTATATATACTTTTTCTGCTATGCAAATTTACGAATTGGTTCACTACATCTAAAAAGCTACAATTATTTGAAATGCAAATGAACATTTCCCATCTGTGGTCTTCATTAACATTATAATGGCATCATGATTTCAGTCAGTTTTGTTGATGAATATTAGTTTTCTTGAGCCTTGTACTGCTACTTTAAATGCTTTAGTTCATGATGTGTAACAAGTAATCTGTAACTTATTATATCTAAACCATAGAGTGAAGAGGCTTTGGGAATGATGAACGCCAATATTCTGTTCTATAAAACAAGAATTCAAGACTCAGAAAGGAAATACTTATTTTCTCATCACTGTGACCAAATACCCAAAAGAAGCAACTTAAGGACAAATTTATTTTGGCTTATGGTTTGTGGAAACGTAGTCCATTGTGATGGAGAGTGCATGATGGAAAGGGCATGATGGAGAGAGTATGAAGGCAAGAGCATCCCCCGGCTGTGCTGGCAGGAGCTGTCCCACATTCCGGCAGATTTGGAAGCAAAGGGGGGATGAATGCCGCTACTCTGCTGGCCTTCTCCTTTTGTTCATTCAGTCCAGGGTTCTAGTGCATGGGATGCTGCTGCTTATATTCAGAGCAGGTGTTCCTTTCAGCCAATGCTCTCTGTAAATCCCCTCAAAGACTGGAATTAGGGATGGTTGTTAGCCACCATATGGGTGCTGTATCTTTTTCAAGATCAGCCAGTGCTCATAACTGCTGAGCCATCTCTCCAGTCCCCCCAAACATATTTACTTAAAATTTTTTGTTTGTTTGTTTTGATACAGGGACTCCCTGAAGGCCCAGCTGGCCTGGAGCTTGCTATGGAGACCAGGCTGGCCCCGATCTCATAAAGATCCACGTGCCTCTGCCTCCCAAATGCTGGGATTAAAGGCTTGTGCCACCACACCAGGCTTCCAAACACATTTCTTCAAATTGCAACACCACACTTACTCCTCCTAGGTTTATGGTCATCTTAAGCAAGTGAATTCAATTCAGCTTAGTTCCCATTGTCTTACAGTTCAAGTACCTGCTGGAGTCTATTCTAAGACTTAAGGCAATGCCTTCACTCTGAGCGGCTTTAAATATTTTTTAAAAAGTTGCATGCTTCCAGTATATAACAGCATAAACATTCCAGTTCCTAAGAATGAAAACAAAGCAAGAAAAGATTGGACTAAAGCAAGACCAAACCCCAGCAGGGCAAGCACCATGTCTAGCTTCTGGGGATCTTAGAAGTATCATCTGGGCTCCAACAGACATGGTTAGTTCTTCACCCCCACCTCTGTTGTCTGTGACACATGTGTCCTCTGCCACATTTGTTTAGTGCCCATAGTTTTCCTAGGCAGATGTCCCATATTTTTAATGTGTTGAATAGCTGGTGTTCTCTACCACAACTTAGATTTCATCATCACGGCTTCACACAATGGCCACTTAGGACATACAAACCTATTACACATTACTGACTTCTGAAGCTTTCTAGAAACTTGATGCAAGCCATACAGTTCCCAAATATTTTGCATCTTGAATGCATACAAAGTCAAAACCAGGACGAGGACTCCAAATTCTGATGACAGCTTGATATGTAGCCTGGTAGCTTTGAACCACAGCTGCAATAGCATCTATGAGATTTTTCAGCCAAATCTGAAAAACATTTCCATACATGTTTTTTTCCAGAAGAATATTCTGAAGGTTTTGTATTTTTATTACACTCTCCTTTCAAACAAATTTAATTTATCACAACCTGGCCGCAGGTCCTACCCTAAGGATGCCTTTTTATTGTCCCAGTGTGAAGTCTGTGGTTTCCTTTTATTGATAATAATCTCCTTAACAATTACAGATGTCTTGACTGTGCCCATTTTGTCTAAAACTTTATTTATTTAATATTTTATTGCATTTTTGTGATTTTCATACAATATAAATTGCTAGTATTCAAATCTCTTCCCCTATCCACACCTCCTCTTACTGCCCCACCCAATTAAATGTATTATATGTAATAAGGCCTGTAGGCCTAATTTGTGTCCCCAAATATCCTTCAGTGTGTGGCCATCCCCTGGAGCCAGGTTAACCCACCAAGTATCCCATTTTTGAAAGAGACTCTCTCCCTATCCCAGCAGCTATCAGTTGCCAAAATTCCTTAAGCTGTGTTGGGGTTTCTTATCCACTATCCCATGTCTATACGGAGATTTTTGTCTGATTTGAGCTTGCACAGGATTTGTGCACGCTTTCACCACTTCTGTGAGTTTCTATGAGTAGCTGATCATTTGCCTGGAAAACTCTGCTTCCTTGTAGTTGGTCACACAATCTTTCCACCTCATCTTCTACAATGATTCTTGAGTCTTGGGAGGCAGAAGTTTGATACAGGTGTCCTTTTCAGGGATAAGCAGTCTGCAGCCTCTTGTTCTCTGCATATTGGCCACTTTGGGTTTCTGTGTTAATCTCCATCTGCTACATTAGGGAAACTTCTCTGGTGAGAGTTGAGAGATGCATTAATCTGTGGGTATAACAATAAGTCACTAGGTGTCAGTTTACTAACTCTTAACTCTTTTGTACTTAAGCTAATACTAAGCCCACCCTATATCCTATGACCTGTATAAGCCTGATACCAATATCAGGTATGGGTTCCATCTTATGAATTGTACCTTAAATCCAATTGGAGAGTGGTTGATTACATCCATAATATTCATGCACTATTGCACTGGTGGGCAGTTGTTATTGTAGTTCACAGGACTCACGGCTGAGTAAGGTTGAAGATTGTTTTCTTCCTCTGGTAGCATGCATAGCACCATCCAGCATTATGAAATCTAACCAGTAGAGATGAGGCTCAGAAATAAGCACCAGCTTGATTTCTCCTTGTTTGTTGTACAGCTCGACCCTCTCATTAGTTTTTTTCACATTTCTGTTTGGCTTGCTGTTCTCCTCACTATAAACCTGGATAATGGTAGTGATCAGTAACCATGAATGCTAGGCTGTCATGAAATTTCTTCCACAAAATAAAGTAGTCCATTCAGCCTCACTCAGATTTTCAGGATGTGGGCAGAATGCAACCAGATTCTTTGTCAGAAATAATATGAATAGCTGTTAGTCCGGTTCACTTTAATCCTTTTTCTTCTCTGAAACCACTTTGCTTCCCACATTTCTAACACACAGCCCTGAACTCCTGCCAGTATGGTCCTTTAGCTTTTGCTTACAGCACTTTAGCACTTCTCTAGGCCACAGCTCCAAATTCTCCCATGTTGCTCCCTCACACTTCTGAAGTCTTAAGAACCATATGGTCAGCCTTATCATAACAATTACCCATTTTCAAGGATCAACTCCTTGAATTAATCATTTTTCTTACCATTATGACCAAATACCTGACAAGAATCATCTTAAAGGAAGAAAGATTTATTCTGGCTCACAGTTTAAGGACACAGTACAGCATGGCAAGGAAAATATGATATAATATATGGAATATACATATATGAATATATATATATATATATACATATGGTGATTGGAGTGACTCACGTCTGTGCAGACCAAGAATCAGAGAAGATTGATGCAACAGTAGTGCTGGCCTATAATCTTCAGGCCTTACTACCTAGGTCCTACATCCAAAAGACTCCATAACCTTCCAAAATGGCACCACGAGCTGAAACACGGAGCCTGTGGAAGACATTTCATATAAGAGGAACTCATTACCTGAAGTGTGTTCCCCAAATTATCTGTTGAAGTCATAACCCACAATACCTCAAAATGCAATTATATTTGGACATATGATCTTGAAAAAGGTTAAAATGAGATTGGGATTGGTCCTAATTTATTCCATCCTCATTTTAATTTCTTTGGATAAATAACCAATGTGCGAATCTTATAGTAATTCCTTTTTCAGTTCCCTGCTTGCTGGACTAATTTATATCCCTCCCACCAGTGTTATTTGTTCCTCATATCTTGCTATTGTAAAGCTTATTTGATTTATGATAGCCATTCTGAGTTGGTGAGCTGGAATTGTAGTATAGTTTGATTTTCATTAGGCTGATAGATAAAGATGTTAAACATTGTGTCATGCATTTATTGGTCATTTGTACTTCTTTTGAAAATTATCTGCTCAATTCATTTGTGCATTTATTAATTGAATTATTTTGGGGAGTGCTTGATTGCTTGAGCTTTTAATGTATTCTGTGTATTAATCACCTGTGTGATAAATAGTTGGCAAAAAGTTTCCCATTTTTGCTGGTTATTTCTTCATCTGCTAATCATTTCTTGCCCAGTTATACATAACAAAAATTAAGATTGACCTAACTTATTTGGCTGTTATTTTGGCCAATCTATAAAAATAGAAATTTAATCAGTTCAAAAAACAGTTTGGATGTCAACAGGAATAAAATACCAAGGTGTAAATTTAACTGAGGAGGTAGGCAATACTGGAGGAAATACACGTAACTTGAAATATAATTGGTTTATGCTTTCAAGAGGAAAATGAAGTGTGCATTGAGACCCAGAGGAAGGAGACTGAAACATGAGGTGGGTACAGTTATTTAAGTATGAACTGTCCCCCAGTGGCTAATGTGTTAAAATCTTGTCCCCATGCAGCAGTGTTTAAAAGTGATTGGATCAGGATGGCTTTAACCTCATCAGTGTTTAAACAATAAGGGATTTATGATATGGTTGGGGCCAATTTTGAGAAAGTAGGTGACAATCTTTGCCTATAATATCTAAGTGTAAAAGAAAATAAACAAAAATTATTCCAAAGATATTAACTTGAGTTGCTAGAAGAGCGCTTATAGATCAATTTTAAAGTGATGAATATTTCTGTGGAAAGATAGGCCAAAGTATGTGACTTTGGGAAGTTGGAATTGGATCTGAAGGTCTTTGATGATCTTTGGGAACCCTCAGAGGAAAGGGGAGGATGCTCCTGGAACCATCTTCTTCAATGCCATCATCTTTCCCTTCTCCATTACCTTCAGTGCCAGACAGCATTACTAGCTCCTCCAGTGTCTTACATCACTTCCCAGGAGACCAAGTGTATTCTTCACTGGTTTGCTAGTTGATCAGGTCCCCAATGTGAACATTTTCTACAGGACCTGGTAGCTAAGGCGGGGCCAGGAAACCTGCAGCCACTGCTGGATGGTCTGGAGCAGCTTAATGTATCTGAGGCAGACAAACCACCTTGTATCTTTGAGTGCCAACTACTTCTCTGGAATCAGTGGTTTCGAGGTTGGGCTGAGGAGGAGCGCAATGAATTTGTCAAGCCTGGAGGTCAGTGAGCCAGACTTTGTGGCAGAGTTTCACCAAGCAGTGTGGCTGCTAAGGCTGGTAAAGACCAATAGGCATTCAGATCAAGAAGATGACATCTAATGGAGCCACAGCCAGGACTGCAGTGAGGACTCATGCAAATGTGTCACCTGAAGATTTGCCTGGACTCGGTGACGAGCACAGGCACTGTTTTTAACATTAGCAGTATGTCACCTGAATTCCTAGGATAAATATGATCCATTTAAACAAATCCAGTCATGTCAGTCACCTGCTTTCTAAACCTCAAGAATTTAATGATCGCTTTTGAAACTATAACTAAAAAGGAACTATGTCTTAGAACTCAAGTGTACCACTGGCCCAGGGGCCTGGTTTACCAACCTTTACCAGATTCTAGTATAATTATGTGATGTTTCAATTATGTGATGATTTAGTGAATTTAAGGAAAATCAAGAGAGGGAGCTAGTTATCCCATCTTTCACACTGACTCCAAAGAGCAATGAAATTATGTAAGTAAAAATATCAAATAGCCATGAGCTCTTTCTAAAGCATGTATGATGCCCTTGGAGCTGATAGCAGGTATTCCTGTGGTACTCCTGCTGCTCTACAATGGTACAGAAACAAGTGACACTTCAGGAGTTAATCAACTTATTTTTTATATCAAAATGAATAATAGATCTTTACCATGAAACAAAAAGAAAAGAAACAGAGCAGTATTATCTATACTTGGAAAGTTCCTTGTGAAAATGCTTTTTTAAATGAATCTGTATCTATGATAAATATTTGCTGCCTCCCAAATGAGGCAGAGCTACAGAGCAGAGAGTATCGCTAGAAATCCGGAAGAGTACTAAGAAACTCACCTTGCAACCATGTGATAGGAATTAGTCATCTGCTCAATCTCATGAAATTCATGCTGAAAAGTTCTTTCTGAATAATACAATGTGAGACAGATGGTAAAAATAGATTTATTATCTGCATAGGTTTCAAAGTTAGAAAGTTCACAGAAGTTGCCTTTAAAAAAGTATCCCAAGTTGACAAAAGAACTGTGAAAAAGTACAGTTGAATATACTAAGGTCAAACGATCTTTACTTTTAAAGGAGCATATTCATTATCTAAAAATCTCTATCATGTTGATCATCAGAATTAGAAATGCTGAGGTAGAAAACAGAACCAAAAACATAGAAACTGTAATTGTAGATTTTCTGAGGTGTGTGTCATACCAAGATATGTCCATGAGATAAAATGGTTCTGTGAGAGGCTGAGAAGGGCTGGAAAACTAAATTCATAAATGAATTTGAATCCTACTGATAACAGAACAGAAAAGTCTTGAAATGAAAATCTTATGTTTTGAAACTGTAGAAACTTTTTTTCCTGAGGTACAGGAAAAGCAAGATGATTATAGAATTAAATGTTAAGTACATCTGAAAAGTCACCATTTCTGTTTATCATAGAACTGCAGTGTTTATAAGAGTAACATTGTGTTGGATGTGGTGGCACATGCCTTTGATCTCAGTACTCAAGAGGCAGAGGCAGGCAGATCTCTGTGAAACCAAGGCCAGCCTGGTCTACATAGTGAGTTCCAGGTCAGCTGGGGCTACAGGGAGACCGTGTCTCAAGAAGACTGAAATTGAGGAGCAGAGCAACATGAAAGCTGAATTGGATCCCTTGTGAGTTGTCGCCCCACAGATATATCAGTTTGAATAGCCATTCACACACTTTAGTTTCAAAGAACTTATGAAACCAGGTAAGAAGCCATGCTGCCTAGATTTGTTATAAGAAAAGGAAACAGTGCATTGAAGAAGTCAAGATGCAAAGAGTTGTACTTACCCCATCTCCTCCAGTTCCAAAGAGTACAAGAAAGGCTCCCACTTCAGAAAGAGAGATAGAATTAAGCCCAGACCTTAGGCTTGAACCAAATACCAGACCTTTCATAGTAAAACCTGGTTCTGGAGGTAATCTCAAAATCTCTAAGCACAAGTAAATTCTGATAGACTGAGATACTACAACTTCATCTACCACCCTTTCTAAACCTCAGGCAATGACAGGTGAGGTGGGGGAAGCATAGATCTAGGGAGCAAAGTGCTAAAGTTATCATAGACTCTTTATTTTGGAGGTCAGTGAGAATCACTACCAAGCCAAAAAAAAAAAAAAATCCATAAACCAAGACACAATTTACAATCCGTAGATCTCCCTCAGCATCAAGTAAAGACCGTGGGCTGGTGGAACCTATTACAATTTTGACTACATAGCACTAGTGTTGTAATCTAACTCTGTAGGTCCCTGTGGCTTAGACCCAGGTACATTCAAGCTTAGTGTTAACCAAGAGACTGTCTCTACTGCTAGCCCTCACCCTCAGGAAGCAGAACTATCACAAAGTGACTGCTTTCAAATAAGCCTTCCTCACCAGGCGAAACTCTGAAAGTTCAGTGGGACATAGTCATATTTTAGCCTAGGTCACTGCCAAAAACTGTGAGTATCACAGAAAGAGTTCATGTCTTGAGCTGTAAGACTCAGCCATGACTTTGTTTAGCGCGAGTCTTGTAGTACAAGAATAACCTTCACCAACATTACCCCAATTTTGGACAGTATCATATAGTACAAGACCTCATTTGCTGAGGATGTGATAGGGTAGCTAACAGCACTTAACTGGCAAATCCTAACACTGATAAGATCCTAATGTCCCCCATTCCTGTGCAATTGCCCACAGACAGAGCCACTGGAACAGCCCTCAAGCCTGGTCGATTCATATGACTCCAGTCTACCAGGCATCTATCTGGGCCAGCATCACCTGTGGGTGGTTGCAGTTGTCTTCAGCCATGAATTTGTGTCAACTGTAGGCAGCACATATCCCTGTGGACCTTGATTTTTCCCCAATACTGTGATGATCTTGGTGGCCTATGGATCATGGGTGTGGCACAGACAGCTAGGGCTGGTTTCTATGTGGTGATTCTTCACAGAGCCTGCCTGACAATAGGCTGGTAATTGATGACAAGATGCCTGTTCCAACCCCAAGGGGGAGATTCAGTGAAAATGAACTCCTTTTAAGTACTTGCCTGTGTCATATTTAGCAATAAAATACTCAGTTCTTCAGTGTCTACACAATATTATACTCCAAGCATCTAGAACTTTCTAGAAGTCATTACCTAAACCAACCATCAAAATAAAATACTAGAAAAAACAGTAAGTCGTATGGGTGAACTCTCAGGGAACATAAAACAACTGTTTTAAGGAAACTCAATGAATGTCAAAAAAAAAAACTCAGAGAAACTATTGAATATTTGAACACAGAAACAAAATAGAAATGGAGGCTGGGGTGATGGCTCAGTGGGTAAAGCTCCTGCTGTGTAAGCTTGAGGAATGGAGTTCGGATCCTCAACACTCACATAAATGCCAGGCAGGTGTAGTGCCTGTCTACAATACCAGCACTTGGGAGGCACAGCCAGGGGATACCTAGACTATGCTGGCTAGCCAGAACAGCCATACAGGTGACTCTAGGTTCAAATGAGAGACTATGATTCAGTATATAAAGTGAAGGGTGATCAAAGAAAACATCCGACATCAACCTCTGAACCCCATATGCATGTGCACACATGTGCATGTGCACCACCACACTCATCTGTCCACATTCACACCACACACATCTCTTCACATGAATGTGAATTCACATTGTACGAACCACACACACACACACACACACACAAAACCAAAATGGAAACAATCTTTAAAATTTAAGCAAAAATCCTTGAGATCAAAGTACACTTAAATTAAAAATGTGATAGAAGGCATCAGCATCAGAAGGCATAAAACAGACAATAATATTAATTCGAAGACAGGCTATTTAAATATACATATTTGGTTTTGGGTTTTTTTTTTTTTTTTTTTGGTCTTTTTGAGACAGGGTCTCCCTGTAGCCCCAGCTGCTATCCTAGAACTCACTATGTAGACCAGGCTGGCCTTGAACTCACAGAGATCCGCCTGCCTCTGCCTCCTCAGTTCTGGGATTAAAGGCGTGCGCCACCACACCTAGCTAAATTTTGGAAGAGAAAAAGGGAAACAAGAAAAAAGAGTACCAAACATCTAGAAGACATTCAGGACAGATTAACAAGGATAAATAGTCATGTTATTGGGGGTCAAGAGGAATTGAGAGGGGCTGGAGATATGGCTTAGTGGTTAAGAGCACTGACTGCTCTTGCAGAGGACCTGGATTCGTTTCCCAACACCCTAAGAGCCATCTGTAGTTCTAGTTCCAGGGGATCCAACACCCTCTTCTGACAACTCCAGGCATTGCACAACACAGATGCACTTACATAATTGCAGGCAATACACTTCTACACATAAAAAATACAAAATTTTTGGTGAAAAAAGGGATATGAGAAAGAGAAAAGAATAGGAAGTTTACCCAAAAATATAATAAAATGTGGGGAGACAGTCTGTCAATAAAGTGCTTGTCTTTCAAAACACATGAGCCTATACTTGATTCCCAGAACCCATGTCAAATATTTGGGCACAGTGGTGTGCACTTATAACCCCAGTTCTGGGTAGATAGTCATAGGCAGATCCTTGGATCCTACTGGATAGTTAGCCTATCCTACTTGGCAAGCTCCAAGCCCGTTTAAGACACACTGTCTCCATGTCTCTGTGTCTCTATCTTGTCTCTCTGTCTCTCACACACTCACATGCACAAGCACACACAAAAGTGTATGACTCTTCAGAAATGACAGCTATGGTTTTTTTCTGACCTACACACACACACATACACACACACACACACACACATAAATGCAGATAATTTATCTCATGCACCCATATCCATACCCACACTGTTGCAAATAGATCACTTCTTGAACCTAGATAAATACAAAAATATCCAGGCAAAAATATCAAATGTCTCCCTTAGAATTAACTCAATCAAATCTTCCCTAAAACATGTTATAATGAAGTTTTCAAGGGTGGAAGATAAAGAGATGTTCAGGCTAAAACAGAAAACACACACACACACACACACACACACACACACACACACACGCTCTTGTGAGCACTGACAGCATATTTTTCTGAAGAAACCTCATTGATCAACAGAGAGTAGCATTAGTTCTTCACAGTCCTTAGAGAAAAAATGCCAACCAACAATGCTGTCTCTAGCAAAGCCGTATTTTAAAAACTGAAACAGAGAGAGAAATTCCCCCCCCCAAATGCAGATAATTTATCTTTACCTGACCACTTCTGTAAGATGTGCAAAGGAAATTAAAGCAATGTTGAGTAAAAAGACAATTTAAAACTTCTGATTACACAGAAGTTCAACTAATACAGAAAGCTTCCTATAGTAGAGATAATTCAGAATGTCCTAAACCTGTAAAAAATGACACATACAAGGTCATTCATTGTCTTTAGTGTGAAAACACAACATAATACTAGCAATAACTATATTGAAATGCTAAGAGAACTGTCTTAGGGTAGACTGGCAATATAAATAAATATGTAAAATGAAATATTAAAATTTTAAATATGACTAGAAATGGAATAGAAATGTAAAGTTTTTGTTACGGTATTTTCTCTAATAGAAGAAAATAATAGAAGATGCATAGGTCAGAAGACAGCCATAGGTGTTTTTCCTCAAGAGTCACATACTCGTGTGTGTGTGTGTATGTGTGTGTGTGTGTGTGTGTGTGTGTGATAGTGAGAAATAGTAAGACCTACTTAACATTAACTGCCTTAAGTGTAAATTGATTAAGGTCTATTAAAAATAAGACCAATCAGAAAATCATTTCTGAGGAGATGCAAAGGCTGAAAGTGAAGGGATGAAGAAAAATATTCCATGCATAAAATGCAAAAGAAAGAAAAAATAACCATACTCTCATCGGATAAAATAGTCTTGAAATTAAAATGGGAAAAATCATTTCTTTTCCTTGCCATGAGGAAAAATAATTCTAAATATGTATATTCCAGTATTAAAGCACCAATATCAATAGGTCAAAAAGGAGAAGAAGGCTCAAATACAGTCATGGCAAGAGTCCTTACCATCCTCGTCTCCATAGAGGATGGTCAGGTACATAGAAAAATCACAAGGAAATACCATAATTAAATTACTCACTAGACAAAATAGACTTTGTGGACTTCTACAGGACATCCCACCCAGACAGAAAATGCATGCTTTTCTCATCAGTGCATGGAACATTCCCCAGCAGAGATCATAGGAAAGGCCACGAAACAAGTCTCAGCAAGTTTATAAAGGCTTTCATCACATGGAGTACCTCTTGTTTTTACCACAATGCAAAGAAACTAGACATCAATAGCAATAAAAACTATGATATCTGTACAATTACATGGAAATTAAACAACTTAGTCTTAACCAATGGATCAAAGAACAAATAGATGAGACAATTTAAAAATTCTTGAATGAAATGAAAATCGAGCTATATCAAAACCTAAGTGTACATGAAAAGTAGTACAAAGAGGGAAGTTTGTTCACAAAAATGTCTGCATCAGAAAATAAAGACATCTCAAATATCTCAGTAACAAGAAAACAAACCGATCCTTAAAATGAGCAGAGGACCTAAATAGATGATCAACAGAACATATGTGAATAAATGGTCAGGAGATATATGAAAAAAAAGTTCAACATCACTAGTAATCAGGGATATGCAAATCAAAAACACATGCACTATTTTCTTACCCCAGTCTATGATTAAAGTGGCTAAAGATAACAAGTGCTGATGAGGATGTGGGGAAAAGGAAACTTTTGTGCATTGTTGGTAAGGAGTAAATCAGTACAGTGACTACGTAAAGCAGTATGGGAGTGTCTAATGCAAAAATAGAAAGAGAACTACCATGTGATCCAACAATCCCACTACTGGGTACATATCCAAGGGAAATGAATTAATGTACTGAAGAGGCATCTGCTACCCCATGCATACTGCAGCTCTATTCATGGTAGATAAGAAGTGGAAACCACCTGAAGAGTCCAGAGAGAAAAGGGCAAAGAAATATGGTATGTGCACACAGTGGAATAGTATTCAGACATTTTAAAAAGGAAATCCTAGTATTTGCAATACCATGGATGGCGTTGATTGAAATACGCCAGGCACATAAAGGAAGATACTGCATGATCTCACTGTTATATGGACTGTAAAAACATTGTCCTTATAGATGTTGAGAATAGAATAGAGACTAGGCAAGTGGGAGAGAATAGGGAAAAGTTGATCAATAGGAACAAAGTTGGGCAGGAATTAAAAGTTCTGGTGGAATGTTTGAATTATAGTGGGGACAGGGCTATAAGGGGCTGTCAGTAGGGAAGGGATAATATACAGATGATTAAGATTGATTAAGATGTTCTGTCTGAAATACACAAAAATTCAATAAAAAAGTTCTGGTGTGATAAAAAACAGGAGACCAACTGTAGATAATTACATACTAAACATTTTTTCTAAAGTGAATAAAAAGATTTTTAATGACTCTAGATAGGCTGACTGGTCCCTAGTGGATGAACTTGTACTGAGGGACATCTGGGTACATTGACTTGACTCAATAGGCCTTAATATACATGACAGAATGCGTGAAATCCATTGCCGGGGGAGGCAATGGGAGGTACAAATGGGAGAAGGGGCATAAAGAAAATTAAGATATTTTGCATGAAATGAACAAAAATTCAAAAAAATACATTAAAAACATTTGGATGAAACAAAAAGCTTATTTTTTTAAGAAATGACCCATATTTGAGATGTTTCTAATCTTATTTAAGCATTACAGAAAATGTGTATATCTCAAACACCACATGGAACCCCATTACTATTTATCATATTTTTTCTGTCTCAATTGTAAATAAATTTTTAAAAGAATGTATATTGATTTATGTATTTTAAAAATCCTAAGAAAATTAGAAGCTGAGGTTGACACACCAGAACATTCATTTTTATGTATTTACTTTGGTCATCCGTTACTCATTCTCCCCTTATTTGAGTATGACATTACATTTTATCCAGAAGAGATTACATATTTCTCATTGCATACAATTTGGTAGGAGGAAAATCAAGGTACTTTTACCCCTACCCCAGACAGCAAATGACCCTTTGTCCCCAAAGGAAGCCAGTTATGTCCTATTTCTTTGAACTAGGAACCTTGAGTATAGTGACAAAGGAGAATACATGACTGAGGTTGATTTATTTTTATAAAGTGTCCTTTGGTTCCTTGAGCTTTGTTAAATCTTGCTCTTTCTTAGAAGAATTGTTCAACATTTTTTACCTCTTGTAGACATTCCATATCCTATAAATTTTCTTTTTCTCCTTCCCTCCCGCCCTCTCTCCTTCCCTCTATCATCCTCCTTCCTTGTCTTTCTGTCTGTTGAGTTGTTTTCTGTATATAGCAACTCAGAATGGCATGTTTTAATACTATTCATTATAGAAGGACCCCAACCTGAAATTTTAACTAGTAATGGCAATTAGATTGAATACTGAATGAACATTTAAAAGAAAACCTGGAAAATATTTTGTGCTCTCAAATATTTTAAGGAAAAAATTTAAATAACATTTTAAATTTCTGTTCAAATCAAATTCTTTGTGACCAAATACGAATTTTGAAATGTAAGACATAGGTTCAGACTTTGGCCCTTAGCTCTGTACTACTAAGAGAGTTATCTGCTGTTGATCCAGATAACAAAGAAATGACAATATTTAAATCAGCAACAAGGTTTTCTTGGCTATTATAATTAATAATTATGCTCATATATAAAATTAATAGTCTCAAAAGCTAGTTCTGTCAAAAATCAGTTTATAAAGCAAGCATACTTTTGGGGCAACCTTAGAGACAGATGGATTGTCATATTTAAATTCAAATCATGGCTATCTAAAAGATGTGATTACTGTTATGATAAATAGCTCTTGATTTTGGAAATCATAAAGAAAATGACTTTTTACTGGGAAAAAAAGACATCTGTAAAGATTCCATGCTGACAACACAGGAATGTAATGAATATAATATTTTTCTCATCAGGCAACATGGAAGGAAAAAAGAGACATTTTTGAATACTAAGATACAGCTGGAAGTACTAAAAAGACAAGCAAAAATCCAATAATTGACAGAAAATCAATGACTCATCTGTGATTGCCAGTAAGTAAATACTCCTTCATGTTAATTGAATTACCTATTGACCAGAAAGACACTATAATGATTGCAATCCCTAAATAGCCTTAATGTATTCTTTCCTAACTTTTTCATCCTTTCTTAACTTTACAAGCTGCAGGTCATCAGTGTGTGATGAGATGAGGACAGAATGCTGTGAGAATATGGAGGACGCAACCCACCCTGACCAGGTGAATGAACAGACAGAACTTCAAAAAAACAGGTTCAGTCCAGTTAATTCTTTTCAAACTCATTCCTTTTCTCTTTATTGTTAAAAAGCACTATATTCAGCATAGACAATTGAAAGATATGAAAATCATGAGCAATAGTCATATGCTGAATTTTTATTAAAATATAAAAGTAATTACTATTTGAGTGAACAATCTCAGTGATTTCTCTACACTGTGAAGTCTTTTCATTCAGAAGCAGCCAAGAATGGCATGCTTTGTAAATTTTTTTAAAAATTTACCTAATGTGTATTTTTTACTTCATTGAATATTCTTTTAAAACTTTTATTGAGTTTTTTGGCAGTCTGTCTTGCCGTTGGATCTTAATTTTTTTAAACTCTCTGTTAGTACAAACACAATACTCTTTTAAATTATTTTATTCTTTGGATATGCAAACATGGCACAAGAGGCCTTAACAAACATGGCAATGCATTTAATCTGGTGACAGGGAGTGGCTGTGTGTGGCTACAGAAGTGCGCTGCTATGGGAGAGGGTATAAAGATGTTTTGTATGAAATGCAAAAAAATTCAATAACAATGTACATTGAAAAAATAAAGAGAAACTGGGTTACAGCTCCGTGGTACAGTTCTTGCTCACCATGCCAAAGGACCTAAATTCAATCTCTAGTAACCAGCAGCCCTAAGACAACAATAGGATTTCTTCTACTGTCCCTGAAGTTTAGTTTTTATGTCCATATCTTTTTTTAAAAAGTGTACTGTGGTGGCGCACGCCTTTAATCCCAGCACTTGGGAGGCAGAGGCAGGTGGATCTCTGTGAGTTCAAGGCTAGCCTGGTCTACATAGTAAGTTCCAGGACAGCAGCTGGGGCTACAGGGAGACCCTGTCTCAAAAAGACTGAAAAAAGAAGAAGAAGAAGAAGAAGAAGAAGAAGAAGAAGAAGAAGAAGAAGAAGAAGAAGAAGAAGAAGAAGAAGAAGAAGAAGAAGAAGAAGAAGAAGAAGAAGAAGAAGAAGAAGAAGAAGAAGGAGGTGTGCTAGCAGGTATTCACTTGTACAAAGTTTTGGGTTCCGTAGTGCACTTTCACTCAAGCATATCATCTTATTTCCATTTCTGGAGCCCAAACTACAATCTTTCTTCTGCATTTCTCACTGTCCATTAAATAATACTCTTTTCTACATTTCATACCATGTTAAACCTAGGCTCAGGGTTCTGAATGGGATAAAAATATTGTTAAAATTTCAACTGTTTAGGTGTCCGTGTTTGTTGTTTTTTTGTTGTTATTGTTATTGCTGTTGTTATTGTTTTTGTTGTTTATTTATTTATTTATTTATTTATTTATTTGGAATAGGGAATGAGTGCCATGGCAGGCATGTGGAGGTCAGAGGACAGCTTGAATTAGTCAGTTTTTTCCTTCTACCGTGCAAATTCTGGGGATCAAACTCAGGTCATCAGACTTGGTGCCAAGCACCTTTAGTTACCTCACTGAATCCATTTGTCAGGATTGGTTTGCTTATTTCACACAGCATTTCACTCTGTAGCCCAGATTGGTCTCAAGATCCCCCTGCCTTCACCTATCAAGTGCTGGTGAATGTGTGCCATCATGCATATTAAACAAGTCCTTCAAATTGTACTGTTCTTACCTGATTCACCTACTGATGCCTATGCTTCCTTTTCAATATTCATGTAGATGACGGGGTATTCTTTCAAGATTTTAGATTTGCTTTAGTGACAGATAGAGTTTATACTGAGTTCAATATTGTATAACTGTATTAATTCAACAGTGAACATAAAAATTTTATAGTCACTTTTGAAAGAGATGTATCTTTGCTCTGGAAACTGTTGTTGAGTATGTTAAAGTTGTAATGAAATGCTTCTTCTAAAAATATTACCAAAGTGACCCAAGAAAAGTCTAATTTATGTTTTCTCTAGCAAAGAATGTGCTTGTATTCCTTGTCAGTTATTTGCATAGAGAGAAAAAGTAAGTAAATAGATAGATAGATGATTGATAGATAGATAGATAGATAGATAGATAGATAGATAGATAGATAGATGATAGATAAATAGATAGATAGATGATAGATAGATAGATAGATAGATGATAGATGATGATGATAGGTGAGGATAGATAGATGATAGATAGATGATAGATAGATAGATGATAGATAGATAGAAATGTTCATATCTTGATTTTTGCTGAAGAATATTTTTAATTTCTATTACTCATTTGTATTTGTTTCTACTAATTTTCCAAAAGACAAAATTCTCCCCTTATTTATTGCTGTAACTTAGTTATTAGTCAGTAGTGAGCATGTAACACACTCAAAAATATATGAGAATATCTAGGCAGTAGCTTCTTTTCTACGTTTTAATCAATTTATTTGCATTTTTCTTCTTGAATACTAAGTTCTTTATAGGGTTAAAAAACATTTAACTTACTAATTTGTACTGGAAATATTTTCCCTTACTTGGGGTATGTAGTTCAAAAGTACTTAATAGTCTTGGTTATTTAAGTTTTTATTTTTATAGCAAATCAAATACCTTCTTTATGCTTTTTATCTTTGTAGTTTGCTAAAAAATGGATTTCTTCATTCTAATATCAACTATCTTTCAGGATTCTGAGAAAGAATTTGAAAATTAATAGCCAAACTTAATTTTATCCTACATTTACAAATCAATATTTTAGAATCGCTTTTTGAGTAATTTAAAATTATAACTATATTGACACAAAGGCCTCTCTCCAACCTGCAAGCCTCTCTCTGGCCGGTAGCCCTCTTTCCAACCCATGGGCCTCTCTCTGTGTAACTCCATCGCACCCTCTGTGCCTTGACTCCCCCAGCCTCATTCGCCCTCCCATCTCCCCGGCTGGTCTCTCCTCCTAGCCTGGATCCTGTCCCATTCCTTGTCTATGTGCCCCAGACACCCTGGGAACCACCACTGATTACTAATCTTGTGCATCCAGAGCAACTCAGTGACTTCTCTGATCCCCAGTGGTACTATGGGCCTGGCCCCACCCTCACCTTCTTCTACTTCACTGGGCCTGCACCACCGGCAAACCTCTTTCCTGGACGCCAAGGATGACCATTCCTCTTCCTGATCCTTTGTATCTAGACCAACCCAGCTCCTCAGTGAAGTCCCCAAGAGCCCCTGGGGCCACTTCCCACCCCCATCTGCCTTTGCATCTCTAGGTGGCACAGCCACCAGCTGCCCTAGACCAGCATCTTTCCTGTGCCCATCTCCCAGGCCAGTCCAACCCCCAAATTCCTGAGGCTAAAATCTTTCCTGGAGGGATCCAGAACTTAGAAGAAAGCCTGAGGCATCTGATACTCATCCGACTTGGGCCTCTGTGGGAACTCCTGAAGACAAAAGCAATCTGGCCACTCCAATATAAAATCAAAAGACTACCAGAACCTTAGAGGAACCAGCTTTTCATGCCCAAAAAGTAAACCACAAAGACATATAAAGTTCACTGAAAAAAGCAGACATAAATTTGAAGGCTTGAGTCTCACACAAGAATCAGAAACTACAAAAGAAATTCACATGTCAAAATCACAGAGAAAAAATAATAACATGAAAAACCAAAATAACATATCCAAATCAAATACCAATTCCTCTAGAGGAGTACAATGAGAATTCCCTAGAGATAATGCAGGACATGGAACTCAAAAGAACAATTATAAACATGATAAAAGAATTCAATGAATTTAAAGAACACAAAAAGAAATCAAATAACTGAAGGAAGATAGGAAAAAATGTTTGAATGAATTCAGAAAAAAAGTTAGAAATATTGAAGAATACTCAGGCTGAAATGAAGAAGGAAGTGAAACACTCAGTAATTAGAAACAACAGGAGAAAGCCTCACCAATAGGATGAATGAAATGGAAAACAGAGTATCAAGACTGAAAGATAAAGTGGATGAACTAGACCACTCAAGCAAAGATTATGAAAAAGTTAAGAAATCACAAGAATGGAATATGCAGGAATTGTGTGACACCATAAAAAGACCAAACTTAAAAATCATAGGCATACTGAAAGGAGAAGAATCCCAAGACAATGGCATGGACCATATCTTCAACAGAAGCATGGAAGAAAATTTCCCCAAATTAAAGAAAGACATGCCCATACAAATACAAGGAGCATATAGAACACCAAACAGACAGGACCAGAAAAGAAACTCTCCACAGCACACCACAGTAAAACCTCTAAACGTACAAAACAAAGAGACAATACTGAAAGCTGCAAAAGAGAAACAAGTCACGTATAAAGGAAAACCCCATAGGATTACAGCTGACTTTTCAGTGCAAACTATGAAAGCCAGGAAAACCTGGACCAAAGCATACCCAGTTTTAAATGACCACAGATGCCAACCCAGATTACTATACCCAACCAAAATGTCTATTATACTTAAAGGGGAAAGAAAAATCTCCCATGACATAAATAGGCTGAAGGAATTCATATCCACAAAACCAGCCCTTCAGAGAGTTCTGGAAACAATACAAAGAGCTAAAAAAGGAATGACTACACACAAGGGATTGTGGAAAGAAATTCAATGAAGGTATAACTGTGTAAAAGTACAGCTATATCAGGAATGTAAACAGAAATAAAAATGACAGGATTCAATACTCATCTTTCATTAATAACTTTAAATATTAAGGGACTGAACTCCCCAGTCAAAAGACACAAACTAGGTGAATGGATTAAGAAACAAAACCCATCTATTTGTTGTCTGCGTTGTCTGAAAGAAACTCGTCTCACTTTGAAGAAGAGACACTATCTTAAAGTGAAAGGATGGAAAAAAATATACCATGCAAATGGTACTAAGAAAAAAGCAGGCATAGCAATTCTAATATCTAACATGATAGACTTTAAACTAAAACTAATCAGAAGAGATAAAGAGGGTGACTTCATTCTGATCAAAGGAACAACCTAGAAAAGAATTATAATCATGAGCACATATGCACCAAGCTCTGGTGCACCCAACTTCATAAAAGTAGTACTACAGGACTTTAAGACACAGATTAATCCCAACTCACTAGTAGTAGGGGACTTCAATACCCCATGGTCTCCATTAGATATGTCAACAAGGCAGAGAGTTAAAAGAGAGACATCTGAATTAAACAATACCCTATATCAAATGGACTTAACAGACATATACTGAGTATTCCACCCAAGCACCAAAGGACATACTTTCTA
>NW_008329362.1:1166423-1166795 GCF_000622305.1 Nannospalax galili
ATTAAACAACACACTCCTGAATGATGAATGGGTCAAAAGAGAAATTAAGAAAGAAATAAAAGTATTCCTGGAATTAAATGAAAAGGACAATACAACACAACAAAACCTCTGGGACACACTGAAAGCTGTCCTTAGAGGGAAGTTTATAGCTCTAAGTGCCTACATCAAAAAACTGGAAAGAACACAAATAAATGACTTAACACTGCAACTCAACACACTTGAAAAGCAACAGCAAATGAAACCCAAACTCATCAGTCAAGAAGAAATAACAAAAATCAGGGCAGAAATTAATGAAATCGAAAGAAAGGAAAACAATACAAAGAATAAATGAATACAAGAGCAGTTTCTTTAAAAAGATAAACAAGATTGCCA
>NW_008329362.1:1167151-1172448 GCF_000622305.1 Nannospalax galili
AAAAAAATAGAAATGGAGGGAGAACTTCCAAATGCCTTCTATGAAACCAGCATCACTCTAATACACAAACCAGGTAAAGATACAAGCATAAAAGAAAACTATAGACCCATATCCTTAATGAACATAGATGCAAAAATTCTCAACAAGATACTTGCAAACCACATACAGACACACATCAAAAAGATCATCTACCAAGATCAAGTCAGCTTTATCCCAGAGATGCAGGGATGGTGCAATATACATGTCAATAAATGTCATAAATCATAATCAATAAATGCAGAGAAGGCCTTTGACAAAATTCAACATGCATTTATGTTCAAAGACCTAGAGAGAATTGGACTAGAGGGAACATACCTCAACATAATTAAAGCCATATATAACAAACCCACAGCCAACATCATTCTAAATGGAGGAAAACTGGAAGCATTCCCATTGAAATCAGGAACCAGAAAAGGCTGTTCACTATGTCCACTTCTCTTTAACATACTGCTTGAAACTCTTGCAAGAGCAATAAGACAAGGGCAGGAAATTAAGAGTAATAATTTGAAGAGATCAAATTATCCTTTTTTTGCAGATGATATGATATTATATCTAAGAGATACCAAAATTTCCACCAGAAAACTCCTAGAAAGTATTAACACATTCAGTAAAGTGGCAGGTTACAAAATTAACCTACAAAAGTCTGTAGCCTTTCTATATACCAATAACAAGCAGTCAGAGAAAGAGCACATGGGAACACTCCCTTTCACAATAGCTGCATTAAAAAATAAAATATCTCAGAATAAACCTGACCAAAGACATTAAAGAGCTCTACAACGAAAAATTTAAATCATTAAAGAAAGAGATTAAGGAAGACATCAGAAGATGGAAGGACTGCCCATGCTCTTGGATTGGAAGAATTAATATTGTGAAAATGACCATCCTACCAAAAGTCATTTATAGACTGAACACAATGCCAAACAAAATCCCCATGACATTTTTCACAGAATTGGAGAAAACAATCCTAAGTTTCATACGGAAGCACCAAAGACCTCAAATAGCCAAACAACCCTGAGCACTAAGAGCAATGCCAGGGGGATTGCTATACCAGATTTTAAGCTGTATTACAGAGCTCTAGTTATAAAAACAACATGGTACTGGCACAAAAATAGACCCGAAGATCAATGGAACAAAATTGAAGATCCAAGTATGAGTAAATGCAAATTCAGCCACCTAATATTTGACAAAGGGGCCAAGAATATTCACTGGAGGAAAGACACCATGTTCAGCAAGTGGTGCTGGCAAAACTGGATCTTTACCTGTTGAAGAATGAAACTAAAGTCCTATCTTTCGCCCTGCACAAAGTCAATTCAAAATGGATCAAAGACGTCAATGTAAAGCCTGAAACTCTGAAACTGTTAGAAGAAAACATTGGGAAAAACCTACAAACTATAGGTGTAGGAAAGGATTTTCTAAACCGGACATCAATTGCTCAGGAAACAAGGGCAAGAATTAACAAATGGGACCTCATTAAACTAAAAAGCTTCTGTACATCAAAGGAGGCAACTGGGGAAGCGAACTGAAAAACCACAAAATCGGAGAAAATCTTCACCAGTGACACAACCAACAGAAGTTTAATATCAAGAATATATAACAAACTCAAAAACATAGAATCAAGACAACAACCCAACTAAATGATGAGCTAAGGAGCTGAACAAAGAGTTCTCACAAGAAGAAGTAAAACTGGCTACGAAAGGTCTGAAAAGATGTTCAACATCACTAATAATAAGGGAAATGCAAATTAAAACCACTTTTAGATTTCATCTTACCCCAGTCAGACTGGCTAAGATCAAGAGAACAAATGTACCAACTGTTGGAGAGGATGTGGGGAAAGGAGAACACTCATCCACTGCCGGAGGGGCTGCAAACTTGTTCAGCCCCTATGGAAAGCACTGTGGAGAACTCTTAAAAAACTACAAATGAACCTACCATTTGACCCAGTTATACCACTCCTGGCATATACCCAAAGAACTCGTCCTATTGCAGAGACACTTGTACATCCATATTTGTTGCTGCTCTTTTCACAATAGCTAAGAGATGGAAGCAACCTAAGTGTCCCTCAATTGATGAGTGGATAATGAAAATGTGGTTCATTTATACAATAGAGTTTTACTCAGCAGTAAAGAAAGATGAAATCGTGAAATTTGCAGGTAAATGGATGTAACTAGAAACTGTTATACTAAGTGAAGTAACACATACTTAGCAAAAAAAATAGACATATGTTCTCCCTCATATGTGGATCCTAGAATCAAACCCTGATAAGTGAGTGTGTATCCAGACATAACTGCAGGAACCAGGATAATGGAAAGGAAACAGGGAGGTAAAGGAAAAGAAAGAACCTGAAAGAGAAGAACAGTAGGAAACAGGCCTTAATAAGGGAGATATGGATAAAAATTGGGTTAGTTTAAGGGAGGGGGGAGGGAAGGGTTTACAAGGAACCTAGGGGATGAAGGGAAAGAAAGAGCACAAGAGAGGTAGGACCACAGGAGAAGGGTATTATTAAGGGAGAAAAGGGGGGAAATGGTGGCACCTTAAGTGGGTAAACCATGATAGAGGGGTGAGACAATGTGAGAGATAAACAGTGCCTAGCTAGTTTTGAAAACCAGAGGGAACCATGTTAGTCCCTCAACCTACTGACAAATTATACATGGCAGACCAAGAAATACATTTCTAGGTAAGGTTTATCTGAGAACAATTGGTCTTTGCCCAGGATTTATCTACATGACACACAGTAATTAAAAGTACCAGACTGGTGGAACTAACCTTCTTGGATGTTTAACAGACATACTTTGAGGCCTATAATAATTTGGTCAGAGAGACATAAGGACAGTTTTGGCTCCTTGCCCTCCTAGGTCGCCTAGTTCCAGGGTACTCCGAGCATCTCTCAAAATGTCCTGTAATTGTGGTGGGTCACCTGTCCTCTTGATCAAGGAGACCGAGGAGATCCCACCAGATAGCCTTGAACCAGTGTCCCATCTACAAAGAAGAGGGTCAACATAGGTGGAACTGGTAAAAGAAAGGAGCCAGGGGCTTCTCCCAAGCCCGTGTGACCCCTGAGGAACAGATCCTCAAACAACCTTAAGAGTAAAAATAAATTGGTTCATCTGGGCCAACTGTATGGCCTTAAACACTGAAAAGGAAAGTATAAACAAAGATTAAAGGGGCCAATATAATTTCTTAAGAGTCCATATCATATCTAAAGGCTACATAACAAGCAACAATGCCAGACAGGCAATACCTTCTTTTGAGTTGTCAGCCAGGGTGGCCAAAGGTACTCCCAGATAGTAACCCAGCATAGAACTGGGAAAATGAACAGCACACCCCAGTCTTATCTAAAGGAATATTGACAACGGATTACTGCTAGATGACGAATAGCTGACTCTCCTAAAACAAAGACCTCCAGATAGGTTGACTAGATTCACCAGAAGGGCAAGTAGTGGGGAATGGCTGGGGCAGCTGACAACACAGCAGACATATCAGAGTATATCACAGCAGGGATATCAGAGTATAAGGCCTCTGGTGGGGGGAGGGAGGCTATGGGAGGTTGTCATCTGGGAAGTGGGTATATAGTCTAATGAGGTGGTTTGGGATGTTCTGTGTGATATACACACACAAAAAGAAATCAACAAATTTTTAAAAATTATTATATTTGAGGAGGAAGCATGGAAATTTACATCATGTTAACTAGTAGAAGTGATAAACAATACCACTGAAACCTACGTGATTTTATAGACATACACAGGAGCCAAGGAGCCAAGTGCAACCGTTTATGACTACTAATGATCAGATACATACAGATAAGACATGCAAGCACCAACATCTTAGTGTTAGTAGCAAAAACAATGAGCCTTTCTGCAAGGAAGAATATATTCCAAAATGAAATGGAGATCTTTTTCAAAGGTTAAAAACTCATCCAATTTTATGCCTCACAGGGCTTATACTGAGTTCAATAAAATATAACTGTATTAATTCAACTGTGAACTAGAAACTTCCACCCACTTGTGAAAGAGATGTACTCTTGCACTGGAGTGTGTTACTGGATATGTTAAAGCTGTAGTGAAATGCTTCTTCTAATCATGTAGTTATTAAAAATTTTTTAATGATTAAAAAATAAAAAGTTGTAACTATATTACATAAAAGTAAAAAATGGAAATTCATAACAATAATAATAATACTGAGTCTAAGAATTCCTGTGTGTATTTTCCTACTCATATAACATCCATTAAGTCACAATGCTATAATTATCCTGCATTATATATTATGGATTATCATTGTCTCTGCTTAAAATTGAAGATAATGAGGTTATCAGAAATTCATAAACCCATATATATTTAAGCTTGTTTCTGAAATAGTATTTTTGATCATTGTTTCATTAAAACACACTGCTCTCGTTTTACAGATTTATTGTGTTCACATCAGGTGGAAAATTAAAACAGTTCTTTGAATGTGGGTTCATTTCACAAGTTCTTCACATTTACCTTGTTACAGTCTAGAGCATTCACTACCACTTGTCTAGTTGAAATAGTAGCTTAATAACTCTGTGAAGTTCTTTCACAATTACTTTTGAACATCATTTGGATTTGTCTGGATTTGTCTTATAAGGAATATCTTGGATATCCTCCACTTGTTCCCAGAGATGACAGCTATCTTAAAGGAGGAAGATGATGAGTGTTTCTGTCTCCTGTCTGCTGGCACCGCTGTGCATTATATCCACCCATCATTCATAGATTTTCCAGCATATGTAAGGTCATCATTATTTTTCATTATTTTCTTCATCTTGTTTTCCTCAACTTTCAAATTTATTTGGCCATTTCAGTGAGGATGCAGATGAAGAACAGAATGTAATATGTTTACCTGGAAATACAAAGCAATCCTTAAAGAGTACAAGAAGGGAAAGAGGGGTCAAGAGAGGTAGGACCATAGGATAAGTGTATTATTAAAGGAGAAAGAGGGGAATGGGGGTACCTTAAGTGGGAAAACCATGATGGAGGGGTGAGACAATGTGAGAGATAAATAATGCCTAGCTAGTTTTGAAAACAGAGGGAACCATGTTACTCCTACAACCTACTGATAAATTATACATGGCAGACCAAGAAATACATTTCTAGGTAAGGTTTATCTGAGAACAATTGGTCTTTGCCCAGGATTTATCTACATGACACACAGTAATTAAAAGTACCAGACTGGTCGAACTAACCTTCTTGGATGTTTAACAGACATACTTTGAGGCCTATAATAATTTGGTCAGAGAGACATAA
>NW_008329362.1:1172832-1176701 GCF_000622305.1 Nannospalax galili
GATATAATTACTTAAGAGTCCATATGCATGCTAAAGGCTACATAACAAGCAACAATGCCAGATAGGAGATACCTTCTTCTGAGTTGTTGTCCAGGGTGACCAAAGGGACTCCCAAATAGTAACCCAGCATAGAACTGGGAAAATGAACAGCAGACCCCAATCTTATCTTAACAAATATTGACAACTTATTGCTGCTAGAAGAACAGCTGACCTTCCTATAACAAAGACCTCTAGATAGGCTAACTAGATGGACAAGTAGTGCTGGGGGTGCTGATTACACAGTGGACAGTAGCAGGGATGACAGAGTATAAAAGCTCTAGCTCCTGGGGGGGGAGGTTATGGGAAGGTGCCATCTGGGAAGTGCGTGTATAGATAAATAAGATGGTTTGAGCTGTTCTGTGTGATATACACACACAAAAAATCAACAAATTAAAAAATGTATTATATTTGAGGAGGAAGCATGGAAATTTACATCACACTAATTAGTAGAGGTGATGAACATTACCATTGAAATCCACCCGATGAGTTCATAGACATACACAAGTGACAAGAGTCCAAGTGCAACCGATTACGACTAGTAATTATCAGATGCATACAGATTAGAGATACATGCACCAACATCTCAGTGATAGTAGCAAATACAATGAGTCTTTCTTCAAGGAACAATATATTCTAAAGTGAAATGGAGATCTTTTTTAAAAGTTAAAGAATTCATTCAATTTTATGTATTACAGGGCTTATACTGAGTTCAATATTGTATAACTGTATTAATTCAACTATGAACCTAGAAACTTACAGCCACTTGTGAAAGAGATGTACTCTTGCTCTGGAGTGTGCTACTTAATACTATAAAGCTATAATGAAATGCTTCTTCTAATCATGTAGTTATTAAAAAATTTTTAAAAAATAATGATTGAAAAATAATAACTAAATGACAAAACTGGGCATGATAGCACACACCTGTAATCCCAGCTCTTGGAATGTAGAGATAGGAGGATCAGGAGTTTAAGGTCATCCTTGGCTACATGGCCTGTTCAAGGCCAGCCTGGGCTATCTGAGCCCTGTCTCTACAAACAAACAAAATAAATAACAATAAAAGAGTATGTTGTATGGTTTCTAAGGAAAAAAAAAAAGAATACAAGAATGTCTTCCAGGCAGAAAGAATAAGAAGAATAAGGCTTTCTAGGTAGGAAAATGTTATGTGGCAAAATGTGGGCATAAGTTGTCTGGAACTGAACTGGTGACAATTAGAAAGACAATTTGAAAAGGGAATTTAAAATCAGATTGTGAAGAGTTTGTATGCCAAATTGAGATATCTGGAGTTTGTTCTTTAAGTGGGAGCCATCACCATCTATGATCTCTCCAAATGCCAACCCTGCCAACCCATGAAACGGCTGTCACAATTTCCTGTGCGATTGTCTTCAGCAAACTGATACACCCGCCTCTTTCTTCTCTGTCATGGAATGAGTTTTGATTTATTCATTTTTGATACTTCTCTTACATTTATTTGTGACAGCTGATAAGTAGAGTTTTTTTTAGATCCTTTAGTATTTTTAGAATGCTGCTTTCACATCTACAATACCCTGGAAACAAAGGCTTTAGCTTTATCCTCTTTATAATGCTTCTCGTACCACATGCAAAACACCTGAATTATCTCATTAACTGAGAAAATGTTTTATTAATTATTGTTCTATGAATAATGAAACACTTAATTGCCAACATTACCAACTAATCTATGTTTGGTAGAGATGCTTCCAACCTCTTGTTCCATTTCTTTCTCAGCAAAGAATCAGATTTGTTTTTACATATCTGAAATTACATAGTGCCTAAATATCAAATTTAAGATGATCAGGGGCTCAATTAGGGCTTGTTTATTAGATTCTGACTTTTGAATTCTGAAAGGACTTAGTTTATCCTGATTGTCCTTCAAAAGGATACTTGACTAGGAAACTTTTAATATTTGGTTATGTTTTCATAAAGCTGACATTATCACATAGGTGTCAATGCAATATTTCCATTAAGCTGAAATAAAAAGAAACCAGAGTTAACATTCCTAGAAAAAAGCATCCCTATTCCTTATTATCTTATCCCTTAACTTATCTCCATCCACCTTTCATGATTTCATTAGTGTGTATATAGCATTGAATGAGCTTTATACATGTACCAACTGAAATAGGAGATGATGACTAAAAATGATGGAGCACTAGAAGACACACTCCAACTACTTTAAGAATGTGTCCTAAAAGTCATCCAGGGGAAAGTTGTAATGTGTTCTGGCTGCTTATGTGTAAGTCACCAAGCATTCTTATCAGAGGACTTTGGATAAGTGATCTCTATGTCTACCAATGAATGTATTACCAAGAACCTTGAAAATTATCCCAAAGATAAATAGAACTTTAAACTCTCACAAATTCTAGAGAACATCAGCCTAATTTCTCTATGACAGTACGTGACAAGCAAACTATTTCTTGTTCCCTCATGTTCTGTCCAAATCCCATCATCTCCCTCTTTTGAATTGGATTTACTCAATACAGAACAAATGCCTCTTTAATTTCTTTTTCTGTTCTATTCAGGCCCCTGGGATAATTGTATGGGGAAGCTCACCCTGAAATTGTATTCTGGGTTCTTTCTTTAACTATGGTATTTTAATATAAGGTGCCTAAACAGTGTTAAATTCTGAAGGTTGGCTTGATTGATTGTAAATGATGGAAAAGTCAAAATGACAGTGGTTTACCATGATAATTGTTTATCTCATTCAAGTTCATAATTAGTACAGTGACTTCATGATCATCAGAGATTCAGATTTCAGGATTGCTGGTTTGTCATTCTCAATATCTGGCTTGCATCTTCTGGTCAAGGTAGCTGTCCAGGTTCCAGCTGTGAGATGCATACTCCAGATAACAAGGAGAACAGGCATGGTATACATCTTTTTTTTCCCATTTAAGGATATATTCTAATTGTGTGACAAGGATACTTTAGCTCTATCTTGTCTGCTGTAACATAACCACATTTAGTTCAAAGGGAAACTGGACAGTATAACCTTTATTCTTGGTGGCCACATGCCTTAATAAATTTGGAGATTTTTTTACTCAAGGAAGAAAGGAATAAAACTAGCAGTTGTAGTTGACAATCAGAGTGCCTAATACAACTTTCCACTTTACATTCCATTTTATATTTTGGTAGAGGACTGTTTTCTAAGATTATTTTTTGGTTTATGTTTATGTGTTTGTGAAATAGTATGAGTGTTTTGGGTTTTATTTTACATTCTCATTTATACGTATGAATTGAGTACCATAAATATCAACAATAATAGAATTATTTTTAAAATTTATCTTCAATAGCATTATTCTTGAATGTGACAACTTGCCTGTATTTTAAATGAGAAGGTGAATATTTATTAAATTTATAATACAAAGCATAACATTAAATATGTAGATATATTTCTTAATAAAATAAAGAATATTTTGCCTTCACTTTAGATTAATCCTTCATGATTACATTCTTGAACTCATAATAATTATACATCTTAGCTGGGCTTGGTGGCACATGCTTATAATCCTACCACTTGGGAGATAGAGGTAGGATGACAGGAGTTCAAGATCATCCTCAGTTATATAGCTAGTTTAAGAACAGCCTAGGCTTTATAACATACTGAGCTCTCCCCTCAGTGTTAATTATTCATTTTTCTCTTAACTCTGCTGCAAACATCATTACTGAAACTTCTTTCTGAAATGTAGTTATGATGTCACATTTTCATGCAAACACCTTAATGATTTCCCTATTTCCTATAGGATAAATCGAAATTTCTTAGGCTAGAAATTTTGTTTCCAATAATTTGACAAAACTGTTATGTTTGGTGCAGTCTTTTT
>NW_008329362.1:1176717-1194287 GCF_000622305.1 Nannospalax galili
TAACAGATCAGTGTAGTCTGCATTTCCATCTTCTTACACAAGATTTTTTTTAGCCAAGGATAAAGGATGGTTGGGTAACAAATTCCAAAACACAAACAGAATACGCTCCAGTGTTGTGTAGCACATTGATGTGTCTATATTGCACAATAATCTATTGTGTATGTTTTATGGATAATTAGAGGAGCCTAATGCTCCAAACGCAAATTAGTGATTGGAGATGGAAAAGTTAATTGCTCAACCTAGCAAGGCAGCATGGTACAAGACTGTAATTACAGCATTCAGGAGGTGGAAGCAGAAGGATATCTCATTCAGGGCCAGTTTGAGCTACACAGTGAGAACTCCATCTCATAAAACCAAGCAAACAAGCAAATAAGCAACAACAGCAGCAAATGGCTAGGCTGTGACATAGCTCAGTGGTAGAGTGTTTGACTAGGACATGCAATATCCTGGTTTAATTCCCAGGAATCCAACCAAATCTTGGTTTTCAGGTTTGTTTCCATTATATTCTTTGTACTTTTACTCCAACACTGCATATGAAGATTTTCTGCTTGAGCTAAGCAGCTCCCACCCCACCTTCAACTCGGCCTTTCTTCTACATATTTTTTCACCTCTTGAAGATCTACAAGCCTCCATTTTACTCCTATCTCATAGTCCACCTTCAATGTTTCTTTTAAATTATTACTAAGTTGGGTTTTTAAGGTGTTTGTATGTCTCTTATTCTCTTATCACACCACACATTTATTAAGTTTATAAAATTTAATTTCAATTAACTTTATAGGACATTGTAGATAAAACATGTAAGGTAAATACTCATTGAATGAATGAACAGCATGATGTGTTGAGTTTCTGTACAACGTAAAATTCCTTTGAAGCAACAGATATACACAATGCTTAGTCTCTCAGTTCTTCCTTTCAGTTTAAATTTAGTGAAAGATGAGAGAGAACCACTGCATCATACTGAGTGAATAATTCAGAACCAGTCCTGTCTATTTTACAAAACCAACAACAAAAATGCATCACAAACACTATAACTTTATTAATTCTGTCATTAATTTTACATATGCCAAATTTATAGACAAATATTTTATCGGTCAAAAAAGAAAAAAGTGGATTATTTTTTCTTTTCAACCTGATTGTCTTCAAGTTAAGTAACACTATGACAGATAATTAGACAAATAATTTGTGAATACTTCAAGTAAAAAGTGGCAGTTATCAAAAGCCATAAAATACAAGTCATAACAAAACTGAATTTGTGCCCTCTTTAGATAGGACTATCATAACACAAAATCAAGGAAACATGTCTCAACAATATCTTGATTTCTCTCTTCAGTTACCCAAGTGTTATTTATGTAATTTGGAAATTATACTATAACAACAGTAAAATAAATGAAAGAAAAATATTTCCCTTCATATAACTAATAATCACCTTTTCTTTATATTTTCAAATTTTCTCCAGTTCCTTATTCTTTGATTTATTCATTCACTAAAGGTTTGCTGAATACCCTGATGTATTATGTATAGAATGTTGGAATTTAACACTTAATTTGATTCTCCAGATATTTATATAGATAAAATAATGAAATATGAAGTGAATAATATAATCTAATTCCAAGCTTATTAAATAACACCTAAAGTATGTAAATTATTGTTTTAATATCAACCTAAAAATAAGTAAAACCTTTGTAGGAAGTAATGCAGATACGAAAATTTCAAATGATAGATTATAAGTGATAAAGCCTAGAATTCAATGCTACCTCCACTAGTGTGTCAGATGCCATAGGTTTGGATCTATGCTATTGATACTAATAATGTCGATGGCATCTAATGCTTTGAAGATGGAACTGATAACACATCAGCCATTGTGCTTAATACTTGAGAATTTTATATAATTTTCACCACAACTTTTAGAGTGAAGTAACCACTTTATAGATGAGGAAATTAAGGTTCAAACTGACTGGACAGAAAGATCCCCAGCTAATAATTAGCAAAACTAGGATTTGAGGTATAACTCTCTGATCATAGCCTTTCTTGTTTTTTTAAAAAAATCCATGTGAGTATCTTTAATGTCTCAGTGTTTCCCTCAACCCTTGACTCATTCTGATGTTTTCAGTATGTCCACATTGTACTTTCCAGTCTAAATCTCCCTAACCTTTAAAACTAAAAACAGAAGGATAAACTCAGCACAAAACCTATATAGAAGAGGATACACACTGATCACTTCAGGGACTTTTCTCTCCTTCCTGTCTCAAGAGGGCTCTTGGCAGTGATATCATTTATCTTTTTTTCTTTAATCTGTCCTGAGTAACAATGAGGTTCCATCTGGTTTCTTTAACACTTTTGACTGTTTATTTTTTAAACTCTGATGACTTGATTGCTTATGCCCAATACACATTCCTTTGGCAAGTATGTATTATATAATGTCATGGTCCCAAAGTCCTTGTAATTTCTCTTCATCAACCCTCTGCAGTCTTCATAACTAAGTTTAGACTAGCAATTCCATTTATTGCTTTTTCTAATATCTGAAAATAAAATTATCTTGAAGACAAGGCAAATATTTATCAGATGTACTGATTTTTTTTAATCAGAATGTAGTTTTAGAAAATAACAAGACAGTTAAGATTTATATGATATATGTATTTTGTTACTGGGACAGCTTTATAAGTTGCCATTGATGGGGCCTTCTATACCTTTTCTTTTTTTCTTTTTTATTGAGAATTTTATACATGTATATAATGTGTTTTGATCAAGACCATCCCCCATTCCCTACCCTCTCATTCCTCCCCATCCGCCTCACACGCACACACCACTTTCCCCTCACACTTTGTATGGTTTCTTTTTTTTTCAAACCTACCAAGTCCACTTAGTGCTGCCCATATGTGCATGTATGTAGGACCATGTGCTGGAGAATGGGTAGCCTTTCTTGGGTCACACTTCTGAAGAAAACTTGCTGTCCCTCTACAGCACCCACCAATTATTAATAGCTTCTCAGCCAAGTATTAGGCCCTAGGTAAGAGACTAATAGTATTATTCTTCTAAATGGCCATAGTATTTAACTGGAAGTTTCTTTTTGCAGTAGATGGAGATTTATACAGAGATCAAGAGCTAATCAGCGTGCAGAGAATAAGACTATGGAGTGCTCTAAATGGGCCATCTCTATTACACTCTCTCCCCACAGGTCAGGGACCAGACCTTCTATTCTGATCACCCTGGTCATAGTTTTTTCAACACAGCATCATCTTTCATTCTTTTCCTCATCAGGCTCTATCCTGACACCTCTATTCTTAAAGGCCATTCAAAGTTTGTGCCAACACAATTCTATTACATTTTTCTTCTATGGTTAAGGGCATATAGCTAAGGGCAAATGCTTGAATAAGTAAGGTTAATTATTTTTCATTTTTTTCTTAAGTCTTATTAGTTATTTAAATTATATAATTAGGAGGCAGAGAAGTGTTATCTACAACTTATCTTCTTAAATATGATGTTTGTTCAATAACAACTATGCATATAAATATTTAAGTAAGTTCTCTCAAATGAATTCTCCAGAGAATACTAATGTAACCTCTACATCATTGATTGAGAAAATAGACTCATACAATGTGATAAAAAAGAAGCCAGGATTTAAAACCATGCTTTTTTGACTAGGTCCCACAGCCTACTTCTACACAATTACCCCCATTCCTGGAGTAAAAAGTACAGGTTAGATTCTATTATTAATTAGCTGCTTTTCTATGCAATTTAAACAGCATTAACCAACCAACAAAAGGAGAAGGAAAATCCCCTGGAAAGTGAGAATTATTTTCATTATTTAAAAGATGATGGTTTAATATCAGCCGAGTCTATAGATACACATGGAAACTAGTTTCCAAAGCAACAGTAACCAAGCTGCCCCTAGAAATTCAACTATGTGCATTATTTATCTGTCAGAGATTTTTCAGTAGGGATAATACAAGCCAGTACACAGAAGCCGTCACGCCTTATTTACAGCAGCTGAAATTTCAAAGAAAAATAATGCTGCATTTAGAAGAAATAAATATTCTGAATATAATGCACACCTACGTGTGCATTATTCTTCCTGCTTGTCCCATGACGTGTGGTAAAATGTACACGATGGATACCACACTCTTCATCTCACGCACAGGTTAGGCAAGCACACTGTTTTTAGTGGAAATACATGACTAATGGGTAGAATTTAAGTATCATTCCATCAGAAACGCTGTTTGAGGAAGAGGCTGTTTTCATTCTTCATGAAGCAGGGCCATTTTATCTGTTCTTGCTGATGAGTAGATAATGTGTTCGGTGAGCAACAGGCGAGAGAAAGGTGATTTTACCAACTAAGGACAAAATGATCTGGATGGAAAATGCACCTAAACAACCTTTGATATCTGTCCACCAGTCACTCAGACTATTTTTCTCTCTGATCCTTTGATAATGCCCCTCAGAATGATCTCTAAAGATAGTGTGCTGAAAAGATTTAGTTGTCAAGTTGACACATCTAGTTAGAGGGCACCTCAGTTTGGGAATTGCCTCATTGGACTGGCCTGTGGCCATATCTGTGTGGTATTTTTCTGACTGTTGAGTGATGTGGGAGGGCCTAGCCCACTGTGGGTGGTGCCACCCCTGGGCAGGTTTTTCCGTGTTGTGTAAGGAAGCAGGCTGAACATGGGCCAGGGGAGCAAGCCAGTCAGCAGTGTTCCTCCATGGCCTGTGCTTCAGCTTCTGTCTCAAGGTTCGTGCCCTGAATTCCTACCTTAGGCTCCCTCAGTGATAAACACGGGAGATACAAGCCAAATAAATCCTCTCCTTCACAAGTTCGGTCAGAGTGTTTTGTCACAACAATTGAAGGATAACTGTGACAGATAGCTTTCATTTCTTCAAGCTTGCAGTTTGGTTGCTTTAATCCTAATTTTTCCATATGCAAAACTGTGGAAGTTGTATTTAGTATTTTCTATATTAGCACCCCTAAGAAATAGCCTTAAAATATGAGTCTTATAGTTTGCCCTCTCTTGTCTCTCTGACACAAAGAAAGATGCACAATTCCCTCACTATTTTCAGACAAGGACCAGAGCATGATGCTGTGCTTTCCCCACACTGCTGTAGTTGGTTGGCCCAGTTGCTGGTTGGGTAGTACGAGTGGCAGTGGATATTAAAGGCTGATTTTATGGCTTCAGACTTGGTTGTATCAGGAATATGCAGAGAGTGATGGGACCAGCACAGCTCCTCAGAAATACCTCATACATATCTGTCCTAAAAGATGTAATTGAACAAAATGAAATCTTTATCTATCCTGCACCTATGTCCTAGAAACATAGAAGTGACTAAAACATATTGTAATTTCCCTTTGTTGAATCCTGTTTATCTTGACTTGAAGATGTAAAATACATTTATGCAAAAATCAGAAACTGACATTCATTTAAGGAGGGTTCAACTATCTACTTTCTGTACAGGTTAAACTCAGTTTATAATTATTTCGTTAGGCATGTTTATTAATGTTTAGCAGTTGTGATCACTTAAGTAGTCAGTTTCCCCATTACGATGAGTAATAACAGTTCTTAACAGAGTCCACTGACAGCCATATTCCTCTGAAATTATATGATTTTGACAATTATAAGGAATAAATGGGTTACTATATCACTACTGACCTGACAATCCAAATACCAGGAGCTTGATTTTCAGGAGCCAAACAATACTTTCTATTGTTTTCCTCTAAATTTCTGGGACAGAGTATCACAACCTAAAATAATCAGGTGTCAAATAGATGTTTCATCAACTCCTAGACATAGATTCCTAAGGTTGAATATGAGAACAGAGATTTGAAAAATGCATCCCACATACTAAGTGAAGGAACACAGACTCAGAAAAACAAGTGACTTATGTCCTCTCTCTTTTGTGGATCCTAGCTTTAAATCTTTAGATGTGAGAATATAATCTGATATAACTTCAAGATCCAAGAAAATGGAAAGGATTCATGGGGGTAAAGAAGAAGGAGCTCAAGAGAAGGTAATAGTAGGAGACAAGTGTTATCAAGGGGGAGATGGGGAAAATGGGGGATACTTTAACTGGGGAGGGAATAGGAAAGACTATACAAGAAGAGAGAGAGGAGTGATATGTGATGCTTAAGTGGTATGAAAAACCAGAGGGAATTGTATTAGTTCAAAAGCCTACTGAAAAATATGCATTGTGTGTGTGTGCGTGTGTATGTGTGTGTGTGTGTGTGTGTAGTTGAAGGCTATGTAACAACAAATACCATGCCAGGCAGGAGAAACCTCCTTCAAGTTGTTGGTCAGGGTAGTCCAAGAGACTCCTAAAGGAGAGAGATGGGTGTTGGGTCATCCCTAGACTGAGAGCTGTTGGAAACTGGTGGTTGCTGGGTTGTGGAGAGTATGCCTTGTACGTGATCTCTGAATGGACTGACTGGACTCCACTGGACAAATTTGCACTGAAGGGCATCTGAGTGCAAATGCTTGACTGGATAGGACTTACCATGTGTGGAGAATTGCATGGGGTTCAATGGGGAAATGGGGGAGGCATGGATGGAGGAGGGAGTCTGGGTTTGATTGAGAACTGTTGTATGAGAATACAGAAGCACAATAAAAATTATATATATACATATATATTATATATGAGTCTCCCAAAATAACTCAGGCCTTAATTTTCTCCCAGAACTAAAGGTAAGAGCCTATTGCTAAAGACAGGACATACTTTGAACATAGGACCCAGCACAATCAAGCTGGAACTGATCTGGAAGCCTTCACCCTGAAGACAAGCTCTCATAGTATAAGAAGATACTATGCAAACTTCCAAGGGAGAATATCAATCAATGATCCCATTCAGCTGTAAAGTCTATGAACCATAGCAATGACTGGTCTAGCATATAATCTCTACTGGTACAATAGTGGCACTTTTATCTTGGGTGTAATCAACAGCTGTCTAATTAGACTTAAGGCCTGATCAATGGGAAAGAACTTATGTGTTGTACTGTAAATATAGCCAAATATACGTAGTTGGAGAAGTCATATGTCCTAGAGAAAACTTACTTCTGTAACATAACTAGACCAATGTAATTTCTTATTATTTTCTAAATATATATCCTTATATTAACAAACAAGTGTACCAGTCATCAAAGAAACTTCTTTTTGCAACAGATGGAGACTATTGCAAGTCCCAAAGCTTGTCAAATGCAGAGAAAAGTGTCTATGTAGTGTCCAAGTAATATAATTCAAGCAGACATTGTTATTATAAGTACGCTACTGTACCTGTTTCATTCCTATACTTTTAATGCATTCTATTATAATCACTAAGTGGAGGTTAAAGAAAAAAAGAAGAAAGAGAGATAGAGAGAGAAAGTTGTGGACAGTAACCTACTCCATTGGCATTAGGCTTCAAAAATTATTAAAGAAACCTGCTTAAATTAAAAATCTGAATTAGTCATGTGCTCACCTAAGCACAACTTAGGTATAAACTAAGTGCTTACTGGTGGGAAGAATGTCAGGGAAAGGAAAGGGCTATTGAGGTGAAAAGGGAGTCAAGAGTTTTATAGAATAACAGTAATTTCACTAGACACAAACAATACCTTCGCTACTTTTCCCTGTCACCCTCAAGATTTTTATCAGAGTGAAAAAAGCTTCTAACGAATCGACACATGGGGAAAGCATATGGGGCAGAGGAAGGACAAACCAGGAAAACCTGGCCGAGGAAAGAGCACTTGAGGGGGAAGAAGAAAGAAGCAGGAAGCATGCAAATTCAAGAGAAGCGTGTGGTAAAAGCCAGCCATGTGTGAGAAGACCCTGTGGCTGGGGATCAAGCTGCATGCACAGTTGCTTGGCATGCTTGGGAAGGTAGAAAGTAGAGTTTGGTTTACTGTTGATTCTGTACATTATACACGCACCACCCAGAAGTGGGCAGTGGCAGCATTATAGCCAGTTTCTGAAACAACCATGGAGGACACTGGTGAAGGAAACCTTCACAGTGGACAGAACTTTGAGCACTACACATGGTCGTGCATTCTGCTTTGAAGGAAAAATGGCTGGATGTGTGATTATATATTGATTTCTGGGCTGTGGTGAATGGTTTGGCTGGTTGGTCAGGGACTTGAAAAGAGCATGACTAAAAAATTGGGGAGAAAGCAATTTGGGGAAGATGTATGTGGATAAATCTCTCCAAATGGGCAAAAGATATGAAGATACTTTTGTCTCACGTGAATGCTCATTTAAAGGTATTTCAGTAGAGGGGGAGTTCAATAAACAAGTAGATCAGATGACCTGTTTCTGTGGACAGTCAGTCTCTCTCTGGCTACTCTTGTCCTTGCCCAATGAGCCATGAACAAAGTGCCAATGGTGGCAGAGATTCTGCATGGGCTCAGCAGCATGGACTCCCACTCATCAAGGCTGACCTGACTACAGCTGCTGCTGAGAGCCAGATCTGCCAACAGCAGAGATCAACACTGAGTCCCTGATATGGCACTATTCTCTGGGTAACCAGCCAGTAACATGGTGGTAGCACTTTCATCCTGGGGACAGAACTTTGTCCTTACAGATATGGATACATATTCTGGTTATGGATTTTCCTTTCTTGCATATAATGCTTCTGCCCAAACTACCATCCAGGGACTTGCAGAATGCCTTATCCACCGTCATGCTATTCCTATCGCTTCTGACCAGGAAAGTCACTTCTCAGAAGTGTGACATTGGGCCCATAGTCATGGAATTCACTGGTTTTACCATGTTCCCCACCATCCCGAAGCAGATGGCTTGACAGAAGAGTGAATGGCCTTTTAAGGACAAAGTTATAGCATCAACTAGGTGGCAATAGCTTGGAGGGCTAGGGCAGGGTCCTCCAGAGGCAATATATGCTTTGACACAATGTCCAATATATGGCACTGTTTCTCCTATATCCAGGATTCATGGATCCAGGAATCAAGGGGTGGAAATGGGAATGGTTCTACCTACTAATTCCTCTAGTGACCCACTAGGAAAAATTTACTTCTTGTACCCATGAATTTGTATTCTCTAGGCCTAGAAGTTTTGGTTGGGGGAGGGTCTGCTTCAGCTAAGAGACACAACATTCTGTTCCATTGAACTGGAAGTTAAGATTCTCCCCTGGCCACTTTGGGCTTTTGAGGCCCTTAAGTTAACAGGCTAAGAAAGGAATAACAGTATTAGGAGGGTTGATTGATCCAGACTACCAGGGGGAAATAGGACTGTTTCTCCACAATGGAGGTAAGGAAGACTATGTATTGAAGGCAGGAGATTCCTTAGGCTATCTTTTGGTGTTATCATGCCCTGTGTCAATGGGAAACTGCAACAACCCAATCCAAGTGGAAAAACAAATAGTAGGTGTGGGTCACTCCTACAGGGAAAGAGCCAAGACTTGCAGAGGTGCTCACTGAGGGTGGAGGAAATACAGTAGAGGTAGTAGAGGCAGGTAGTTATAAAATATTAGCTATGGTCATTCGATCAGTTGCAGAAACAAGGATTATAACTGACAGGCACGTCTGTTCTACTGGTTAAAAACATGCTTGTACATATATGCATACATATTAAGCAGATATTTTGCTTTGTTTCATTTTTTAAATGTATAATTGAGATGTGTTAAGTGGTTGTGTCATAAATCTATATTATCATATTTAGATAATGGAATACTAAAAGACTAAGCTTTCTTCAAGGACTTTAACACCTATTCTAAAATATATAATGCATTTGTGATTGTACATGGGATTGTTATATCATGCTAGGTAGAATTATGACCTTGCCATTGTTTGTATTTGGAAATTAAACATGGCATAAGGAGATATAATTAGATGTCAAGTTGACAAGCAATAGACTTGTGATGGCTAATCTTGGTTGTCAAGTTGACTGGATCTGGAATTAACTGAAATAAGACTTTCTTGATTAGATTATTTGAAGCCATTTCACCCTAAATGCATTACCTTCTGCTGACAGCCCTTGTAAAAAGTCATGGCAGAAGGGAGTTTTTGCTTTTTTTTTCTGCTTGCTGTCTTTCTCACTGGTGAGTTCATCTTGTTGCTATGGCATGCCTCTGCTGATAGTAGAACCAGCTTCTTTGGAATCCAAGGTAGACTGAAGACTAGCAGATCTCCAGGAAGCCTTCAGACATCAGCTTGGGACTGCTGAGATATCCAGTGCAGTCATTGTTGGACTACTTGGACTCTATACTGTAAACCAATCCAATAAATCCACATATATATATATATATAATTACTATTCCTTTAGAGAACCTTAATACATATTGACTTATATATTGGTTCCTTTTCTGTTGCTGTGATAAACACAATGACCAAGGCAACTTAGAGAAGGAAGAGTATTTTTGAACTTATGGTTCCGAAGGTTAGAGGCATGGTGGCAGAGGTGGCAGGAGCAGAAAGCTCAGAAATCACATCTTCAAGCAGGCACAGGACACAGAGAGAGAGACTGGAAATCTGGCAAAGCTTAAGAACTCTCAAAACCCATCCCCAGTGATATGCTTCCTCCAGCAAGGCCACACCTTCTAAGACCTCCAAAACAGCACTGGAAACTGTGGGAGACACTTATTCAAACCACCACAGAGCCTTTGGGGGACATTCTCATTAAAACCACAACATTCTAGTTAAATTGTCCTAAAGCTTCTGTTTAAGTCAATTCTTAAATTCTTTTGTTAGACTAAGATCCCTGAAATGGAACCCTCTTTTCCCCTGTATCACTGTTTCCCACCTTCCCTATGATCTCTTTGCATCCCCTCCTGGAACAGAAGGAGGGGTCCCTGGGTCTTATTTTTTTTAGGAGCTAGTAAAGACGTAGTGGAGGGAAGAGAGGAGGGAGGGATGAGCTGGTCAGTCCAGTTCTCATTCCAGGTGTCCAGGTTCCTTGAGGTTCTGATCATGTCTTCAGTATGTCTTCCAGGAACAGGATATTACCTCAGGGGAAAAAGAGATAAGGAAAAGACCAGACCCCCTTATTGGCAACCCCAGGCTCTAGCGATGGCAGAATCAAAGATATCTTTGAATTAGATGATTCTGGCACCTCTGGCCTCAAGTAGGGATAAATGTACTGACAGATCTAGGGAAATCACTTTCCTTTTGGAGTATTTTTACTCTAAACTGCCTAGCCAATTTCTACCTCCTGTTCTAATCACTTCCATCACTTTCTGAACAGACCACCAGTCAAATACAGTGAAAATAAATCCTCACTGTATTTCAGAGAACCCAGAAATTTTCCTACCTCTGGACCTCCCTGTAGTCATGGGAGTAATGAGAAAAGGAAAGGGAGAGTGAGAAGGAGAGGGAGAAGGTGAAAGGGGGGAAGGTGGGGGGACAGAGAGAACCCCATCCATTAACACTGCAGCCACCAGTCTTAGGATTCAGAAAGAGAAAAGAGGCTCCAAGCTGTGAATTTCCTCCAATGTCCCATTTACTTTATAGGAACCTTAAGAGATTCTCTAGGTCAGTGGAAGAGGGGCTATTTACAAGTTTAAAAAGTTTCTTTTAAATATTTTTTTAGGATGTTAAGTCTTACAACTAGAAGTCATTCAAGGTAAAAACAGTCATCTTTTTTTCTTTTCTATTTCAGTCACTGGAAAAAAAAAGATTGGTCACTGATATGTGACCCAAGATTTGTTCTGTGTCTACAAGAGGACTGAGAAGAAGAAACCTGAGAAAGGTAGGAAGCTTCTTGAATTTCCAGAGAGGGATGCCAGCATAAATGATACTTCCCTGCAATGCTTTGAAGACTAATCTACTTGCGTGGGTCGGTTAAAACAGGTCAGTGAATAATGCAAAGTGAGGGAGAGCAAGGAGATATATATAAATGAGAGTCTAGTCTCCAGTCTTCTGGAGAACCAAAAGAGCCTTGAGCAGTGACTCTTGTTCATCCTAGAAAGGACAGCTGCCAGGAGCAAAAAGGAAGATCACTGCAAACCTGGGTTATAATTTTACCAGGGTTCTTACCCTTTAGTATCACATCCTAGCAATAGAAACTCATGCTGACTAGTGACTGTTAAATTAGACTCTTTTTTTAGTTCATTTTTTAATGAGTTTTTTCAGCTTCATACAACAGTTCTTAATCAAATTCAGAACCCCTCCCCTATCCATACCATTCATTCAGGCATTTGTACCCAAGTGTTCTTCAACGCAAATGCATCCACTGGAGTCTAATCAGCCCATCTAATGATCATAGGTAAGTCATTCTTTCCCTCACCCAGCAACAATCAGTCTTGAATAGTTTTCATTCTAGTGCTGCCCACCACCCATTTCTCTCCTCCCCTCTGCACCCCTGCTCAACTGAATTGACAGGCCCATGCTCAATGCCACCATTGCCACAAGTTCACATGTGAAAGCTTCCCTGTGTTCATGCACCAGCCCTGGCTCTTAGAATCATTCTGCCCCCTCTTCTGAAATGGTCCCTTAGCTGTGGGTGGATGAGATTCCATATAGGAATCCTATCCTACTCTCTACAGTCTCTTATTCTTTACAACTTGGCCAGTTGTGGCCTTCTGTGTGCATCACACTATGTTGTATAAGCTTTATCAGTGAGAGTTGAGAACTGGTTTTCTCTCTACCCCTTATTCCGCTATGATCCATGGTTGTAGAGGTTCAACAGTACTGGGCATCTCTCAAATGTATGTTCTCTGTGTCTGACCAGATAGATGTTCAAGTCTTCAGTAGCCTCCATCTGTTGCATAAAGAAGCTTCTTTGATGAAGTGGTGTACGGTATGTTTATCTGTAATATAAGGATGGATATTTAGCATATAGTAAGACATTTCATTTATCTTGAGATAAAAAAGAGATAGGGTTTTCTCCAGGATCTATGTCCTCTCCTGACATGTATATTTGGCTGAGTTTACAGTGCCACCCATGAGCTCCCTCCCATTGAGAGGCTGTCAAGTCCAATTAGATAGCTGTAGATTGCCCCCCAGATAATAGTGCCACTACTGAACCAGTAGAGGTAGTTTGCCATGCCCATCATTATGGTTATTAGGCTTTAGGGCTGGGTTGGACCACTGATTGTTTTTCTCCCTTGGCAGTTTGCCTATCATCATCTAGCATTATGATTGCTGAACTTCAGGTAGAAGGCTTCCAGGTCAGTTCTTGTTCCATTGTTTCAAGTCCTATACTTTAAATATGTCCTGTCCTCTATAGTAGGATATTATCTACTAGTTCTGGGAGATAACCAAGAGGTTTGGCAACATCCTGTGTTATTTTGGGAGTCTCCTGAATCACCTTCACCAACCACTCTAAGGGAGGTCTCGTCTGTCTGGCACTGTGTTCCCTTCCAAACAGCTCCCAGCTATAAATATGCATTAATGTTCAGACACTGTTTGTGCATTTCTCATAGGGATTCAAGGGCATCACTTTTCCCTCTAGGTTTCTTAGCCTCCCAAAATTCTTAAAAGGCTTTTTAATAACTTATTATAATTCAGTTTGATTGGCACCATTAAAATGGCTTTTCTAAAGTGTGAATTTTAATCAAATCAAAACAACAGGACACATGAAGTGCTTCTTTATGGCCAGCTTGATCAGCTGACAGCAAAAACTGGTAGATTTTGCGTTTTTTGTAGAAACTAAACTAGATTAATAAATAAATAAAATAAGCTCTTGGATCTTACATGGATAACTACGCTCCGCAGTACACTTTAGCTCTATGACTCTAGCTGAATTGAATAACACTGCAGAAAAGCTAGAGCCAAGAGAGCCATCACCTTGTCTCTGAGGTGATCGAACACTCTGAGCTTCATTATTTCTTAATTTAAGGGATGAGTAAACTACTTTAATCTACATCCTCTACTATTCTCCTCCTTTATGCAGATATGCTTATGCGCAATTCTTTCTGTCATGATAAGGAAAAAGTTTTTTGCTTCAAAAATGAAAGAAGTAGGACATTGTTAGTTACTGTTTATTCTAGTTAGAAGGAACAAAGGTACTATATGTTTATACGTCTCTTACAGTTTTAAATATTACAAAAGAACTTTTTATTGAATTTTGAAACTTGTGACATAATTCCAGACTTACAGAAAACCTGCAATAATAGAATTGCAAATTCTTACATACCCTTTATTCATATTTTAAGTTAGCTCTTAGTATATAACCTTTATTTTTCTACATAAACATTTTTTCCTGAACTATTTACAATAAATTGCATATAAGACATTCTGAACTATTTTCAGTAAATTGCATATAAAACATATGTCCGAGGAGCTGGAGCGATAGCTCAGCAATTAAGAGCACTGACTGCTATTGCAGAGGACCTGGGTTTGATTCCCAGTACCCACATGGTGGCTACGAACCATCCTTGACTCCAGTTCCAGGGGAATCTCATGCCCTCTTCTGACCTCTGTGGAACTGCACGACATAGGTGTACTCACATACATGCAGGCAATACACTCATACACATAAAATAACATATATATAGAGAGAGACATATGCCCGAATGACTTCAGGGCATATTTCTTAAAAGTGAAGGACATTCTCTTACACAACATCAACACAGTTAATGAAATCATAAATTAATATACCAGTACTACATTAATAAAATACAGGTTTTTATCTACAAACCATAATCAAATTTTTCTAGCTGTCCCAATAATGCCAACCAGACTTCTTGGAAGCTGGTTGGCCAGCTAGCCTGGCATACATGATGGAAAAAAACAAAAGACTTTGTTTCAAACAGGGTGGTAGGTGAGAACCAACATCTGAGGTTGTCCTCTGACCTCCACATGTGTACACAACATGTGCACACCCATATGCACATGCATAAACCTGTACACACACACACACACACTTACATATAAACGTTACATAAAGACATTTTTTAAAAAGAGTTCTTTGGAAGTTGTAAGAGTGAAGAACAGAAAGGGAATGGGTTAGGAGTTGGGGGAGTGGAGACCAGCTGGAGGCTACTGAAAATGAGAAGAGTTGGGGCTTGACTCAGAAGGAGATACGGATGGAGAAGGTGTGTTACAAAACTGCTAACACGATGCCATCTCTGTGGTGGGGTTTGAATGAGGGGGAGGGTCTCTCTTACATTCTCAACTGAACACAGATAAAACCTTTCATGCATTAGTATACAGAAGAGAATTAGGTCTGGCAGAGGAGAGAATGAGTGCATTTTTAGATGTAGTTTTCAATTAGCTTCAGATATAAATTGTTCATAAGAATCTTAAGGCAATTTTTTGAGAATTTGTGTTTATGAGCATTCTACAAAAAATAGTTCATCCAAGCTGAAAAAATAATGCCAGGACTATAATAGTCAGGAAGATGAAAGAATTTTTCCATATTAAAGTTACTGAGGAGACATGACACATATAGGACTAAAATTTCCTCTCTCCTATTTCTTATTTCCTTCAAAACCTATGCATTTTCCCTCCTCGCCTATACCTGTGTGATCATTTTTTTCCCTCTCAGCTCAAGTATCACCTCCTTTGTCAAAACTTCCCTAATATCATCCTCCACCTACAGTCCAGGAGGATTTTGTTCTTTTCTCTTTGTGCTCTCTAGAGGAAACAAACAAACAAGCAAAGCTTTAGGATAATCACCAAAGTGCAATTGCTGGTTCATTAAACCATGACTGCACCAACAATTCAGAAGCTATGCCATTCTAAAGAGATTAAAACACCTGCAAACAAAAAACGCAAAACAGCATTTTTATATTTGACATGTACAGACTTTTCTTGTCATTATTACCTAAACAATATAGTTGAACAAAGGGTTAGAGGATTGGGTTTTATTCTGTTCTTTTAGTTCTGCTGACTTCATCCTGTGAAACCTGGGTTCATTTATGGCTAGTCTATGATGTTTACTTGTATATGTATAACTGGCTATGTGAAGTTTCCTGAGGTCATTACCACTCTTAAAGCTCTTAAAACCAAGGTTTTCAGGGGCTCAAGAGATGGCTCAATGGTTAAGAACATTAACTGTTCTACCACAGGACACCAGTACAGTTCCCAGCATCTACATGGCAGCTAAGAACCATTCATAGCTCCAGTTTCAGGAGATGTGATGCCCTCTTCTGGCCTCTATAGGCATTACATACAAGTGATGCACTTACATATGTACATGTAAAACATCCATAGACATAATGCAAAAATATATACATAAAATCAAGTTTTCCCTCTTAGAAATGAATTTCTGATTATCTTTTTAAATTTTCACATACATGATCACCCTCTGTATGCACAGGTTCCAAAACACCATCAAATAAAAAACAAAAAAAAAGTGTTTATACTGGATGTGTACAAATTTTTTCTTGTCAGTATTACGTAAGCAATATATTATAACAATTATTTACATAGAATTTCCATTGCATGTTCAGCACTATAAATAATCTAAACACTATTGAAACTCTGTGTGAGGTTATGATTCCTGTTTTTTTGTTCTAGGAAGTGAAAGCAGTTGACACAAATGATTTGTGAGTCCCTAGGTGGGCTTTCCTTGCTGTAGGCCATTTTCTGCCCAGAATAGTGCCTGGAACACAATACATATTCATGACATAATGTCCTTTACAAGCCTAAGAAGGAATCAGGCTAACAAAAATAACAGTTATTCAACTTATGTTTCAAAGAAAAGACTCAGCAATTAATGCTGGAGGTATTCTGACACTCTGCCACACGGATATCTATGTCTTCAGCAGAACCAAGTACCAGGTCATATGCTACAAAATTACTTCAGCTTGAATGTAGTTTCTAATTTTTGTTCCTGTAAATCAGTGATTTTCAAATCTGCCCTCACAAAAGAATCTTCTGTACTGCTTTGAAAATTATCACTTCCTGGGACACAGTGATTCTGATTTAATTATCCCAGCAGTAGTACTTTTGGAAATTGAGCATTTTAATACAAAATACCAGTTGGAAGTTAATGCTGGAAAACCACCCATTTTCCTTCTGTGTAATGACTGATCAAAATGTTTTTATTTGTATGTTTATTTACTTTAATTTTGCTTTCCTTTTTGAGAGTTTGCATGGAGCTACCATGCTAACTATATCTTCCACAATCGCCTTTACATGGATATAAATATCTCTTTATTTAAAATATTTGTTTTAAAATAATATCATTAAGGCTGGAGAGATGCCTCAGTTGTAAAGTGCACTGTCAACTCTTCCAGAGGATCTGGGTTCAGTTCCTAGCACCCACATGTCAGCTAACAACTGTCCATAACTTTAGTATCAGGGGATCAGAACCCTCTTCTGGACTCTGTAGGCGTTGTACACAGGTGGTGCACTTACATACATGCAGGCAAAACATTCATACACATAAAATAAAAATAAAGAGAGAGAGGAAGAAAAAAGAGATGGGGGAGGAATGAAGGAGGGAGGGAGGGAGGGGGAGAGGGAGGAAGGAAGGAAGGGAAGGAAAGAGGGAGGGAGGGAGGAAGGGAGGGAGGGAGGAAGGAAGGAAGGAAGGAAGAAGGGAGGAAGGTGAGAAGGAGGGAGAGATGGAGAAAGGAAGGAAGAAGGAAGGAAGGAAAGAAAGAAAGAAAGAAAGAAAGAAAGAAAAGGAAGGAAGGAGGAAAGAAGGAAGGAGGAAGGAGGAAGGAGGGAAGGAAGGAAGGAGGAAGGAAGGGGGAAAGAGGGAAGGAGGAAGGAG
>NW_008329362.1:1194324-1228052 GCF_000622305.1 Nannospalax galili
AAAGAAAGAAAGAAAGAAAGAAAGAAAGAAAGAAAGAAAGAAAGAAAGAAAGAAAGAAAAGAAGTAAGAAAAATCAATACCAATGTGGAAACTGAAAGAATTTGACATTTAACTATTTGAATACCTATATAATATTTCTGAAAAAAATCAGTATAAGATTGTAATTATCAATGCATAGAGATAGGTCGTGAACAATAATGATTGTGAGTAGTGTTGTGAAAATGCTGACACGTTTTTCTGTGAATCCCAGAAAGAATAAAGCAGCTAGGCATTCTAGTAGCTGAGAATCTGAATATAAGTTAAAGTAAATGGAAGACTTCCAATAGGAAGGTCGTGAATTAGAGACCAGTCTGAGCTATACAGTAAGATTCTAAGTCAAATACTAAATAAATAAATGAATGAATAATAAATAAACAATAAATAGGCCAAGAAAATATTTTTATTCTAAGCAATGTGACTCAAACTCTGTACATCACTGGGGGTTGGGAAATAAGTGTGCTCAAATTAATTTAACATAGCCCAAATATAAGTCACTGGATGTACATTAATATGCAAACTACTTTGAGGATAACCAAATTCTTGTTGAATATCATTATCATTAACATTTACGTGTAAACGAGTTAGAAACATGTGTATTCTGTTTCACTTGTCTTACAATAATTAAGACTGGCCACAGTGCAGAGGAGAACAGAAGGATGGCCAGCCTCCAAGTACCACATCAACACACCAAATGCTGGATCTGATATTATCCTTTCAAATGAACTCAAACATCTTAGCAGAATATTCTAGTGGAAAGATCTTTCTTATTATGTATTGCCAGCAAAATAAGTGAAGTACTAGTTAGCTTAATCAGTGGTTGAAATACATGTCCTATTTACAAAATTAATGGGAAAGTCTTACATATTCCCTGGGTCACCAAAACAGAGTATAATGATCACGAACAATCATTGAAATGGCTACCTCAGAGGTTATGTGACCCAGTTGGCAAAATCTGTACAGTAGGAACTCATTTGCTTGAAACCTAATTATCCTTCCCCTTTGGCTCTGCCTTTAGTTGAGAGATATCCCAGACAGCTTAAGATTTCAGTTTTTGTGTCACAATTCATTTACACTTTCTGATTCCATATCATTTCCTTCTCATTCCCTTTTATATGAGTTTTCAAATATTCCCATTTATAATAATTTATACAAAATGATAATTATAAGACTAGGGAGATTGCATTTTTTCTTACTGGTATCTCTAAAAACCATGTAAATGTATGTAGCCAAATTAAAATTTAAGCTGCAGAGCAAGTGTGAATTGATATTTATGATGTATAAAATCATAAAGTCTCCAAGGTATATGTGACTTTTCTTTTAAACACCACTGAGGTCATACTCAACATATCTCCATAATTTTTATCTTGGCTAGCTATGCAGATAATTGCCACAACTGCTACTTACTGGGAGTTTCTGCTGGGGCACTCTGCAGCTTTCCTTCTTCCACAATCATGGGGAGACTGATTGTCTAAGACCAGGGTCACCACTTTGATGGATTTTGAGAGGACCACAGCACATGTCTTAGAGGCTCCTCTGAAGTGTTCTGTGTTCACAGGAATTAAATATTCAGAGCTTGAAATACTAATCTAGGAGATTTGGAATGGAAATTGAAAACAAAAGGGCCAGATTCTATCAGCTAGTCGGTTCACTCATCTATAGCAAGTCCTATAGCAAAGCTGCCAACAGTCCTGGGAGCTCCTTTGCTAGGGAGAAGAGTACAGCTGCAACAACTCAAACCGAAGTGAGTTTGTTGAATGTTTTGTATGCAATCAGGTGGGTTTAAAGGCTCAGAGAGAGCAGAGAAACTCCATTTCCTATGCTTCAAATCTCTAAAACAGGATAGATAATATTTTGATTAAAATTCAAGAAAACAAAATCATTTCAGAATAAGATATTATTGGGGAGTGGTTTGAGGAAAAAATTTCAACTTAAGATTTTGTATTGAATAACTGATTTTTATTGTACGTGCATGAGTATTTTGCTTGTGTGACTGTAAGTGTGCCTGTGCATGAAATGCCCAGAGAGGCCAGAAGAGGTTGTCATAACCACTGGAACTGAAGTTACAGATGGTTTTTAGCTGCCATGAGGTTCTGGGAACCAACCCAAGTCCCCTCCAAGAGCAACCACCACTCTTAACAGCAGATTCAGTTCTCCAGCCCTAAACTTACATTCTTGTAGGTTTTATATGCATTGACCAAGTAGGAAAGGACTATTCTTTACCATCTCCTGAGGTACTCACATTCACTTCCTCAAAATATAGCCTCAGCAGCAAAAAGAGAAGAACTCAGCAGAGTGAAATGGTGAGTATACTCATTTGACTTGACTACAATCGTAACAGAACATAAATTGAAACCAAATATTAGACTATCTAGGCAGATAAAGTAGTGAAGGGACATGATGGAAGTAGGTAAGATCTGATTCGTTTCACCTCTGTGGAAGATTGATGGGTCTGAATAGTATAAAACGAATAAATATACTTGAGTACCAACTGTCCTTAAATTGGTTAAGAAAGTTCTAGAGTGTGTCATGAGTAATTCTCATTCTTCCTGCCTAGACTATAATCTCTCCAGCTCCCTATCACAGGCCCTATGTAGGCTGCATAGACCCTATATCATTACCATGATATCAGCTGTCCTCTGTGAGTGCTGGAGGAGTAGCTTGGCACTTCTGTCTCTTGCTTTTGATATACTCCCGACATTCATCTCTTCCTAGCCCCTCTGCTGAAGTGGGAACACTCACACTGGTAATTTGTTTCTTTGTAATAGAAGCAGCAAACTGCCTCTTTTCAAGGTCTTCTTAAAAATTATTTCACGGTCTCTCGCCTCTGGGCTCTGACCCTAAATTGAAGAAAATGAGAAAAAGCTGTAAAGCCAACCATTAGAACTCATATACATATATACAAACTGTGTATTCCTTGTCTACTGTTACATGACAAATTATTCCCAAGCATAGAAGCTTAAAACAATAAGGATATGGTTGTGGTCAATCAATCAGGTGTCAAGGCAGGGCTTAGCTAGGTCCTCTGGCTTCCTAAGACTGCAGTTAACATATCAGCAATGGTGTAGCCATCTCAAGGCTCACCTAGGAGGAGGTCTGCTTTCAAGCATGCTCATGTGGTTGTTTTTAGGGCTCAGATCTTCTACTGACCAAAGACACCATTTCTTTTCCATATTGGCCCATCAAAGAACAGCTCACAGGACAGAGCTAGAGGCTCACTGCTTTCTAGAGCAAGAAATGAGAGAGCGAGAGTAAGTGAATGACAGATTTTCTCATTTATCTTTCATTGTTTGTAAACTAACCACTGAAATGGCATCATTTGTGCCTATTATATATGTTAGATGCAAATCAGGAGACCCTTCTGAATTCAAATGAAACGAATTACATAAAGGTAAGAATACAAAAGAGAGCACTGGGGCTAATATATCAGGGCTGCCTACCACAAGTATTAAGAACTTACTTCTTGTCATGTGATGGTACCTTGCAAAGATCTTAAGTTCTTTGTGCAACAACCAGGCAAACTCAAACAAGACTGAATTTGTTTAAATGCTCACTCTGAGACCCTTGCTTTATGATTTTTTTCCAAGAAAAGGAATCTGGCAGCCGTGTACTGGGAGGATTAAAGAAAGCTTGTGTTTGGAGAAGTAAACCAAGGACTATTGTAATAGTCTTGATGGGAAGTAATAAAAGCCTGAATCAGGATAGTCTCAGGGAGGCAGAATTGAGAAAGACAGAAAAGACAGAAGAGCAAGGATCAAAATAACCTGGTACTAAATGGAATGTAGAAAATGTCAACAGAGGAAGAGGGAGGACTTGGGTTCCCAGGTAGCGCCAATGTTTTGGTGACATTTATGAAAAATAGAAAAATTTGGAAAAGAAATACAGGTTTCAGGAAAAATTTCAAATTTGATCAAGTAGAGGTTTTATTTGAAGCATAAGTGAGCAAATACAACCTACATAGTCTTTTGCTGGTTGGTTTCACACATGCAAAAACAGAAAATGATTCTCATGATCTCTAGGATTTTATAATGTTTAGACAGTTGGGAGAGTGACTGGAGCTAGGGAGAGAGGCCAAGATATGGACTTTAGATTTCCTTGTCAATATAGAAACTCTGAGAAAAGATAATATCCAGCTTATACGTTCAAAGTCACCCTGTGGCTTAAATGTGTTCTAATTTTATGTACTCCTTAAATAATCTGGTAGAGCAGTTAAAATTATCTTCATGTTATGTAAGAGTAGAAGAAGGATGGGTAAGAGGGTAAGTAATGACCTAAGGTCACACAACTCATACAAAATGAGGACTTTGGTAGCCAGTGTGTTTTCTATTCCTCTGGAAATAAGTGGAAATTGGAAATAAGTGGGGAAAAAGAATTTTTGAAAATTCTAAGAAACCAGAAAATGGTTTCTCATTTCACAAGATTAACAATCATAAACATTACAGAGAATTATTATGAAAAAACAATACTAATGAAAATAAAGATTTTTTTACTTATAGAGTAAGAAGAACCAAATTTTGCACATGCAGTGGATTGGGAGTACATGTTGCAAGCTGCTGGCAACCTGATTGTAGGCAGAGTAACACTCTACAACAGCTGTCAGAGTTCTGAGTGGGGTAAGCAAGGGTTATAAAAAGCACATTCAAAGAGTGACTATAAGATTAGATATTTTACATCAGCATAGGACAGAAATGTCAATTGTAAGTCACACCATTGAAAAGCTGAATTTTACCAATTGTCTAACCTTAAAGACTAAAACATACCTTTATAACTTAAATGTATCAGTTACTTCCCACTTTCAGTACCTAGTATCTATTTTGCACATATAATTTTCATCTCTTTAATCTTACATACTTCAATGTTCTTAATATTTTATTGACAAAGAATGTGCCTGTATCTTTCTTCATTATATTAATTAATGCTTAAGCGGTAGCAGGCTATAGTAAAGATGGTCTTTCTTAGCATTTCTAGCAATGACCTAATTAGAGATATCACAAAAGAAGTGGCAGTATTTTCTTCTTTGCAGCATAAAGATCTCCTTTAGAATTACATCTGTCCTCTGGAAAACTAGATGCCCGGAAATGGCTCATGGGTCAGTTTCATTGACTCAACATGTCCTAACTTTGAAGTTGGGACTCAGCCCATAATAGGAATGGTTTTCACCTTTTTTTCTTCTATTTACCTCCCCTGCCCCCCACATCATAGACCTTCGGTCCTGCCAACCCAGGACTGCTCAGGATAGAAGACCATCTATTAATCCCTATGTTTTTTGACATTTTATGCTAATTTTAAAGTGAAACATCAATTTTCTTAGCTTTGAAATGATAAGAAGCTTTCATCATTTAAACAACTCAAAATCTAAAACCGTTGCGAATGTAGCTTGAGAGAACACTGGCTTGTTATTCACTGTATGCAAAGAGAGAAGCCAAGGTGTAATCTGCAAGTCTGGACTATTACTCCTCCCTGTGAGCCATCCCTGTCTGCACTGTGTTGAGGCAAAGCTGCCTTGCAGGGATGCTTTTCCGTGCTGTTGGACTCAAAGTCTCAGATGTCAGCCCAGCTGCAGCTGAATGGCCACACCACCTAACCTCAGAGGGACCAAAGAAGGGGAAGAAGAGCAGAAAAGCTCTGTCTGAAAGAAAACCTATTATTATTAGCAAGATGACTGACTTTACAACAAAAGGAAAGAAAATGATACTTAAAATAATATTTTAAAAATATCAACCTGGGCTTGTGTAGGCCAAAAATTACTCCTTCCTCCAAAAAGAGTAAGCCACCCCAGGAGGAATACCAGGAGCACCCTGGGAAGGGAGGCAGAGCCTGCTGCGATACAGAAAGTTAGAGGGGCCATATTGGAAAGGAGAAAGCCAAGTGTGCTCCCGGTTGGAGCTGGGTCCTGGGAGGTGTGTGGCTTCTGGGGCGAACCACAGAGCATCCCGTGGGGCATGGAAGAGAGATGGGGCATGGGGTGGACTGAGTGCCCACAGGGCGTGGGCGAAAGCATATGGAGACTGTGGGCAGGGCTTGAGGGGACCTGTGAGTTATGAAAAGCCATAAGTCACACCCTCCCTGTCACATAAACCATGCAAAACCCAAGATAAAAATGTGCTATGCTGGTTTTGTGGATCTGCGTCAGTACCATGAGACCCTGAGTGAGTGAGGGTAAGAGCAGAAAGGGGAGAATTTAGTATAACAGTTTGGTGGCTTATACCTTTAATCTCAGGACTCAGGAAGGCAGAGGCAGGTGGATCTCTGTGAGATGGGGAGGCCAACCGGGTCTACATAGCTAGTTCCAGGCTAGCTGGGGCTACAGGGAGACCCCGTGTCAAAAATAAAACAAAAATTAAATGAAACCAAAACCAAAATAATATCAAGGAAGAACTAAACCAAACAAAAATCCCCAAGGTTTTTTAAAACCCCATCAAAATGATCACATGCACAATAGATTAATTGAAGTCAGAGTACAGTATCTGCACATGATGCAGCTTGTTTCTAACTCATCTCCCTTTCTGTTCTCTTCTACCTCTTACCCTTCTACTTTCTATTTCCTCATCACCATCTTTTCTCTTCCCTCCTTTCCTCCCTTGCTGCCCTCTTCTATATTCCGGAGTCTGATTCTCACAAGTACCTGGTGTGGCTGTAGATCATCTGAGAAGAGAAGAGTGAGACAGAGGTCAACTGTTACCTGATATTCCATCTCTGTGACAAAATGCTTGAGAAAATCAGTATAAAAACATTTGTGCTGCCTCGTGGGTTCATTCCATTGTCTCTTAGCCTCACTGCTTTGGGCCTGTGGCAGGGCAGACATCACTGCAAGGGAGTGTGTGGGCTTGCAAAGCTCACCTCATAAGTGCCAGGAACCAAAGAGATGCCAGGAGCATAGAGTTTCTGACAGGAAAACCCTCAGATAGAGGAGAAAAGGGAGATGATATGGGCTACAGAAATTGTACAGGCAGAACTATCCAAACTGTGGGGGCCGACATCTCACCATCAGCATGTGTCTCACATCCCACGATCACGTGTCTCAGATGCCAGACTTGGATCTAATGGATTTAATGTTTTCCCTGATGGGTTTTTGTCTTAGTTTGTTTGGTCTGGTGCCTTTATGCTGTTTTTATATTCCTCTCTCTTAGAATGTAGATGTTTATATGATGTAATTGTAACTTGGATGTGTATAACTTGTTTGATGATTTTTACATGGGCTTGCAGCTAATTTGGACCTGGACTTTTGAGCAATGCAGAAATGATTCAGACTTTAGAGACTCCTGAGATGGACTGAATGCATTTTGCATTGTGAGATGGATGGAACCATTTGAATGTTATGGTTAGCATCTTAAATGTTAAAGGATTGATTAGAAAAGCATGTGTTAAAGGATTGGTTCTGAGGTAATAACTTTGTTGGAAACTAGTAGAACTTTCTAGGAGGTGGGACAAAGTGGAAGGAAAATAAGTCATTGGGGATTGTGGTGGTTAATATTGTCAACTTGACAGTCTCTAGACTCACCATAGAAAAAAGTCTGTAGGCATGCCCAGAAAGGTTATATCAGTTAGGCTAGTTAAGGTGGGATCACCCACTCTCCCTGTCTGAATGGCAGCACTATTCTATGGGCTGTGGCCTGGAACTTTATAAAGAATAGAAAGCCAGCTGAGCACCAGCATTCATCATTCTGCTTCAGACAGTGGATGCTGTGTGACTAGCTACCTGAAGCTCCTGCCACCATGCATTCACTGTGCACCATACCCTCAAATCTTGAGCCAAAACAAACCTTAAGTTGCTTTTGTCAGATATTTTGTTATATCAATGAAATAAGTCACTAACATAGGATTGTTCTCTTAGAGGGATTTTGAGACTGTGCTCTCGCTCTCACTCTCTCTCATGAAGTAAGCATATTTCCTTTTCCACATGTTCCCACCATGATATTCTGCTCCACTTACAGGCCTTAAAGCAATGGAGCCAACCAACTATGGACAGAAACCTCTAAAACTGTGAGCCTAATTCATCCTCCCCTGCATTAAGTTGATTTTGTCACACTGTTGGAATGCCAACATACAGACACAGAAACAAGAACTAAACTGTTGGTTTTAAGACCAGAAGGACACTGGAGGCAAGAATCTCGTTAATGTCCTGGCAGCCAACATAGAGAGAGTTTATAAATTCTCTGAACTCACAGCAGACTTAAATAAATGCTAAATTTAAAAAAGTTTTCTTGAAAATTAAAAATTTAAATATGAATTATTGTAGCATTTCCATATTGTATAGTGCTATAAATGTAGAATATTTCATTTTAATGACTTTTTTTGAGGATTGTTATTATAAAGCATATTTTTGAAAGCTTTTTATTGAAATCTTATAGGATATGAAAATGACCATAAAATTAACATGCATCTTGATTATGAATATTTTGTAGGATATAATTTAAATGTCAAAAGTATTTTTAGTACAGAGTATTTGGTATAGCAAAACCTGTGTTTCAGGATGTGTAAAACTGGAGCTGTGAATCCATAAATCCAAGTATATACACACAACAGGATCTTGTGAAGTTACCAAAAATAATTTCAAGTTCTATATTATAAATGTAAGCATCTAAGTAGAGAAAAATGAAAAATATGTTATATACATACTGAAGTTGGTTAAAAGTATGTGATCAGTCCACATACATTGGTATGGAGCCATCCTCAAGACCCATGATATAACCAGAGGATTTTCATAGTCACTGGCTCTGCTGAGCAGAAATAGAAGTTTAATTATTAACTGCTTGTTTTAAAACCTGACTGTTATTTTCAATTGCCCCTTTAAGAAGGAGACATAATCTAGTCTTCTAGGTAGACTTCATCAAATGTAGTGATTTCTCAATCATGTCAAACTTCTTCAAATGCAAGGAAATCAAGGCCCTGGGCACTGCAGCTCCCCCATGGCTGCCTTTCTCAGAGTGCTTGCCATATGGCAAGTGCCCATTCCCCCAAACCTTCCTTCCCATGTCAAAACTTCTATGCAGGTTCCTCTGATTGGCAAATGGGATAGTATGTTTTGCTTTCTAGTCTCTGTGGTATATAACATAACCCATAAAGGGATGGATCCATATGGGAATGACTTTTATAAATGGACAAAATCTGGCCAATGACTTCTAATTAACCCCAGCAAAACTATATGCTCTTGTTTCTTGTTATTTTGATACCTGATCTCCTTTTCTAGGCAGCCTCAATTTGATGCTTCACCCAAAAAACATGATGAATGAATGAATGAATAAATGAATGCTTGGGAATTAACATATCAAAGTGCTAAAAGGTGGTGCCCCCGTCTCTGTTGGACACAGAGGAGATTGATAAGGATGTATGACCTTGGATGAATGAGATGTTTTAGAACCAGGGATGCAAAGGCTAGATGGCCTGTTAAGATTAGGGTGGAGCTAAGCCTGTACTTCCCCAATTGAAGATGGAGATACCATTTTGAATAAAATTATGGGTGAGACTGGACTTGGCACACAGTTTCAGGGATGGAGTTCCAGCAAAAGAGTTCCATCTGAGACCCTCATCAGGCCTCCATAAATACACATAATTAAAAATAATTTTTTTAAAAAATGTAAAGCAGAGGACTGAAGAGATGGCTCAGCAGTTAAGAGCACTGATGGCTGTTGCAGAGGACCTGGGTTCAAATCCCAGCATCCACATGGTGGCTACCAACCATCTGTAACACCCCAAACCCTCTTCTGACCTCCCCAGACACTACACCACATAAATGCACTTACCTACATGCAGGCAATACATTCATATACATAAAGTAAAAATAATAAAGAAAATATTTTTAATGTAAACCAAATTAATTTTTAATTCTAATTTATACTACATATATCATTATTCTAAATGAACAATGTCTATATTCATGTTTCTTGACCTTATGGCAGCTTTGATGACAATAAGCCTACTTCCATCATTATATATCACTAAAATTTTCAGCCTAATAAAATGTTCTTTTTATAAGCAATGTGCTGTATATTAACCATTTTAGCTGTAAAATTCAGAAAATAATTTTTTAAATTACTTATTTAATAACCACATAATCAGAAGAAACATTTCATTACAACAGCATTGACATATTCAATAACAATTTCCTGAGCAAAGATGCATCTCTTTCAAAATTGGCTGTAAATTTTTAGGTTCACAGTTGAATTAATACAGTTATACAATATTGTACTCAGTATAAACCCTGTAAGACATAAAATTGAATGAGGTTTTAACCTTTAAAAATGATCTCCATTTCATTTTAAAATATACTATTTCATGCAGAAAAATGCATTTTTAATGCAACTAATGCTTAGATGTTTGCACATTTGTCTCTAATCTCTATATATGATTATTACTAGTCACAGTTGGTTACTTTCTGAGATCCTTGGCACCTGAGCATGGATATAAAGTCATGAGGTAGATTTCAAAGAATAAGGGGATCAATATAATTCTTTAAGAGTCCATGTGTGTAGCTAAAGGCTATATAACAAGAAACAATGCCAGACAGAAGATTCCTTCCTTTGAGTTGTTGGCCAGGTTGGCCTAAGAGACTCCCAGACAGTAACACAGCATTGAACTGGGAAAATGAACAGCAGACCCCAATCTTATCTAAAGGAATATTGACAACTAATTGCTGCTAGATGAGGAAGAGCTGATCTTCCTAAAACAGGGACTCTAGATAGGCTGACTAGACTCAGCGGAAGGACAAGCTATGAGAGGGTGCCATTTGGGATGTGGGTGTATAGATGAATAAGATTGTTTGGGATGTTCTGCATGAAATACACACAAAAAAATCAATAAATAAAAAATGTGTTATATTTGAGGAAGAAGCATAAAAAATTGCTTCATGTTAATTAGTAGATGTGAAAAACATTACTAGAGAATAATTTTATATTACCTATAGTCTTAAATAAGATATAGCTCAATAATCATTTAAGAATATCATTACAAACACAAGGGAAACTGGTTATGGATCTTACTGGAAATATTTGCCCTTGTACCCTCTGGCCTCAGCCTCATGCTCTTTATAAATTATGAAATGTGGTTTTCACTGAACTTTTGCATTTACTTGTTATCAGCCTACATCAGTCCCTACTTTGTATTGTCACTTACCTGCTTCAGCCCCTTTCTTCCCTTTCTACCTCATGGTCTTTGAACACTAGACAACATAGGATCACACTAACATTGATTAAATAAAATTAGTAGTAGTGTAGGAGACAGTTTTTAAAAGAATGCCAAAGCTTTGCTGCACGGAGAGTGTAGTGTTGAATCTGGTGGCTCAGAAGCTTTCTTGAATCCCTCCTCCTCTGTCATGCAGTGCTTCTATTGAGAATTGGGGAGAAGGGGATTATATCTTTTAAATTATTCCTAACCGTGGTAGCAAACATTAAAAATACCAAATATTAGCAGGGAAACTGTGATTTGTAGGTCCTCAGAAGCAGTGGTCTCATGTTTCTACTCTTTACCATCCTTTCAACATACGCCAAAGACATTCTGGCTTTATGAAGAATGCTGAGTGCAGATCAGGGGGAGAGGTTCACTGAGCTGTTCTGAAAAGGAAGAGGTGCACCCTCACCAAGGTCAATGTGCCACAGCATTTTATAGTATGGCTTTTTGACAAGTGGGATTTTGTGTGATTTCATATTTACAGCCTGTAACTTTTTTTTTCCTAATGGCCAGACTACTTTTGGCCAGAGAGAAAAAAACTCAAGAAAGAAAAGAAAGAACAGAAACTAAGCTGAAAATGTAAGGAGTCTGCAGGGCTGCTCCTGGGCACACTGGAAAACTGGTGAAAGACTAGCCCTCAGGTCTGTCAGCTTCTCCTTTTAAGAGGTTTCCTTTGTCTTCTTCATCCTAGAGGCATCCATCCAGGCTTTCTCCAGCTCCCTAGCAAAGCTTCTTTACGGAGAAGATATGAAGTGCTTCAGTGTGGTCTTCTAAACACAACAGGAGGTACATTGCCACTGGTGGTTTGAGAAGGTACAACATTGACCTCCAGTCGCTTCATCTATTAAATGAAACTCTTATCAGTCTGCTTCATAAACCTTTGGAAGCATTTGTAGGGTCAAACAAGAACATGCACAGGTTTGTTCTACAGAGTCTAAGTGTTGGGAAAGCATTAATCATGGTCAATTTCTATTTGATTATCTTGCACATGATATTCAATGGACAGTCAATGGCTGCTAAATGAAGGTGTTGTTCTTTGACAAATGTTGCCATTCTGTACATATTTAAATTTTTCAGGGGTGTTAATCTGATATATTTCAAAATAAGAACCCAACCACTAATATTCTTTTTACACTCAGTTGAATAACCACATATGATCATTAAAAACAAGCATTGGATTCTATGGAACTGTAAACTACCTTAAACTCTACATCAATCTGATTACCAATATGGAGTTGATACCAAATATACACATGGTTCTGTTACCAAATGGATCAAATGGATCTGTGGCATTACTGCATTGACATTATGATCATATGAGAAAATAAAAGCCTAACTCTTAGTTTTTAAGAGTGGCCCAAACACGGAGGACACTCTTTCCCCTAGATGTCTCTTGGAGCCCTATGTCTTCTGGAACTGTGTGAGCCATCCAATGTGGATGCAGGGAGCAAAACTCAGGTCCTCTGCAAGAGAAGTATGTACTTTTAACTGCTTAGCTATCTTTCTAGCCCCTTGTAAAATTTTAAGATTTAAAGCAAAAATTCAGTATCATAAGCAGCCATTACACTAGAGAGCACACACTGTGATGAAAACTGTCACTAATTCCCTTAATGGAAAGTAAATGTGCACATAGATTTGCTTATATCAACATATATAGAAAAGTTAATGACTGAGTAATGTTGAATTGTGATAAGGTTAAGCAATTTGTCAAAAATGTTGCCTGCAAAGAAAACAAACCATTATGAAAAATTCACTAATAATTCATCTAACATTTAATCTTCACTGGGAGAAAAAAATGCACCAGGAAGCTAAACAATTACCATAAAGGACATTGAGATCAAAAATTAAAGAATGAGGAGGACTTAGTGTATTTGTTCAACTGGTGGACAAAGTCAGGAAGACAGGTACAAAAATAAATCCTATTTTGAAATCCAGAACTCATTATTCAGTATGAATTGTGAAAAGTAATATGAGAAGAGCATAAAGCGATGGTGTTGAGAGAAAAGATGGCTTAAGGATGAGGTGCACCCTGGGCAGTCAGCTTCAGGGCCCAAGGTGTGCTAACTCCCAAGAGACTGAATGCATGTGATGGATCATCTGAGGAACCTTACCACATAAGATAAATATTTACCTGACCACAGGTACTTGTATATTGATCTCAAAATTCCAAACTCAGGACTTGGCAAATAAGAGGGAAAATAATTGAAGAGCCAAGATGGTACAGTCGTGCTGAAAAGTCTACAGTTTTCAGAATATAAACTAGAGGACACTGTTAGAGGACACTGGTATGTGAAGCTGTGAAACTTCCCAACTTCCACTGAGAGAATCTTGGATTGGAGGTCTGTGAGCTAATTGCTGCCTGCCGTGAGGACCTAGCTTCTGCTTTTACCCACAGTAAAACCCTGTGAGGAATCACCATGTTGGAAAATGCCTTGATTCTCACTAGGGTTATTGTGTTGAATGAGTCCTGGAACACAACAGTCAAAGAGTAACCTGCATGCAAGGGCTGTGAACAACTGACTTTGATAAGGAAAACCAAGTGTTTCTCACTAATAAGAAAAGAAGAAATTCCTACATGACATTTCCCAAGTAATGTGTAAGAGAAACAGAAATTAAGAGTGGAAATCTCATTCCAAGAAACCTGGGCATATTCTGACCCAAAACCATATACATAGGACTGTGAGTGGGCCCTTACTTTGGCACACCTCTGTGGAAGACTTATAGATCACTGACACTCTCAAAAGATATGATTTCTCTGGCACCCAGCTCAGAGGTGTTATGTAAGATGGATAAGGTTGTTCATTTGCTAATAGAAGACATGAAGCAAAGGGTGGAGAGTAGGGGTGGAAAGGTGAGGGTGGAGATGGGGGAGGAGGTCTGAATATAATATTCATTATTTTTTCTTCTTCTTTGATTTATTTATTTTTATGGGGCTTTTAGCTGCTCTAACATTCCCCCCTTTGAAGAGGTAACCCTAGAGTCTGAAGAGGTAACCCTAGAGTTAGCATTAGATACAAGCTCCCAAATACTTTCAACATCTTTGGCCTTTGGGAAAGAGTATGTTGCTAAGAAGCCCAAGGACATTTTGACTTTTAGCCAAGAAACTGGCTACTTTTCTTTGGGGTCTTTTTACCCTGACTGCCTAGCCAATTCCTACCTTCTATTCTTATCACACCATCCTCTGAAGAGGTTACCCAAATTGCCAATGGAAAATAGGGATGCTGACCACTCTGGCTTCTTCCATGCTGAACAGGGACACAGGTTGAGGCAATTGGAGTACCCCTTCAGTGGGTCTATCTAAAAGACTCCCAAATTGCATAACTCTATTTCTAGGGGGAAAAAAAGTCCTTGAATCATGAACATGAGATGTGAAGGAGAAGTAAAGGCAAGAGCAATTAGCATTACAAGTTCTAGACAGGGAACTAGAGAAAAGTCAGACCAGGGCAATTTTCAAATGTTCATATGAGAGTCCATTGGAATTTCTTGACAAGGGCTTCCAAAAGCATCCTTCTATTGGGTTCCTCCTCATTTTTCTTTTCTCTTCCCAGGCTGAACTCTAGAGTGATGGATTCAGGATTTGCTTTCAGGTATTTTGATAGCTGGTGGAGTGGTTAGAATCAGTGTCAGTTCCATCTCAAAGGGTTCTAGATAAGAGGAGGAAACAAGGTTATCAATCATTTTAGAACAACAGCTGGTTGCCTCCCTTAGCTACAGGTGGGCACTACAGTATTGGAGACCAAGATTTGAAGTCTTACATCTGAGCAGCACTTTCTGGTTAGGGACAAAATCATCAATGAAAAATAATTGTCTAAATAACTTTTTTAAAAAATATTTTATTATTTTAATTTTATATGTATGCATGTATTGCCTGCATGTAGGTAAGTGCATCCATGTCATGCAATGCCCATGGAGGACAGAGAGGTTGTCTGATCCCCTGGAACTGGAGTTACAGACAGTTGTTAGCTACCACGTGGGTGCCGGGATATAGAAATTAAGCCTATTGTCTGGGAAGTGTATTCCCTTGAACTCTTAAAGAAGTATACTGATGACTTTACTCTTTGGTTATACTTTCCTTTTGGGTGCTTAAGACCATACAGTTGGCCCAAATAAATCAATTTAGTTTTACACTTAAGGTCATTTGAGGATCTGTTCCTTGGGGGTCACATGGGCTTGGGAGGAGCTCCTGGCTCCTTTCTTTTACCAGTTTCATCTATGTGAAGATAAGTCAAAGGTCCTGTTCCACCATGTCTGGCTTCAGTTGGAAGCATGAATGAGATGTTTCCTCTGAGTTGACCCTCCTCTTTGTAGACTGGACACTGGTTCAAGTCCATCTCATGAGGTCACCATGTCCTCCCTGAACAAGAGGACAGGTGACTCACCACAGTTACAGGACATTTTGGGATATGTTCCATAGTCCCCTGGAACTTAGTTAACCTTGGATAGCAAGGGGCAAAAGCTATCCTTTAAGTCCCTCTGATCACATTAGTCTAGGCCTCAAATTATGGTTGTTAAATGTCCAATAAGTTTAGTTCCACCAGTCTGGTACTTTTAATTATCGTGTTCTATGTAGATAAAATATTCTCAGATAAACCTTAACTAGATATATATTTTATTCCTTAAAGTAGTTGACTAAACTATGACCATAGACATTTTAAGATCATGTGTATATTATTTTTGTTTCATCCCTTATATATCATAATAAACCTAAACAGACCTTCCTCACTTGCTTAGGCTTTCTCATTTTTTTCTATTTTGGAATGAAAAAAGAAAAAAAGATTCATTATATGAAATTCTTTAAATCAATAAAATTTCTCTTAAATATGTAAAAAGAATCAAACAATCAAACAAGGGAACTGGAGAGTTGACTCATTGGTTAAGAGTACTTGCTGCTCTTGCAGAGGACCAAGGTTGATTTCCCAGGCCCACCTTGGGCAGCTCACAACCACCTGAAACTCCAGTTCCAGGGAATCTGATGCCCTCTTCTGATCTCCATTGATACCTGTATGTGCACGATGCACAGACAGATACTCAGGCCCACATACATACACATAAAATAAAATGATAAAATAAATCTTTTTAGAAAGAATCAAAGAAGATCAATTTAGTAAGTATGACTGAGTGATGGGGGTGGGAATGGGAAAATGGCCACATCTTGAGCTCACAGATTATCTTTTAAGAGTAATACCATTTGTCTCCTTTGTAGACCTTCAGTAGATGAATGAGTAAGCTCAAGGTTTTGCAATCTCACATGAATACCTTGAAGATCCACGATGGAGTGTTCCCAGGCCTGCCTACCTTTGCCAACCTGTGGGATCACAGACAAATATTGTACCTGCTTGTACTTCAAGTACCAGGGCCTTAGATTTGTGCTAGGAAAGGAAAGGTGCATCTTAACGGATAGCAGGAGCATGTGAGAGTTCCTGTCCCCACCACAGTTCGTATTCTGCTTCTAGAGAAACCTCTCACACTTCATGTTCTGATGAGATAACTAATCTGCTTTCACCCACACCACCTACCCCAAATTAGTTACTTCTGGCATTAATGATGTTCTCTGAGCCATATGAATAAGGATTGTATGTAGATGTATTATGAGTCTAGGCTTCAGGATCACTTATTCTTCTGTATTTTTACCAGTTGTGGATCTCTGTAATCATTGCATCTATTGCAAAAGGAAACTTCTTTGATGAGAGCTGTTGGTTGTCCCCAAGATAGAAGTGCCACTATTGTACCATTAGAGATATTCTTGCTAGGCCCATCATTTTCTGATTCATAGGTTTTACAGCTTGGTAGGATTATTGATTTCAGTAGGACTTTCTCCCTGGGCATCTTGCATAACACCTTCAAATAATGAGAACTAGTCCACAAGGAGGAGGGTTCCAGATCATTTCCAGCTTAATTCCTCCAAGTCCAGTGTCTAAAGTGAGTGGTATCTTCAGAAATAGGGTCTTATTCTTATTCTTCAGAAATAGGGTCTTCAAATTCTTGTAGACAATCAGGGACAAATAACATTAAGTATGTTTGAAAAAGTCATAGGAAAACAAACTATTTTATATGTTTACTTAAAATACATGAGTACACGTGTGTGTGTGTGTGTGTGTGTGTGTGTGTGTGTGTATGTATGTGGGCATGTGTATGGAAGGCATTTCTTATATTATGCAGAAAAACGTGATCCTGGACTAATGACATGATCTGAATCACCCAGAAACTTGTTGAAAATGAAACCTCTTGCACCACATTTCTCTCCTGAGTCCTAGTCTACATTTTAAAATGTTGTTTATGTTTCAAAAATGGTACTAAATTTGAGATGCATTTATATCCAGACTTTGTTTTGTTGCTGGTAATATGACTAAAGATAATGGGAAGATTTTAGAGGAAATTCAGTAGAACAGTGGAACAGAGAGAGAGAGAGGTGGGCAGATATAGTATCTCTAAGTGAAGAAAGAAGTAAAAGAGCTAGTTCAGAATGTCTGCCCTTTACCTTTTTGTAGTGATTTTCATAGATGTAATAAAATTGTACCACTTTGAGTTGTTGGCCAGGGTAGTTCAAGAGACTCCCAAAATTACACTGGCTATTGCCACAGCCCTTGATTGCCTCCCAGAACTCGAAGGTAAGACCCTATTGTTGAAGACAGGACATATTTCAATCAGAAGATTTGGAGCAATGGAGCTGGAACTGAACTGGAAGTCACCTCTGCTGAAGTCTAGCTATCATAGTTTTGGAGAGCTCTACACAAGCTGTTAAAGGAGAAATCAATAACTGGGCTAACCACAGCTTTGAGGCCTAATAACCACATCAATGACCAGCACAGCAAATGACATTGGTGGAGTAGAGGCACTTTTATCTTGGGGGTAATCAACAGCTACCTAATTGGACTTAAAGCCCACTCAGTGGCAGGAAACTCATGTGCAGTACTATAAACATAGCCAAATACACATAGCTGGAGAGGCCATAGATCTTAGAAAAAACCCAAGACTGTCATATCCCTAGACAAGTGTAGTTTCTTACTATGTGCAAAATATGGATCTTTATATTTACAGACAAGTATCCCAATCACCACTCATCAAAGACACTTCTTTTGAAATAGACAGAGATTATTACAGGGTTCCATAATGAGAGATCACCTGTGAATTGTCCAAGCCTAAGTGCACATCTACAATGCAACCTCTACACCTAAGGCTCATGGAACATAGAACAAGGGGTAAAGAGTACACTAATGCATCTCTCAATTCTCATCAATAAAGCTCCCTCATGCAACAGAGGGACAAGAACACAAAAGGTCACAAATGGCCAAAGCATAGAGAATAAGAATTTACAAAGTGTAGGTCCTTGGACAAGACTCCTATATTTTACTCCACACACTCAGCGCTGAGGGGCCATTGCAGAAGTGGAGGAGGAAAGATTGTAAGAGTCAGGGAAGAGGTGCATGACCATATGGAAATAGAGTCCTACAGGATCCAGGGACCCTGCTCAAATGAACCTATGGCAATGGTGTCAGCATGCACAAGACCTGTGCAAACTTAAGCAAATGAAAATCCAGCACAGATCTGTGGGAATGGGCAGCAGGCCCCAATCTTAGTTGAAGGGTTATTGGCAGCTGATTACTGCTGGCCAAGGAAGAGCTGATGATCATCTTGAAGGGAGGGACTCTAGATAGGCTGACTAGACCTCATTGGATGAATTTTCACTGAGGGACGTCTGGGGACACTAACTTAACAATAGACCTTAACACAAATGACAGAATGTATGAATTCCAGTGGGAGTGGCTATGGGAATGTGCCAAGGGGGTAGGAAGTGAAGTATAAAGATGATCAAGAAATTCCGTATGCAATGTGCAAAAATTCAATTAAAATTTACAAAAAATGTAAAATAAAATAAAAGTGTTTCATAGTTGATCTCTGTTGTAAAGACTACAACTAAGGGAATATTTTAAATTGCAATCTAGAGCTACCATACAGCCCAAAGGGTCAATGTTTATAAAAACCTATCATATTTTTTAAAATATTGTTTGTTTTATTTTATGCCTGTGAGTATATTGCCTGCATGTATGTAAGTGCACACAAGTCCTACAATGCCTAATGTCCACGGTCGTCAGAAGAGGGCGTCAGATCCCCTGGAACTGGAGTTGCAGATGGCTGTTTACCACCATGTGAGTGCTGGGAACCAAACCAGTGTCCTCTGTAAGAGCAGCCACTGCTCTTAACTGCTGAGCCACAACCCCAACCCCAAGTCTATTGTATTTTTAAAAATCAATAGCATACAGAACTTTTCAAAGAATCTTATAAAAACCTCAATTTTAAATTCAGAAGTCCCCGTAAGGTAGCATTTTCTCATGGAATCACATGTGGATGCTACTCATGTAAGGACTTATTTTTTTTATTCAAAATGTGTTGTATATTGAGATAGGATTCAAAAGACTTATTGAAGTGCAATATATATATATATTAGTATGCCTTTTTAAAAAATAATCTTTTCTTTCTCTCTTTTAAAACCTATTTTAGTATATGCCAGATGTGGTGCCACATGCCTTTAATCCCAGCACTCAGGAGGCAGAGGAGGCAGATCTCTGTGAGATGGAGCCAAGCCTGGTCTACATAGTGAGTTTCAGACCAGTTGTGGCTAAAGATGACACCCTGTCTCAAAAGACAAAAATATTGTAGTATACCCATTCATGCATTTATTTACATGTGTGCACACATATATTATAGGCTAGGATCAGTATACAAGAGAGAACATTTTTTTAACTCTCTAAGACTAGGTGGCCTTGCCAAAATATTACACATTGTAGGTCCATCCATTTTCTTGTGAACTTTGTGATTTAGTTTTCCTTTAAAGCTGAATAACATTTCATTTTTTATGTATACCAGATTTTCATTATCCATTCATCTGCTGATGCATAACTAGGTTGGTTCCATTTCCATGCGAATAGAGCAGCAATAAAACATAGGAGTGCAAATATCTCTATGGTGACAAATGGAGTTCTCTGGGTATATGCCCAGGAGTGAAATAGTTGAGTCATATAGTAGTGCTATTTTTAAATTTTGACACACCTTCAAACTAATTTCCATAATGGCTATACTAATTTGCACCCCCACTAACAGTGAATAAGGGTTCCTCTTTCTCCACATATTGTTCAATACTTGTAAGATTTCCTGATGGTAGACATTCTGACTAGGGTAAAATGGAACATCAAAGTAGTTTTAATTTGTATTTCCTTGATGATTAGGAATGTTGAATACTTTAATAATAGTTATTGGCCATTTGTATTTCTTTTTCTAAAAGCTACTTAGTCAACTCATGAGCCCATTGGTTGATTGGTAGTTTGATTTCCTTGGTATTTAAATTCTGTAGTTCTTTGTAAATTCTGTATATTCATCTCTTCTCTGATATACAGCTTATAAAGGTTTTCTCCCATTCTGTTTATTGTCTGTGTGATCTGCTGATAATTTCCTTTGCTGTGCAGAAATTTTTTCTTTCATATAGTTAAGGCAGCATTTTTTTAATGGCATCTACCTCAAGCTCTGTCTTTATGGTAACATATCAGGTATAAGGTAAATTAATATCTCATCTTAGTTTCATGTTAACACGAGATATGTAGATTAAAGGGAGATGATGATAATTAGTGACAGGGGAGGGAGGGAGAGAGAGAGAGAGAGAGAGAGAGAGAGAGAGAGAGAGAGAGAGAGACTGTCAAGTGACAGCTTTTGGGGCTGTGTTAGAAAAAAGTCTTCATAAAACTAACAAGAATTCTAAACTAAAAGCAGTTTGAAAGTTCAAAATAATTTAAATCTAATGATTTTGAATGGTTGCTATGTGCTAGTCATTGCCTAGCCACTATGCATTTCATCTTATTTTTCCTAATGTGCTCAGGTAGGAACCCCAACCCCCATCTTCTTTGCAGTTAAAAAACTTGAATGACGTAGATGCAAAGGTATTTGCCCAAGGCACATTAGCCAACTAAGAGCTCGAACAATGCTCTCTAGCCTTTCTCCAGCATGTCATACTGCCTTTAGAAACAAATAAATCTTTGCATTTGGGCACACACACACACACACACACACACACACACACACACACCTGACATTTCATTACATGCAAACTGGGACATGAATATTATACGAGATACACATCTAGCCCCCAAAAGAAAATAGAGACCAGAAGGCAAAAGCATCCTCCTTAGCTAGAGAACTAGGAACTGTATCAGTTCTTGAGAAACCAAGACTTTTTAAAAACAGTAAGTCAGGTCCATAATGGATATTATGTGATTTTTTTTCTGTAACTGCATTGTTAATTATGTGTTCATATCATTCAGTCTTGCACATTTTGCTAGTCTTGGTGTTTCCTATTTTGTATTGTATTGATATAATAACACAAGGACTTTATAGTTAAAGCAGGTGAATATAATTGGCAATTACAGAAAGGAATTTGGAAAGAGACAAAACAGAATGATGTCATTAGTCTAATTCTTGTCTGGACTACAAGATAAAATCCATTAAAATATTTAGCACAATTTCAAGACAGACATTATAAAACATATAAAAATCAGACATGGGTTCTTACATGAAGAACCAAGCAACCTAGGATGGGAAACATACCATGTAGAACAATAACAACAGAATTTGTTAAGCACTATATGTGAGGCAGAGATAAAATGAACCACAAAAAGGAATTTCAGTTATTTTGGCTGTGAAATAAGTTACCTTACGACTCACTGGTGTTCAATGCCCAATGTTATTCAGAACTAACTTATGAAGTCACTTATTATTCAGGAACTAGGACAGGATACAGCAGGGACAGTTTGACTCTGCCTCCTGATGTCTGGGGCCTCTCCAGGATGACTCAGTCTGAGGGATGGAGTCAGATGGAGGCTCATTTGTCTGCATGTCTGGGAGCCAGTTCTGACTAGACTCAAAGAGCTAGTGGGCTGCAACTCTCTTCAGGCATCTTACTGTCCTTTAATACCCACCCCCACCTGACCATGTCTTAATAAAGTGGGTTAGGGAAAGCTATATGGCCTTTTCTAACCTAGCCTTACTTACACAATCTCTTCTTCCACATTTTTTCATTAGATTTAATCCACAAATACTAGTTTACATTTAAAAGGAAACAAGTTAGAATTTGCCTTCTGTGAGAGTACTATCAAAGTATTTGTAGACATGTTTACAGCCATCCAGTTTAGCTGGGTCTTGAAAGTCAAATGCAATATGATTAAGCACGAGTGAAATACATGGGATACTATGTATGAACCTGCTTCACCATTAGGCAAAGATCATGAGCATAATGGCCTGGAAATTACATTGGAAACATCCATGGAGATAACATGCAGAAGGACTGAAATACCACTTCAAAGCAGGAGTTAATGATGGGAACAGAAAGCTCTTAAAGTAGTGATTTCAACTCTAGCCAGCACTGAAATTACAGGGGGAGCTTTAAACAACTGATGTGTAGTTCAGATCCCCAGAGGTTCTAATTTCGTTTTCTGGAATGTAGAACTAAGTTTTCCAAACTTTGGAAAACTTTCCAAATGATTCCAATGTCAGCCAAATTTGAGAACCTGTGCACTGATGGATGTTTAGGAGTGATCTTAGTTTATAGAAGTTCTCTTTTCTTTCTTTTTTCCTAAAGGATATTCTATTTAGTTTTTATTTTATTTTATTTATTTATTTTTATTTTATGTGTATGAGTGTATTGCCTGCATATATGTGAGTACACTTGTGTTGTGCAATGCCCATGGAGGTCAAAAAACAGTGTTCAGTTCCCCTGGAACTGGAGTTTCAGATGGTTGTTAGCCATCATGTGGGTGCTGGGAATTGAATCTGAGTCCTCTGCAAGAGCAACCAGTGCTCTTAACCACTGAACCATCTCTTCAGCCCCAGAAGTTCTCTTTTCATTTGTTTGTTTATTTGCTTGTTTGTTTGTTTGTTTGTTTAAAACAATGAAACTACTATGTTGTCCAGGTTGGACTCAGACTCACAATCTTCCTTTCTGGCTTCCAAGTGCTAGGAATTCCTGCATGTGGCACTAGACCTGACTATTGTGTGCTTTTAACGTTTTTTTTTTCATTTGACTTTATTATATTTTTAAATGTCAAAGGATACTTCATATGTTCTACACTGTGAAACTGAGGAGAGCCCATTTCTGTTACATGCCAGTAATGTGGGGAACACAGAGAAAAGTAATACTGTAAGTCTTTTCAGAAATGATCTGTCTTGATGGAGGCAAATGACAAGAAGTACATGGAGCAGTACAGGTGAGGATGCAGCATGGTGTAGGCAGGAGTTGCTGTAATATTCTTTCCAGTATCCATTTTTACTCTACCTGTTCTTGGCCTTCAGCAAACAGTTTTCCATGCTGTTTCTCATAGGAGAAATTTGTAAGTTAAATATTCTTGTCTTGTTTTGTTTTGTTTGGTCTTTTTTTTTTTTTTTTGAGACAGTGTTTCCCTGTAGCCACAGCTGGCCTTGAACTTACAGAGATCTGCCTGCCTCTGCCTCCCAGTGCTGGGCATGTGCCACCACTCTGATCTACAATTTATATCTTATAATTTTTATTTTTTTTAAATATTTTATTTATTATTTTTATTTTATGTATATGGTGGTCAGAAGAGGGCATTGGATCTGCTGGAACTGGAGTCACAGATGGCTGTTACCTGCCAACCCGGGTCTTCTGCAAGAACAGTGTTCTTAACTGCTGAGCCATCTCTCCAGCCCCTATCTTATAATTTTTAATTGATTGAGTGTGTCACATTTGCCCATATTAAGACCATTTTGCCACTGTACTAAAAATAGACTCATGATGTCTAGCAGATAAAACCAGAATAAGCTTTTCCTATTTATATTGCTAACTCACCCTCCTCTGTTCCACTTTGATATCTTCCCATTCATCTATTTTTTTTATCCTTTTGAGACAGGGTCTCCTTGTAACCTCATCAGGCCTGGAACACACCGTGTGGACCAGGCTGACTTCAATCTCACAGAGATCCACCTGCCTCTGCCTCTTGAGAGCTTGTATTTAAAGGTGTGCACCACCACTCTCGGCCACTTACCTATTTTATACTGACCTTATGTTGCCATTTTTTATATTTATCCCTTTTCATTATTCTTAATTAACATAATTTTAAATAGTAGTGAGTATGGCATGATATTTCAACCATATGATATCTGTTGATTAGGTCAGGATAACTGGCATACCTTAAACATTCACCCTTTCTTTATGTTGGTATAATCAAATGCAATAGATTACCCTCTGATAAGCAAGAAGCCAATGAGTATAATCCGAAAATGAAAGAATGGAGAAAAACTTGTTACCTTCAGGTCAAGTACAAAGAGCAGCAGGGCTACAAAGCATAGGATTATATCCAGGAAGCCTGTGCATACTCATACAGGAAGTCACTTTGGGCAGACACATTTCTGGTCACACTTCTCTCAAGGTCACAGAACACATGTTTGAAAGCCAAAGATACTAGAGAGAGAAGTTCCTTGTTATGTTCCATTCAGGGATACAAAGAAGGCAGACATGCACAATTCTTAAGTTTCTCCAAATTGTTTTCTCTAAGATAAACGAATGACACTTTGAACATGTATTAATGCTAGGAGTTAGCTACAGTATTGGGAACTTTCTCTCTACTAGTTATTGTGAAATGCAAGATTTATTGTTGTAAGCTATTAGGTATCAGTTACTGTCACCTTACTGTGCTATGAAACATTAGAATTTATTCCTCCTACCCAACTGTACCCCTTCACTGGTTAACTATCTTCTTTCCATCCTCTTTTTCCTCCCTCCTTTCTAGGCCTCTGGGACCCACTATACTCTCTGCTTCTATGAGATCAATTCTTTTGGCATCCACAAATTAGTCAGAACCTGAGGTATTTGTGTTTCTGACTCCAACATATCATTTAACATAATGTCCCCAGTTCCATCTGTGTTACTAAAAGTTACACTGTTTTGCCAACTATATCTTAAGCTTATTATAAAGAAGAGTGTCTTGGTTTTTTTGTTTATCCTCAGTACCTAGGTCAGTGCCCTGTATACAGTTAACACACAATAAACACTTACTGAAGACAATAATAATAAGAATCACATAAATATTGCTGACTTAATATAATCAGAGCTACGTATTGTCAGATTTTTGTTTGGCAAGAGCTCCACATCTTTATTCATAAAGAAGCATCTTGCTGCTCTAAGCACAAGCTAATGAATGGAGACTAAGGATTTGAACATTTTTCTCTGTTCATGAAAAGCTTTTAATGACTGTTAAAATGTTCAATATAAACTAGCTAGTAAATATCACACAATTGCAAATGTGGTTTTTAAACCTAAAGACATGAAAAGTTACCAAAATCCTTAATTCACTGTCTGCCCCTTTGTAAAATAAGTTTATACCTATAGAATATTGTATTAAACTTACTTTAATATTTACAATACCTTTGTGAAGTAGGTAATAATATTATTGGCATTTTATAAATGAGGAAGCAAGGTACAGAAAGGATAAATAACTTACTCAGGATATTCAGCCAACAAGGGAAAGAAATGGGATTTGAATCTCGCCATCCTGACTCCAGAGACTGTGTTTCTAACCATAGCATATGCTGCCTTTAAGAAATATAATAAATGATACTATTCCCATCTTCAAGAAGCCCATAATGTAATTAGAATGACATTAATACAGCATGAAATATGTTGATATCCTATATTCTGAAATGACTTGGTAAGATATGAACAAGTAAGATTCATTTCAAAAAAAAAATTGAGTATAAGATGCTTTTTTCAATTGGGAATGAAGACCACCTGGGATCTGAAAAAGGCTCCTTTGAGGAAATGCTTCCTGCCAGCTCAAGGTCAATAGGTGAGTCTCAGTTCCTTTCCCATCTTTAAGCTCTTTTCCATCAGTGTAAAAGCAGAAACAGGAGCCCTGACTGAGGTGAAGAGGGCCTTTCATCTCCCAGGCAGAGGGACCACTTGGGAAGGCTGGATGAGGAGAGCTGCGGGGGTGCTGAACCATTTTAAAAACACATGAAAGTAAGAGCTTAAGAGAGAATTTTTATGAAGATGGCAAAGTCGAGGGTGTACTCTTATGCACACATTCAGGAAACGTGGGTTAAAACTGATCAGCGATTAAAATTCCTTAGACCTTTAAAATGCAAATGATTTGAAAAATGTCATATATTGGAAAAGTAAGCATTCTCATTTATAAGAGACACAATGTGGCACTTTATTTTTCAGAACTTTTGAAGTTGCACAAGATTCACCAGAGGGACAGTACAAACTATCAGATGAAAACGTTGCCTTTTGGGGCTTGGGAGAGAATTCCATTGATTTCTCATACCTACCTTTTTATGCCTCAAAAATTGGCAAGGGCAATTGAACTTTTCCTGTTTTAACTTTGTGCAGATAATGATACAAGAACTTCAATGTAAACTGGGAAGACAATGTCACAGGTCCCTGTTTTTCAAAGCACTAAATTCCAACCCTGCTCTGGTTTCTTGCAGATGGAAGGCAGGCACATGCATTTGCAATGACTTCCATCTTTTCTTTGTTTTTCTGGATTTGCTGCAGTTTTTACTCACTAACACACACCAACAGTCAGATTCTTTCTCTCTCACTGGGACCCTCTAATTACAAGGCTAAGTTTGAAGATTACAACTTATTTTGGCACACAGGGCGGTGACTCAAGATTTAACTCTCTCCCCAGGCTATCTAATTAATAAAACCCTAATTTTTGTCAGGATGCATTCAGCAGGGGTTTAAATAACTAGTTCTCAGAGAGCCCTATTTTGCTATTGTCAAAAACCATTCTTTAAACATACTAAAAATACCCCAGAATACAGTAAATGGAAATCAGTTTCCTCCCCTTGTGAAGATACGGTAAGTTCTTAGAGCATGTTTCAAATATGTGTCAAGAGAAGAAAGAAGAAAAGGGAGGGGAATTTTTGGCATCAAAAACTACAGGGCTCAGTGACTAAAGAGGAACCTTCTCCATCGCAAGAGGTTGGAGGAAGAGAGAATTTATACTTTCTAGGCTTGTTTTTCTTCTTTTCCATTTTATACTTGCACAGTCTCCATGAACAAATGAATTTCACCACAAAAAGAGTTCAACATGAGTTGCATTTTTCTTCAGAGAAAACAAGGAAGAGAATTGCCCCTTGATTTCATTTTCATTAAATTCTACCATGATAAGCAGTCAAGGATGGAAAATCTAATTGAGCCATGAAAATAGGAGTTGTACATGGAGGTCTAGGAATATTATTGTAATTTTGAAGTAATTCTCACGTGTTTATGGTAGATACACAATGTACAGTGTTTTTCTGTTCCTCTGCAATAAAATTGGCTCTCGTATTTTTTATCATAATTTAAAAAGACAATACATTAATACATGGAGTAAATACTTATTGGGAATTTTATATGTTGTTGGACAGAAATTTTGACCCATGTTTAGGAAAAAAATATTTGTGTTCAACATCTTTTAAGTGACAATATTCTAGAGTCTGAGGAACAGTAAAGAATATAATACAAAAAATACCTTCCTTCAGGAAGTGTATTACAGTGGAATGAGAGAATAAGAAGTAAGTTATACTTCATATAAATAGTAGTAGTGCTAGAGAGAAAAATAAAATAGGAAATGGAGGGCAATGAAGTGTCCTGGGTAATTATAATTTTCAGAAAGGATGACCAGAGAAGGACTGGCTGAGATGTTGACTGGAAAGGAATGAGGAGTTGACATTAGAGAAAGTTTGTTCCCAACAAAGGGCCAAAGCAAAGGCCCTCTGGAGTCGAGACAAGCTGAGCAGGTTTGAGACTGTTCAAGGAAACTAGTGTGATTAGTGCAGAGTGAGCAGGAGGGAACAGAAGGAGACGAGTTAGAGGCTTCGTGGGCATCCGGTTACCATTATAGGTTTGGGAGAGGTGTTCTATTTCAATTTGTGTATCAGAATCTGGCTCTACAGCCCAGGCTGGCCTCAAACTTCAGTCCTCCCACTAATGCCTCTTAAATGCTGGGATTGCAGGTGTGTGTCACCACACCTGGATCGTTATGGGTCTTAAATAATCTTAAGATTTTGAGGCAGAAGAACGAATCTTATTAAGTAATCCTTAATATGACTATTTTTGTATCAGTCTTGAGAATGAGATAAGGGTGGCTAAAGATCAGAAGCAGAGACAGACCGGGATCGTTGACAAGAATTTAGGTGAGAGACGTTGCATTGTTTGAGGTTGGGGTCACTGGTAGAATGTGAACCGCAAGGTTACAAAGTGTAGTAACTGTTGATTACTTGAACGGGAAGGAGGGGGCAGGAGGAGGAAGGGGAAGGGGAAGCAGAGGAGGAAGGGGAAGGGAAGATAATCAGAGATGGGAATTAGTTCAGGTGAAATGTTAGTAGCACTGTTCAGGAAATGCTAAATTTGAAAGTTACATAAGACATGAATAAGATATCAAGTCTGGATTTCAGGAAAGAACTCCGGACCTGTGGGGTGGGGGTGGGGCTGTCTGTCTCTGTGTCGATGAGTGGTGTCTCTGTATGTAATGCATATATGATGAATATGTATAAATACAGAGATTTGGACTTTTTCAACATATAGATAGTATATAAAGCCACAGGACTGAATGAATTTTCTAAGGTAAGAAGCATGGATAGAAAGGAGAAGGTGGGATCCAAGTATGGAGGCCACACTCACATCAATTTATTGACTTCAGGAAGATAAAGAGACTCCAGTGAAAACACACTGCTGAAAGAGGTAGAGGAAGGGCCAAGAAAGTGTGGAGAGCTAACCCAGGTTAACTTTACAGATGCTAGAATTAAACATGTATTTAACCGGGGGAAATGATTATGAGAGAAAGTAGGGGAGGAAGCCTGCATAAGGTCAGGACAGGCCAGCACAATAAAATGCAAAGTCAAAAGAAAATGAAAGAGACATGGGGGATATATTAAGTAGACACAGGGTAAAAACAGTTCAGCAAGTCAGTTAGAAAGTCCTCAAGTCAAAGACAGTCATGTGAAGAGGTCGTGTATCCTAGGATTGGGTCCCTCTTAATATCTCTGCCTCATACAGTTCATAAAGTTTGGTCTTTATGTAGATGGGATGGTGGATTTAAAAGACAGAAATTTAACACCTTTAATCGATTATGTTGCCTTCTAGTTGGAAGCATGTCTTCAGGCCTGCCAAGTGTGGTAACCCAGTTATTTATTGCTGTGTAATAACCACTCCAAATTATTATGCCTCAATCTAACAATTTATTACTGGGCTCAGCAAGGTGGTTCTTGCTTGGTATGTGTCATCCAGTTACAGTCAGACCTGGGTTGGATGCGGAGTCATTTGAAGGCTTAACTGGGATAACAGTCCAAAACGGTTTCTCCACAGGTCTCTTCCATGAGGATTTTTGGATTTCTCACATGGCAGCTTAGGATTCCAAAAGGCTGGTGGCAACATCTACTGATCCTCTTAGAGACTATATCTAAGGCCAGCCATGGTGTTGTATGCCTGTAATCCTAGCACTTGGGAAGATGAGGGAGGAAGATTGTGAATTACAGGCCAGAGAGAGAGAGAGAGAGAGAGAGAGAATAAGATCTGGTATCATTTTTCACTATATTCTATGAATTAAAGCTGAGACAACCAACCCAGATTCAAGGAAATGGAGGAATGGACTCTAGTTCTCAATGTTTGGGGGTGGGGGTGGCAGGCAGTAGAAGGATGGAAAGAACTTGATCACAGCACTTTTGGAGGTAAGCTATGCATCAGGTGAAGAAAGTATATGATAGAGATAGATGGCAATCCACCATGCACATGATATCAAGAGGTGATTACAAATGAGGTGGAGATGCACTTAGTAATACAGCTTTGTTAAGAAAATAATCCCTGTAATAACATAAGTAAAAATGAGTGAAATGGTTTAAAAAGAGTGTGGGATAGGAGAAAATGAGATAATCAGGAAACTTTTCCAGGAGTTTTGCCAAAAAACAAATAAGGAAAATAGGTAGTAACAGAAGCAGGAAGGGATCAAGAGAATGTTATTTAAATTGTATGAAATGACACTATATGCATGTTTGTGGTAATAATTCAGTAAAGAAAGAAACATTGTGACTTTAAAAAAAAGAGTGCTATAACATTTCATTAAGCAGGCAAAGAGGGGAGAACACATGCAAAGATTTAGACCTTAAGCTTGACAGATTGTGAGCACAGATGCAGGTGGTTGGGTGGATGGAGCTGAATTCTTTGGAAATTTTTTTTCTGAGTCTAAGAAATCTCCTTTCTCAGTGAAATATCAAGTAAGATGATCCACCCTGAATAGGGATGGGGAGAATGTATTGAGGTGTTTTGGAGAAAAGAGGTACATTAAAAACGTACAAAAATGTCAGAGAAGAATCATTTGGAGGTAAAATGATGGCTATGCAAGAACAGGAACTGTCTGAAGTTCATTGATTTAAAGAGCAACCAGTCGGCATGGCCTGAACTTTACTCCTGACTGTCCACATCCCAGTGCAGGCATGGGCCAAAAAGAGGGACAAATTTACCCAGACTGTAGTTTAATCAAGGAATAAGGTCCAGTTAGAGTGAAGTGGGACATTGAACAGAGTGATTCATAATTATTCATGGGGTTTAGCATATTGACTTGAATGATTAAAATTATTAAATTATCTCAAAATTCTATACTTTTAAAAAGTTTTTTAAAGGTTTTTTAAATTCTATACTTTTTAAAAAGTTTTGTTAGTGTTTATTTTGCTCTTTTCTTTACTTGGTAAAATAAATTTTCCAAGTTATCTGAGGTAGAGTGAATTCCCGAGCTACAGAAGTAGCCATGCAGAGACTCAGCAGATACTTTGTATGAGACAGTTAAAGGAATTCATGCTGCAGAAAAATGTTGGCCTGGGGTATTCCTAGGGACTCCACTCTGACATTCTACGTGATTCAGCTAAGGATTAGCCATGTACCTGTTGTATTCAGTTCTTTATAAGAGCTGCTAACAGATGTACAGAAATATACTTGATATCATCTCTAATCCTGTGTGATTATAATTCAACTTGTTTGTTTTTTAAGGTAGAGTCTTACTTTGCAGCCCTGGCTAGTTCTGAACTCTCTATATAGACTAGGCTGGTCTTGAACTTATAGTGATCCCCTGCTTCTGCCACCCAAGTGCTAGGATTACAAGTGTGGGCCACCATACCTGGCTACAATGCAGTATTTTCAAATTAAGTTCAGAATATATCTGCAGATATGTATTTAAACCTATATATTTAATAGTTAATGAAAGGTTAATATTAATCTATACATATGTAGCTACCTCAGTAACTAACTCCACATCTGACCTGGCACTGCCTTATTATCAATAAATTGCAATGTTGAGCAATTTTGCTTCCCAGAAACCTAGATCTGGTTCATTCCATTTTAGCAATATATCTTTTTTTAAAAAAGCAGATACAGAGAAATTTTTCATGCAGTTTACTCCCACATATGAGGTACCTTGATAATCCAAAGACAAAGATAATATCTTTCTTTTACTACAATACAATAAAAATATCATCTTGTTTGTGTGGAAGAAAATACCAGTAGTGTATAGGTCATGTCTATACCCAGCACCTGCACCACACTGGGGCACAGCTGATTCTTTTCAGACAGGATCAATGGCCGCAGATGGACTTTTCATTTGTCAGTTGCCATAATCATTTATGTGACAGGATGACTGGTTAATAATACTGTGCTTATTATCTGTAGAGTCCTGGTGTTGCACTAGATATTTTTCACCTTTAAGTAGAAAACATGAGCAACATAAAAGTTTATTTCTCTTGACATTTGTATCATCCAGAAGACACCAGTTCACAACAGTGTATGCTGACACAGCTGGGAGGCCAGAGAAGGCTTTTAGTATATGCTCTATATTTAGTAACAGGTGTTATAGAACTGTCCAGGCAGGTTGCAGCTAGCCTCTTTCTACAGACAAGAATTATCAAAGACAAAATTACTCTGTGTTTCCTACAATAGTCTACTTTAATGAAATCCAGTATAGATTTATGAAAAGATATACATTTGGAAGAAATTATTTATAGTTGGAAAGAATTTGTTACGATATGTAAATTTTTGCTCCAGAAATTCTTTCACTAGTTAATTATAGCTCCATTTGTAATTTGCCAAACTTGCTTTAAAAAAGACTTTTATATTTATTGCATAACATGAGATGCAGGAGGACATCAAATGCCACAGTTATTACTTACAATTAAAACTTTTTTTAAAAATTAGGAGGTAGTGTAGGTCAAACTGCACTGCAAAGGTCATTCTATTTAAAAAAAAAAAAAAAAACACTATATGTCAGAGGAGCAGACAGAGCCAGAGCAGGCAAGCAGGTGGGTGGGGAGGACAGTAGATAGGTGGGTGGTCCCAGTAGTGAAGAGGTGGATGGGCAAGCTGAAAGACTGGTCCCTCTATGTACAAGGGAGGATTTTTGGGCACGTTCCAAAGAATGACAAGACAGATTGTACCCAGGGAATGACAGAAAATGTGGTTGGTGGACTTCAGTGTTGAGACAGACTGTTTGCTTTGTGATTTATTCACTCCATGTGGGCAGTCCTACAAAGAGCCACAAGATACCAGGAAAGAAAGAAAATTCTATCCATTATTAAAGATACTAAAATTATCTCCAGAATAGCCTTGTAACTATGAAGGAGTGGATCACTATGAAGGAGTGGATCACTAACAGAACTCTGAGAGTTTATGTAAACAGTTACAGAATGCTACATTCTCTGAAAGGGACTTCAGTCATAAGTGGGTATCAGGGACATCAACTGTATGACAGGTATCACTGGTCACTTAAGCAAGTATAAGGTTTAAGAAAGTGGTAAGATGGCTTTCTTGATATATCAGAAGACCCAAAGGTTGTTGGAAGTCAATTTTTCTTGAGGTTATTTCTTGGTTGTCATTCAGTTAAACATGAATAAATCAAGAAATTGTGATGCACACAGTGGTAATCCTATCACTTGGGAGGCCAAGGCAGGAAGATAGTAAGTTTGAGATTAGCCCAGTCTGCTAGTAAGACCATGTTCAGAAAAACTATATCAACAGCAACAATAATAATGTAAATAAATAACACTTGTACCTATAGTATTTTGGTTTTTGAAAAAAGAAATGATTGACATGGAAACAATAAAGAAAGTAACCAGTGCAAGGAAGAGTGTTGGCTTTTGTCAAAGAAGCAGGAAGGAGAATTGGGTGGTTTTCTTCCTTTCTGGTAAAATAAAAAGGTCCTTAACACTGTGTTCTGTATAAAGAATGATCTATTATGGCCATACTTTCAGTTTTCAATGAGTGAGTTTGTTAAGTAAATAACAAGCCTAAGCAAAAGAATAAATAACAAGTGGTAGGTAGATTGATGATAGATATAGATGATAGAGAGATAGATGATAGATAGATAGATAGATAATAGATAGATGATAGATAGATAGATAGATAGATGATAGATTAATAGATAGAGGATAGATAGATGATGGATAGATGATAGATAGATAGATAGATAGATAGATAGATAGATGATACATACATACATAGA
>NW_008329362.1:1228318-1239597 GCF_000622305.1 Nannospalax galili
GATAGATAGATAGATAGATAGATAGATAGATAGATAGATAGATAGATATAAACATCATTAAATAAGCTGCTCAAAACAACCAGGAGATCAACTGTGGAAGTTCCGTGGAGATAGTCAGCTGGAGCTTGGGATAGAAAGAGTCTGGGGCAGGCATAGTAGACAGTCCCGTAGTTGAAGCTTCCAAGAACAAATAACATCATAAAGGTAAGATGATCAATCGGGACTCACAACATCTGAAAGAAACTGACTAGAAGTTGAAGCAGTCAGCTGAGGTTCACAATTTAACTTTCTCTCTGTGGCTGACCTTCCCGTGCCCAAACTTCTGGCTTCTCTTTCCCACTATAGGCACTTTTATATCATGGGGTAACCTCTGTTGGAAATGGTTTTTCTTCTAGCTGTTTTCAAAGGCATGATGTTTTTTCTCAAACTATTTTTCTCTTCTCTTCCTTCCTTACCACAGAGTTATGAGGGAAGCCCATGCCTAGGTAAGAGGCCTTGTGGGGACACAGACAGATCCTCAATGAGTTCAAACAACACGTGACAATTTACCAGTATAATGAACATTGCACATTGTGAGAGTGCTTGCGTCTATCCTTCATATTCTAGAGAGAGCTCACCACCAAATATAGGAATAATAGAAACAGAGTCCTTTAGAAGAGACATGATTGCAAGTGACTCCTTGGCATCAAGGACTAGCTGCACGCTGAAAGTCCTGTTATTTGAGGGGGGTGATTGCATTCCTTTCAAGGAATGTAGCCATCCTCTTAAAAATCCTAAAATTTTTAGGTCTTACATCATAATTTAGCCTTGTAACTTTTAGCAGAGGGAAGCGAAAAGCAAATGGAGTTTTCCAGTACCAGATGGTAGTATCTGTTTCCAAAGTACATTTTATTCATTTTCTTAGCATGAGCTGCAGCAACAGTTGCAAAAATATATAGAGGTATGTAAGTCATCAGGTGACTGGAATAAGAGCTTTCACCTTGCTCTGCCCACACACACACCCTTATGCTGTCCACGCCCTCCAGTCACATCACTGCAATCTACTTGGGGCATTCTAAATCTCCACAGATGATTTAAAATTTGAAGTTCACTGAAATTTCATTTTTGGCCTTTCATTGATTATGGGCTTTCCTCTATTTATACTCTCACCCACTCCAAGGGTTTCAGAGGTTATTCACATGATAGTGACCTCTAAGTACAGTGTGCTATCTCAGCAGTTTCCAAAATACAGTCTTTGCACCAATAGCAATATTACATGGCTACGTCCTAAAAATTCAAATTACCCCCCCTTCTATCACCTGAATTTATGAAATCAGAATCTCTATGGATGAGGTCCAGTATGTTCTATGTTACCAACTTCACAGGAGATTCTGAGGCTTTCTAAAGCCTGAGAAGTACTTTGTTTTATGCTGTAATTCTAAACTCTGTACTGGTATTGGCAACCATCTAAAACTCCAAGGGTATTTAACAGAAAAACCCAAATAGCAACAAGGATTTTTTGGTCTGCTATCCCCAGTCTGCTCCACTTTGATATCCCATATTTTTTTTTTAATTTTATGTGTATGAGTGTTATGCCTGCATGTAGGTAAGTGCACTCGTGTAGTAAATGCCCGCGGAGGACAGAAAAGACTGTCGGATCCCCTGGAACTGGAGTTATGGACAGTTGTTAGCTGTCATGAGGGTGCTGGGATTCGAACCTGGGTCTTCTGCAAGAACAGTGTTCTTAACCGCTGAGCCATCTCTCCAGCCCCCGATATTTCATATTTCAATGACTGCTATCATCATTAGGATTTTTCAAACACAAACCTGAGAGTCATCCTTGATGCCTGCTTCCGTTACCTTCTTCATTCAATTAATCACCACATTGGGTTTCATTCTAGCTCCAGAATGCATTTGGCACTGGTATGTGCCTTTGTCACCAGTACCATCACCTTATTCTAAGCCATCAGCACTTCCTGCCTGGACTAATGAAGATATTTCCTACCTGTCGCCTTTGTGACTTTGGCTCAAAACAATACTCCAGATGTTTTCAAAGCCTTTTTAAATTATACCAATCTCTAGCTTAGAGGCTTTCAAGGACCTGAATCTTTAGAAAACTTTCTAAAGCATATATTTTTAAAAGCGGCATTTTAACAAATTAGAATCTTCTGCAATGGAAGATAAAAAAGAATTGTATATATAATGTCATATAAACATTCCAATCAGAGTCTATGTCTTTAGTATCTCATTTTTAATATTTTATTTATTATTTTTATTTTATGTGTATGAGTGCCTGCATGTAAATACACCCGTGTTGTGCAATGTCTGTGGAGGTCAGAAGAGAGCATTGGATTCCCCTGGAACTGCAGTTACAGATGATTGTTAGTCACCCTGTGGGTGCTGGGAATCACACCCATGTCCTCTGCAAGAGCAGCCAGTGCTCTTAACCACTGAGCCATCTCTCCATCTCCTTTCTCTAGCATTTCATTTTTATAAAGTATTTAATATTACAGTATGTAACACTGGAGCTGGCAGGATGGCTCAGCAGGTAAAGGTACCTACTTCCAAGCCTGAAAACTAAAGCTCAATCCCAAAATTTATATGGTGAAAGGAGAGAAGCAACTCCCAAAAGCTGTCCTCTAATCTCTGTATGTGCACTGTGGTACACACACATGCACACTCATGCACACACATGCACACTCATACCCATATATAATTATACACATAAGTATAACAAATGCAACAGAAGTAAAAACTATTGCCTTCTCTAAAAGCTAGAGGAGTTTGATCATTTTTCATATGATTTAAAAACTTTTATTGACAAAAAGCTTTCAAGTTTAATTCACTCAAATATTTTAAGACCATTATTTTGATCAAAAATACATCAGTAAAAGTTAGGATAATAATTCAATTCTGAAAATAATCAGCGTTTAAAGTGTCATAATTAGAGAAAATTAATAAACCTTTAACCTATGTGTGCATTTTGTTACAGATGAACATTATAATCAACTATATATATATTTTTTTTTAACAGAGACTTACTATGTAGCCCAGGATGGTCCAGAATGCACTGTACAACCTGTGCTGCATGCCTCAAACCTGTGATCCTACAGTCTCACCCTCCCGAGTGCTGAGATTACAGGCATATAATGCCATGTCCAGTTAAAAAATATTTTTAACATATAGGTTATATTACAGAAGATAAATATCTGAGAATTTTGTTAAGCAGAAATATGAGTTCACAAAGTAAAAAAGGAAGGAGGTATTTAAAAAGTTGTCAAATGATAGTATTGATGCCTCATGAAATACTTAGAAGAATGTGATTGCTTTATTTTTAAATGCTAATTTTTATAAAGTATCAAATACCAAATGCTTTACAAGTCTTTCATATAATGATTTTATCTCCTGAACACTAAAACTTTTGAGTAGATGCATGTTTGTTTTTTTTTTGTTGTTGTTGTTTTTTAGGATTTTTGGAAAAAAAGCAAAACTAAAGACCACTGTTTAATTCAAGGTAATAAGATTTAGAGCGTCCTTCCCCATCCCGGTAAGTTGAGTTTGTGAACAATGTAAAAATGGTAAATTAATTCAGTTTTTAATTAAGAAATTAGACATTATACTTATATAATGTTTTACTTACATTACTAGTTTATACTTCTAGATGTAAGTTTTATCAAGTTATGAAATATATATAATAAAATCCATTAATCTGTTTCAGAAAAAGACCACAGCCTATAAAGCACAGGTAAAACATGATTCAAAGGTTAAATACGGTCCTTTTAATCACTAAGGGTCAAGAGGCCTAAGTAAGGCCAATCCTTCTTATCCTGACTTAAAATGATCCTTGCTCAGTAGCATTTCTGGATAGGCAATAAAGGAGATAGACCTAGACAAGAATTGCCTAAGGGTGAAGAGAGTTGTGGATTTCTAAACATTCTGCCTCTGTTTGTGAATATCTATTCTTCACTTCCACAGAGGGATCTGGAGTTCATCTGTTCTGGTTAGAGTATTTACTTTTGTCTGCATCAAATAACGTTTTTGCCTCCTTCAGCCTGCATTTCTTCCCCTGTAAGAAGATGTAGTTGGCACAAATCTGTATCCTTTTCTTTTAGAGAACCCCACTCCCACTCCATTACTAGTATGAAGAATTTTTAGTAAATTTTTATATTTGTTTGGTCTTTTGAAGTTGGACCTGAAGGGAGAAGGAATGGAAGGGATGTCTTTGAAGGCAAAAAGTTTTAAACTGAATTCTTTAAAGTATGCCAAATGCTCATAGCAGGTAGAGAGGAAGATCCACAGGGCAACCTATAGAAATTAGCGGAAATGAAGCTTGAATTACAGCAGGAAAGACAACAAACCATACAAACATGACAAATATCTTGTGGTGAACACAAGGGAGAATAAAAGTCTGGAGAAAAATGAATGGGAGGGATCACAAAAGGAATCATGTGAGTCTCTCAGGGAAGAGCAATAGAAACAAAGGGCTTCCCAGTCTTACATCCCCAGTGGGAGCATGCCTGGCAATGTCAACAAGAGCAGTGTGGCCAAAGGGAAAGGAATATGAGTGGAGGCCAAGAAGGTGAAGCCTGACCAGGCCACAGTGCACACTGTGCACTGGGCATCCTGGGAAACCATTTCTGGGTTTATACCAAAGATGTGATGTCATATGGCTGGATCATCCTGCATGGTTGGTTGAGATCAGACTGAGGTGGAGCAAAGGTAGGCTCCAAAGGCCAGCTGAGAGGCATAAACACTAACATAGAATTTAATGGCTGCTTAGAACTGACAGATGAGGGTAATAAAAAGTGGTTGGTATAGGGATAAGATTCCAAGGTCTAATAGAGTTTATCAGAAACAGTTCATGAACAATATAGAAATATTCTGAAAACAAGACTATCAATAGTACCTAGAAATCCTTCAAGCCATATACGTCTTTTGTATTCCTCAATATACTTTAAAAGATAATGAAAGGGGTGAGTATCACAGCAGAAACCAAATGCCTAGAAACATGTTGTTGGCTCTTTGTATAGGACATGCTGGACTTTTAACATTAAGTGGTGCCAGAAAACAGTCAGAGGCCTACCTGAGCTTGGCAGCACTGTGCACAGGGAGATAGTGTTATAACACAGCCATGGCAGAAGACAAGTGGAAAGCAGTTGATGCCACCTAATGCAATTAGTTCAGTGATAAACATGCACAGCCATGTAGTAGAGGTGAAATTTCCAGACTGTAGCCATAAGTGTCCTTTTTGGAGTGATACTTCCTCAGCAGGTGGGGGCATCAGGTTGGAGATATAAGGTGAGGGGACTGTGCAGAAAGTCAGAACACATGAAGGTGAGGATTTACTTTTGAGCTGAAACAGTCAGATTCCCTTCCAACTGACAGCATACCCAGAACTCGCAGTTTCATTCCAGAAGGTCCTTTGTTCTCTCATTGAACATACATCTGCTATCTGACAGCTTGGAGATTTGAGCATTTATCTTGTTATTCCTGCCAGGAATCAGCCCTTCCTGCTAGACACAAGACTAAATGATTGCCAAAGTAGCCAATTAATCTTATCTTTTTCCAAAGAGACACCAGCCACATTTCCGCATGAAAGCAAGCACTCCCAATTATAAAATCCCCAGGAAGAGAATGGTAGTAGGGAAGTTAGGTAGTAGAAGAAAAGTGATAATTTGGTAGAGGGAGAATGGATCATAAAAATTAGAAAAAGTTTGATGGAGTATGCCAGCAACATAATCTAGGTCCCTGTGCTCACATTTTATATTAAATAACAAAGTTTATTGTTATAAAACCATGGGAGGCTCTAATAGATTCTAAGCAGGATGGTTTTCTTTTAGCACTGAAATAACCTCTGCCAAGACAGAGTTTTAAAAAAAAACCTTTCTTTGAATATGTTATGATCACCTTTTTCTTTATTCTTCTTTGCTTTCACGCGCTCCCATGACACTGCAGCTCAGACTAAGCACACATCTGAGCTCTCTTTCAAATTACTTACAAATAGTTCACCCTCCACTTCCCTCATACCTTCTTCACTTTGACTTTTCTAACTGTATATAAATATAGGTAAATACAGTCAGGTGTAACTTCATACTTAACTGTATAAATTGTAACATTCTGTTATGCTAAGTCACTAAGCTACAAATTTTCCAAATTTCACTATCAGTAGGATAAGACCAAGTGATGTTAAAATTTCTCAATGTTAACCTCTTTGAGAAAGACACAAATTTATAAACACTCCTCAGACAAGTCTTCTCAGTCATGAGGGTAAGGAAAATTTTCTGAAAGAGTAGTTCAGACCACAGTGACCCGAATTGTCTTCATAAAAGAATAATTAAATATTTACATCTTTAAAACACTGGACAAGACTGCCTAAACTAAGAGCCTTTGGATTTTTCATTTTACAGTCATGAGTTTTGAGATCAGTGGGGCAGGGAGAGGAAGTAGGGGAGGAGGTAATATCGATATAGCTGTTCTTGGTTGTAAAACGATGGTAAAACTTGAAATAATGCCTGAATTTAGCAATGTCTACTAGTGCCTAATGAATTCCCAATAGGCAACTTTTGTATCATATGTACCAATGACTGCTGACAACTCTTCAGATTACCATTCCCCTTAACATTCAGTGATTAAGAACTCCATATTCCTTAAAATGCTACATATAGTGGGGGAATGTTGGAGAACAAAAAGTAACATGGGCAAAACTGACTGCACAATATATTTATATGTTCAAGAACAAATTGTTTCTTAAGAAGGAGGAAGTTTAAAAATTACCTCTGGCTATGTACTGAGACCTGTCTCAAAATGGAGAGAGAGAGGAGAGAGAGAGAGAGAGAGAGAGAGAGAGAGAGAGAGAGACTAAAGGGAAACAAATACACAAGATTAAAACAATCAAAAGTTTAAGATGGAGAAATACTAAATTAAATTACAGTCTAGTTTCTAAACAGTGTAGTGCAAATTAAGGTCTATGTCTTTACATGATATTGATCAGGAAACATAGTATTGTGCACATTTAGAAGGCTACTATATAGCAAGGAAACTGCTTAAAGAACCATGCTGAACCCAAATGAGAGTATCAAGGACAACAGACCTCTTCTTTGTCAGGATGTCACACATATATAAGGAAATGTTTATAAAGGTCTAATTTCAACACTAAAGTAGGAACTTTCTCATTGGAAACCTAAATGGTGTCAAAAGAGAAAAAAATGTTAGAAATGGCAATGGATCTCATATGAATATGTTAAGTTCTAGATGAGGACAAGAGCTGTAAAGGAGCAAGGCAGCTGGTGCAGCGTAGCTGCAGGGACCTGCTGAATGATTTCATTCCTCAAGAGTCATTGCCTGTTTCCATTGCAATAAGAGAAGGATCCACGCCCTTGGTCATGCTATAAAATAAATCAGTAAATTCTTTAATCCACAACAATGATTCTGTCAATGTCATTGTTCCTCTCCAAATTACAAGAAGAGGTAAGAGATGAAAGAGTATTCCAGAATCAGCTGATTCAAACCTTTAACAGCAGAAAATTTCGATGTTCTAAATTTATCTTCGGAATCCATGAAAATGAACATCATAGCAAATAAGAGAACCGAAGAAAGGCCCCTGGGATGTTCATGGTAGACTGGGGCATATCAGATACTCATGGCAATGCACACATCCTAGATACATACTCTTGTAAGAACATTCTAGTACTAGCATGCAATCCCTCCAGTATTAGCTGCTCATAAAATACATTGCTCTAAGTACCTCTGCCCTTTACTGCTACTGGTTGGACTTCAACACAGAAAATCAACTTTTCAGGACAAATCTATATGTCTTTCTGGAAGACAAGACTTGAATGAGATGCTGATGCCACTTGATATATTTTCAGACAAACTTAATTATTTTAAACTCTGGCTGTGTTTGAATCTGTTGATCAGCATAAAATGTTTTCAAGAGCTACACAGAAGCTTAAGCTAAATGAATGGTATATGTGTAGTCGAATGGAAAAGATATGCTCATTTTGATGTTGGGACTCTTAATGACTTGACTGAACTTACCTGTACTATCCTATGTCATTAATATGTCTGAAAATACCAATCTTATGTGAAAAGTTGCTCCTAATGAAGTACTGTCTCAATTGCAAAGAACCCAGATTCCCAAATGTGACCACTGTCTTGACGATTATGTAGCTCATAGTGAGTTTATCCAGCGCAATTACTGTTTTCTGCTATGTAGTGTGTCATTCCACCTGCTCTGAAGTAGGAAGCATCTCTGAAGTAGGAGGGCATCTTATCATGCCCTCTTGAGTATATTCTCCAAATCTTAAAATGCATGCAAAGAGACAAAGTTCAAAATCCAAGAAAAGCAGCACCATGTTAGTTACTTTTCTTGTCATTATGATAAAATAGTCCCACAAAGGCAATTTAAGGGAGAAATTATTTATTCTAGATCACAATTTAAGGATACAGCCCATCATTTAGGGGAAGTAAAGGCTTGAAGGGGCTTGAAGCAACTGCTTACAATATGCTGAGAACAGGGAGGCGGAGAGCCAGGCATGCATGCCGCTCTGCTCCCTTTCTCTACTTAGACAGCCTGGGATCCAATCCAGGCAACGATGCCACCCCCAGTGAGTGGGGCTTGCCACTTCAATTATAAAGCCCACAGGCATGCCCAGGGGCTTGTCTCCCATTTGATTCCAAATTCTGTCATGTTGACAATTAACATTAACCATTATAATCATCTCGATGTTTAAGAACAAAGCAATAACAAATTATTATAAAATAAGTGGTTCAAGTTATGAAACAATCATTTCATCAGAATAGTCATAAATAGACACCTGACTAGGAATCCTCCCAGAATGATCTTGTTCTTTCTAATTCTTCTTACCTTTTGTTTTTCTACCTCACTCAGAACAATGAATGTTGCCTTAGAAAAGTGACACGATTCTTGGGGTCTCTGTCTATAGTGCAATCTAAATCCATCAAGTTGTATGTCTCACCAGTGTTCAGATAGATGTTTTATATGTAATGAGACTCATCTGTCTTAGCAAAGGATATTGTTTTATAGTAAGAAAGACCTTTATAAACAGGACAGTATAATCATACAGTAAAGAGTTTGTCTTAAAGTTGAAACCCATGTGGCCCGGTCAGTGGCAAGTTTGCTCAAAAAAATTACTCTCATTCTTCAGTATGTATAGCAGGGTAGCTTTTGAGTGAAAAAAGTAAATAAAGATTCTTTTAAATCCCACTCCTACAAATTAGCTTGTGGAAATAAGGTTTGCTGTTTATCTAAACACAGCACCCTCAGTATCAGGGAAATTCTGCACACTGAAACTTCATCTGCCAAAGCTCTCTCTTTTGTGTTCCTTCATGTATATGTAGCTATATCAGTTCTTTATTTTACAACATATCAGAAAGGATTTTCACATGCTGATATTACAGTACATTCTAGTATGAACTTGTCAACTAAGAAGCTGATAGCTAATGCCATAATAATTGCTGATCTAGTTCAAAATTGTTCCTATTTCATAGACTAAAGGAAGAAAGAATGGCCCAATTGTATTTTGTTCTAATCCACTTACACTGAATTATATGTGTGGAATATATGTACAGCTCCAGTCTAGGTCCAGTATGGCCCAACATCCTAATCCCAGGTATTTGCCAATGTGCTCAAAGAGTATTATCATATTCCAGCTCTGCAATACATTGCACTTACTTAAACCTAAATATTGTATATCCCATCTCCTATTAGGCTCTATCAATTAGAGAGCAAGTGAATACAAGTATAGCATCTGACACCAATGATGAATGTAAGTTTAGATATAAAATTTTATCACTAAGCCAAAAACCGCTTACAAGGGCTGGGAGATGGCCCAGCAGTTAAGAGCACTGGCTGTTCTTGCAGAAGACCTGGGTTTGAGTCCCAGCACCCACATGGCATCTAACAACTGTCCATAGCTCCAGTTCCAGAGGACCTGATGCCTTCTTCTGTCCTCCACAAGCACTGCATAACATGGATGCACTTACATACATGTAGGCATAGCACTCATACACATAAAATGATAAAAATAAATAATTAATTAACTAATTAAAAACATAAATGTATGACAGTGTTTCCTCATCCTATGACAAAAACGAAGGTATTTTCTAGCCATTTCAAATAAACCTAGAGCAACCAACATGCTAATTTGAATGCCATTCATTTGTTCAGAGGAACAGGAAGATAAAGAAACAATGGCTCTTAACCTGGGCTTCACATTATCAAGAACCAACATCCCTTAAGGAAATCTCATGCATTTAACTCCAATTAAAAAGAGAGACCCTGGAAGTAGAACTTAATGTATTAGGACTTTTTATTTTTTTTAACTCACTTCCATTTTGTGGCGGGGAGAGAGAAGGTATGCCATGGCACACGTGTGGTCAGAGAACAGCTTAGGGGAGTAGTTTCTCTCCTTCTACCATGTGAGTTCCAGAGATCGAACTCAGTGCCTTTATCTGCTGAGCCATGTCTCACTGATCCATATATCAGTGTTTTTAAAATATTTCAAAGTGTCAGAATGTCAATCACTGTGTTAAAAACTGTTGTTCCGTCCGATAACCCAGTTGCTGTTGAGTGTAAGTCAATGTTGAATAATTAAAGCAGTTGGTTTTTCTTTCATCATCTAGTTGACATTGTCACCAGGACTGATTCTTAGCATAGGAGATGTTGATTTGTTTGTGAATAGAATTTGAGGTAACTGGGGTTGTAATTGTTATGATCACCTGCCATCATCATTAATTCACCCTTTATAACCTTTATGGCTGCCAGGCATGGCAAGACTGCCTGGAGCAAAGGTAAAATGGGATGTCAACACCAAGGAGGGGCGACATCAGGTAGGATTCACCTACAGAGACTTCAGAACTAGCTTTTCAACTCTTGACTGAAGTGAGTGCTTGGGGCTGGAGAAATGACTCAGCAGTTAAGAGCACTGGCTGTTCTTGCAGAGGACCAAGGTTCAAAACACAGCACCCACATGGCAGCTAACAATTGTCAGTTCCAGAGGTCTCGACACCCTCTTTTGACCTCCATGGACACTGCATGACGTGGGTGCACTTACACACATTCAGGCAATACATGCATACACATAAAATGAAAATAATAAATAAAATATAAAAGAAGAAAGTGAGGGCTTAAATTTATTGCTTTATTTTCAATCTAAAATATACTACAAATACTTTTAAAATTCATTTTCATGTGATTCTACATTCCATTATTTCAAGATGTTCTACCTATTCGCTTACTCCTATATTTTAATCCCAGTTGGTGGAGTCACCATTTTCCC
>NW_008329362.1:1240871-1280086 GCF_000622305.1 Nannospalax galili
AACTCCAATTCCAGGGGATCTGATGTCCTCTTCTGGCTTCCACAGGCACTGTGCGACATGGATGCACTTACATACATGTAGGCATAGCACTCATACACATAAAATGATAAAAATAAATAATTAATTAACTAATTAAAAACATAAATGTATGACAGTGTTTCCTCATCCTATGACAAAAACGAAGGTATTTTCTAGCCATTTCAAATAAACCTAGAGCAACCAACATGCTAATTTGAATGCCATTCATTTGTTCAGAGGAACAGGAAGATAAAGAAACAATGGCTCTTAACCTGGGCTTCACATTATCAAGAACCAACATCCCTTAAGGAAATCTCATGCATTTAACTCCAATTAAAAAGAGAGACCCTGGAAGTAGAACTTAATGTATTAGGACTTTTTATTTTTTTTAACTCACTTCCATTTTGTGGCGGGGAGAGAGAAGGTATGCCATGGCACACGTGTGGTCAGAGAACAGCTTAGGGGAGTAGTTTCTCTCCTTCTACCATGTGAGTTCCAGAGATCGAACTCAGTGCCTTTATCTGCTGAGCCATGTCTCACTGATCCATATATCAGTGTTTTTAAAATATTTCAAAGTGTCAGAATGTCAATCACTGTGTTAAAAACTGTTGTTCCGTCCGATAACCCAGTTGCTGTTGAGTGTAAGTCAATGTTGAATAATTAAAGCAGTTGGTTTTTCTTTCATCATCTAGTTGACATTGTCACCAGGACTGATTCTTAGCATAGGAGATGTTGATTTGTTTGTGAATAGAATTTGAGGTAACTGGGGTTGTAATTGTTATGATCACCTGCCATCATCATTAATTCACCCTTTATAACCTTTATGGCTGCCAGGCATGGCAAGACTGCCTGGAGCAAAGGTAAAATGGGATGTCAACACCAAGGAGGGGCGACATCAGGTAGGATTCACCTACAGAGACTTCAGAACTAGCTTTTCAACTCTTGACTGAAGTGAGTGCTTGGGGCTGGAGAAATGACTCAGCAGTTAAGAGCACTGGCTGTTCTTGCAGAGGACCAAGGTTCAAAACACAGCACCCACATGGCAGCTAACAATTGTCAGTTCCAGAGGTCTCGACACCCTCTTTTGACCTCCATGGACACTGCATGACGTGGGTGCACTTACACACATTCAGGCAATACATGCATACACATAAAATGAAAATAATAAATAAAATATAAAAGAAGAAAGTGAGGGCTTAAATTTATTGCTTTATTTTCAATCTAAAATATACTACAAATACTTTTAAAATTCATTTTCATGTGATTCTACATTCCATTATTTCAAGATGTTCTACCTATTCGCTTACTCCTATATTTTAATCCCAGTTGGTGGAGTCACCATTTTCCCAAGCTCCTAAATGAAAAGCCTAGGTATCACCTTAGAGGTTCCTCCACCTCTAGCTTTACTCCAGGTCACCAAGTCACACATCTAGCAGACCATAAATCGTGTTGGCCCCAATTCCTAAGTAACACTTGTGCTCCTGTCTTCACTTCTGCTCCCATTGACCTGTTGAAGGTCAATGCTTCTCAACAGTGGTTACATACTTGTGTAACTTGGGAGTGTTTGAAAAGACCAATTACCCCAGAAGCTCTGTGTGAGGGTCCCAGGCGTTACAGTTTAAAACATTTCCCAGGTGACTTCACTGGAAAACCAACCATGTTTACCTAGGTATTGTTTTTTTTTTTTCTTTTAATTTTAACTATTGTTAATTTCCTAACAGATCTCTTAGTTCTATGTAGCTCTCAGTTTGTCCATTACATTACTACAAGAGAGATCCTTCCAAAATGCAAAGTTGATCATCTCACATGGTAGTTTGAAATTCTCCAACAGCATCTTTCTGCTTATAAGGAAGCAATCTCCAAATATCCAAGTGTGATGCATAGAAGAGAAATGAATCCCTGGAGATTAATCGGAGCTGTACTCAAATTCTGCTTGTATCCAGGGCATGAAATTGAGGGAAAACACATCTATCCAAGCTTTGGCTTCTTCAGTTGTAAACTTCCTCATGAAATGTATGAAGCTCTTTTCACAGAGCCAGGAGCACAGTGTTGAACAAATAAAAATGATCGTCCTAACGGCGCATTAGCCCCATGCTCTGCCCATTTCTCCTACTCCTCCTCTTCTCTTTGCACCCTAAAATACAACCTCACAGAGCTATTGCAGACGTGACCACCATCAAGCCATTTTGTGACATCATCCCTATGAAGGGTGAAGTTCTATTCTTAAATTTCTTGTCTCCCATCTCCCTCTCAGTCCTACTTACACTAAACTTTAATTGCTTCTATTAAGATGTTCCCATCTGTCCACCTTTAAAAACACCTCTTTTATTATACAACTCCATTTATATGACTTACAGTGAGATTATTTACTTCTCTATCATTAGATTATAAACCATTTTAATAACTGGTTTAATCACTTTATATTTCCAGTAATAACTATAGTGCTTGATACTTGTTTTGTAGCCTACAATATCTATGACATGACTATATAGCTAAAAATCCTCAGTAAATTAAAGATAGTGGAGGATAGGTTAAAGAACTGACAAGATCACATATCCCTGCCATTTTGGAGAAATGCAGTGCAACATGGAAGAAGAGCGATCTTTTGCTTCAGAGGCTCTGACATTCTTTGAGAAAGAATATTGGGCTATAAAGACCATAGTTGAAATCTACTGTGGTACAAATTGTGCTCTTTATTTCTTGAAAGTAAGAGATTTCATCTTAGCTCTACTGTTAGCTCTAAGTATCATCGCCTATGAGATGGGATAATAATAATACCTAGTTGTGGTGCTACTATCAGGATGAATCATATACCACACATGAAGTATTTAATATACTAAGTCCTCATTTAACATAATTATTGTTATAGACATCATTAGTCTAAAGAAAGGTCTTTCAGCTTTCATATTTACTTTTATGTTTTACATGACAAAACTGGTTTGGTTCTCTTGACCAGGTGATTTAATGAAAAATGTTTGTTAGTTATTGTAAATGCAAAACTACCATATAGATATTTAATTTGTGGTTTCTATGACAAGGGTTTGAAATCACATAATTTAGATACCACAACTAAAAATATTTGAATGTACAAATACAGCTAAAATATCTCTTGTGGGTAGTTAGAACTCTTCTCCAGATGAAGATTGGTTCTATTCTCTGCCTCTAAGGAGACATCCTGTCCCATCTCAGTAGTTACCATGGCAATCATGTATTTTTGTCAAGAGATAACGTAGTAATCTTCTTCAATTACTACTACTAATATTCTTGGATTGTCCTGATGAGGTAAAAAAAAAGGATAGTTTATCTCTCTGTGGCGTAGATAGTATTTAATATATCATATACTTTAATTTTGAAAAATTTTACTCATTTCTTCCAAACTTCACAGAAAATAACAATTTTGGCTTGGTTTTAAGAAATTAACAACTTCTGTTTATTCCCTTTTGAGAAGTAGTCAAGGTTCTGATTTTTAGAGCACATGATTCAAAGCGAAGTATATAATTAGCAGTTACATTTTCACCTATTACTTGTTAAGAAATAGTCCCTAAACCAGACCAGTGATCAGAATCAGTTGTACAACTTAAACTATGTGTAGAGCCTCCAAGCAAAGGTAAACCAGCATTTATAGGAGGCAAATTCATAATCTATATATTTTTCTCTTTTTAAAGATTTAACTATGTGTATGTATGTGTGTTTCTGTGTTGGTATGTGCACACGACAGCAGCTGCCTGCAGACACCAGAGGCATTGGATCTCCTTGGAGTTGAAGTGATTTGGTTGTCAGCTGCCTGACATAGGTGCTAGGAATGGACCTCATGTCCTCTACAACAGCAGTAGGAGCGCTTAAACACTGAGCCATCTCTCCACCCCCAGAATCTATATTTTTAAGACCTCTTCAGAGCTGAGCATAGTGACTGCCACCTGTAATCCAGCTCTATGGAAATGTGATTCAAAAGGTTTTCTACAAGTTGAAGGGCAGCATGGGCTACATAGCAAGACTGTGTCTCAGTTCTTAAAATGTCTTTTTTCAGTAATGCTGATAATCAGATAGGTTTCATGTATACTTTGCACACAGCAGATGCATAGTACAGATTTATGGAGCTGAACTGCTATGGAGCAAAATAAAAATGCATTATTTAGGATAAAACTTGCATTTGGCTCTGAAACATATTTATGGCATCATGTTATTAATTATTTTGGTCAAATGAACACTATCTTTATGATTTATAAATCTAGAAGCTTCTGTCTTTTAGCAAACATTTACTGGCTACTTTGTGAAAAAAAATGCCATGCTACAAATAGGGAATGGGGAATAAAAGATGAGTGGTGTGTACTCTTAGATATATAACTACTGCCAAGTTTAGTTGTACACACTTATAATCCCAGTTACTGAGGAGGGAGGAGGATCATGAGTTCAAGACCAATCTGGGTAGCATAAATAGACCTTCTCAAAAAGAGAAAAAAAAAAGACTTACTGATACTTAGTAAGAAATAAAGGCATAAATGTATAAACTCAGGTAATATCAGGCTAACTAAATATCACAATAAAAGTGGATAAATGGTACTATGCTATTCCAAGATTCCACATGGGTGACTGAGGTTATGTATCGACTAGGTTACTTTTAAATATCACCCTATAGGTCAAAGTAAAGTTTGGAGGAAATAGGTGCTTTTTTTTTTTTCGGTCTTTTTGAAGCAGGGTCTTCCTGTAAGCCCCAGCTGTCCAAGAACTCACTATGTAGACCAGGCTGGCCTTGAACTCACAGAGATCCACCTGCCTCTGCCTCCCAAGTGCTGAGACTACAGGCGTGCACCACCACGCCCGGCTCGAAATAGGTGCTTTTAATAAAATAGAAGATACTTGCTACTTCCTTGAACAGAGCAATTTGAACATACTACTGTTTATACTTACCATATTTTAAAAATCTTTTTATTCCTTGAGAATTTCATATGATGTATTTTGATCATTTTCTTCCCTACTGCTTGCTCCAACTCCTTTCAGATCCACCTCCACCCCAACTTCTCACCCTCCTTTTAAACAAAAGTAACTCACCCAGTCTATTTATGCTGTCCACATACTCCTGGGTGTGGGGCCATACACTGCAGCATGATCAACCTACCAGGAGTCACACTCAAAGAAAAATGACTCCCTGTCGCCCAGAAGTCGTCAGCTGTCCACAGCTTCTCAGTTAGGGGTGAAGCCTCATGAAACCCTTCTCACGCCATGCTAGAATGTTGACTGGCTTTATCTTGTGCAATCTTCTGAAAGCAACCGTGGCTGCTGTGAATTCATGAATACATGTGTTCTGTCATGTTCAGAAGATACTGTTTTACCCTGGGCCTCCCTGACCTCTAGCTCCTGCACTTTCTAACTAACACTTGGAGGTGGGGGTGATTTTTTTCTTGCTTTCAGGCTCTTTCATTCATGTTACCTATGGAACGAGAAACTCAGAACTTAATTTTTTCTATTAGCCCATGAATTTTAAGAATGAATCAATCAACTTGGATCACTTATGTCTCCAAGTAAGTTTTCTTCATAATAAAAAAGAAAATATGGACTATTGGACTGTGAGGGTATCTAGGAGGATATACAAGTATATTTCACAATGAGTCTTAGGCCTAGAAATTTCACCAAAAAATTACCTAAATCATCTACTTGGTTTGTCCATAGAGTCAGGACCAAAAGACAAATACATCTTTTCACATTCATTCCAATGCTGGTTCAACCACAGCATGTGTTTGTTTATATTTGGGGTTTTTAAGCAAGGATCAGAAATGAGGAGATGATTAACATATAAAATATGATGTTAATAACATATTTAAAGAACATTTGCATCAGAGAGCCTAAGTTCAAATACTACTTGAATGGAAATATGGATTTTATATGAAATCCCTCCACTTAATCCCTTTTAATGCTCTTCAGAAAAAAAAATGCTTGACAGTATATCAGATGTAAGTTAAATCTAAAATCTTGCCTATTGGCTTAAGTACTGTTGTCTACATACTAGTAAGAATATCTACTGTAATTTTAAGTTTTTTAATAAATTAATGTATTTCATCAAGGACTCATGACTCTGACCATGGAATTCACCCCTGCTTTAGTCAGTATATAGGAATTTTCAGATAAAGGTTGCATGGTATTATTCTAGAAGTAACTTTAGTATTCTATTTCAGTTGAGCTACAAGCAACTTTCCTGTTTTATTATATTTAATTCTGAAAATGTATGTCATATATAAGTACATAAAACTATTAAAGGTCATCTAGGGGCTAGAGAGATGGCTCTTGCAGAAGACCCAGGTTCAATTCCCAGCACCCACAGGACGGCTACGAACCATCCTTACCTCCAGTTCCAGGGGAATCCAACACCCTCTTCTGATCTCCGCAGCATTGCCCAACACGGATGCACTCACATACATGCAGTCATACACATAAAATAAAAATACTAAATAAAATATATTTAAAGGTCATCTACAAACTTTTCAAGGAGCTGCACTGCTACATAAATGGTATAAAACTGAAAATAATAAAAAGTGTTGGGCATTAGATAGTACATTGATGATAGTATGTGAAATCGAAACTCAGAAAGTCAGCCATAGATTTGTTGCTGGTCTTCTCCATGCCCTATGACCACATACTCAATTTCTAAACTGACTATGTACAAATAAATCATCCCCTCATGAAATAATCTAGACAAAAATTATGTCCTACAGAAAGTGGAACTTCATGAAGAGAAGGAACAAGAGGAAGGATGAGGGAAGAACGGGATATTAAGGAAAAGACCAAGCAATGCCTCTTTGAATCTAATATCTAAGATCAAGGGCTTTGCAGTTATACTGGAGCACTGGTTATTTGACAGCCCAATCCCATATCTCTTTCCTGTTTCTATTTTATCTACCTCGTTCTTTAGCCTGTCTCAAATTTATTCTCTAGTTCAAAGAGACTGTCTACGGCATTCAAAAGTCCCTATGAAAATGCTGTTATAATCCTGCCCTCCACTTTGGAGAGTTTTGAACAAATATTTACAGCAAAAAAAAGGGGGGGGCGGAGCATATTTTCACAGTGGGAGTGAAGAGATTTCCCAAGCACAGTACTATGACCATGATATCCCAATACCTAGGGAGCCAAGAAATGATGATATTTCTGGCTTTTTGCCTTTGACTCTATGAAAACCCTGCGGGTGATTACGTGACCTCCACTCCTGCTCAAGCAAATGGAATCTCTTGCTCTGGGGCTGATTTCACCGTGTGTTGCTATTGTTGGGAATGTGTTCAGCCACAAAACAGAGGCACCAATTCACAAAGCTCACCCCGAGTGCGGCAGCTTTCCATGATTCCTAAAGGCTCTGCCGACATAGGCAGGAGATGAAACAGAAGGCCAAGGCAGATCTGACTGTTTTTCTGGCGTGGAGCAGCAGTAATCAGACAACCAGAGAGAGTTGCCCGTTTACTTGTAATGAGCATGGGTGGAGCTCATTGGCTTTGTTGGCCTAACTAATATCCACGGTACTCAATATATCTGAAGATTATTTGCTTGGGTACGACAAGACATAGTTTATCAAAATTATTTCACAAAGCTTTGAATAGACACAGTGTGGTCAGTAAAACTGTTTGAAAATATCTTTTAGGGTCTGTACCAAGTTTTTGTGCAGGAAACTTTAAAAAATGATGCCTTCCACAGCTCGGTTATACAAAATGGCATATTTGAAAAAAAAATATTAAAATCTAGGAATTGGTGAAAATGCTTGCTAAGCTTTTAAATATAATTTTGACTATTTTTAATATAAGCAACAGTGGCCAGGGAGACGACTCCACTGATAAAGACACTTGCCACCAAACCTATGACCTGAGTTCCATCCCCAGAACCCAAAACCAACTCCAAGTTGTTCTCTGTCATCCACATGGGTGCCATGGCAGATGCGTGTACACGTGTGTTCACACACACATAAATAGATAAATATAATAAACATTAAAAATTAAACATATGCAATAAGTTTAACCAGGATGTCATGCTAAATAGAGAACTTAGACCACAGTATTGAACAGGAAAGAATAGCACTTAATAAACAAGCTAGCTCCATGATGGTAAATTTTAATGCCATTAAAAACAGTATTCCCCCACACACACACACACTGACTAAATCATTCTCCCAGCGAGTTTTATGTCATTGATTATTTTAGTATTTGCTTCTTTTTCAATTTCAAAAGAACTTAGACAAATCTGATATTGAATTCTCACAGAATTTGAGTTTTTTTTAATTAATGAACTTTTTGTCCTTTCTATCAGTTCACAATGACACCTACCATCTGTCCCCTCCTACAGTTACCCCAGATACCCTGCTATCTTTCTCATCACTAAGTGGTTATGATAATGACTAAGGATAGAAGAACACAATCAGGCAGATACGGGGCTAAATTCTTCATAAATTATCTTTCCTAAGGCTGATGACATCTACATGAGCTAGATGATATTGTTATTCAATTTCAGTGGATGGAGAAGTTGATGGCCCGTGTTGGCAGAGTCTATAAGACATGGAAGCCGTAACCTATGCTTTAGCCCCACCTTCGACACTTCCCCATCTCCTAAGGGGACCACCAAATGAGGAAATTGTTTTTAGTTAGTTGGTTAGTTTGTTATATATTTATGTCGTGTGTTTTTGGGGTGGATGTGGTATTTGCTTATGTGTTCACCTACCTGTGAGCACATGTGCAGAGGCCAGAGGAAGATGGCTAGTGTCTTCCTCTGTCTTTCTTTGTCTTATTTTCTTGAAACACAGTTTCTCACTGAACCTGAAGCTCACTGTTTAGGCTGGCTGGGTTCTGGGATCTGTCCCCCAATACTGGGCCAAGCACAGGCAGCCATGCCTAGCTCTTACGAGGGTGCTAGGGATTTCTCAGTTTCTCATGCTTGAACAGTGAGTAAGATACCCACTGAGCCATCCCATTTTCCAGGCCTGGGAAATTGTTTTGAAGTGATTCTTTTTCCCCATACTATCTCTTTGGAGACAGCATACTATCCATGATAGATCATGGGAAGTGTCTGTGAAGGGCTAGAAAGTAAAAAGAAAAAAAGAGATGCAGGAGAAATGATGTCCTGAGCTTGGATAACTGTGGTAACTGCATCCTAAATTTGCTTGTAAAATGGAGCTCTGTAACTGAGAAATACATAAGGACTATCGGCATAGAAATGGAAAGTTACATTTTCTTTTCGAATGTAGTCAAAATTAAGTGGCAGTTGGTCACTCCTTCAAACAGAAACACTTCCAAAGGGCAGGGCAAACACTTTCAGCGTATACTTCCCCTTACACGCTCATTTCCTCTGTTGCCAGCCCCACAAGAGTAGTTCTAGAAGGAAAGGCTGTTCCCCCCACTCCCAACCCCCAAACAGCTGCTCAAGTTCTCTAATCTTGTAATCAGGTCTAATCCCAGGTTTGACATCTCAAAATTTTCCATAATGGAAAGAATTATAAGAATGTATAATTCCTAATTTAAATTAAATTAGCCAGCAGGTAAACCTACTTTGTAGAGTGTTTTTTCACATACATTAGCTCATTTAATTGTCAAAAAATAATTGAGGAGAAATGATTAATGGAACACAATTGAACCTATGTTTAAAGCACAAATGCTCCTGATGTTTCAGCAGATAGAAATTATTGCAAAGGAAAAATTGAAACATTTACATGAGTCAGAAACAAATTGTGCATGTTGGTTGTAGCTGACCTCAATCATGTCAAAGTTTTCATTTGCCTCTCCTATCAGTACAGAAGCAGGGCAGGTGATCTAAACTCACCACCCTACAAAATAGCAGAAGCAATTGGCTGTTCATTTTAGTCCTTGTGTCATGATAAATAATAATGGACTCCAGAGCAAGTTTGCCTTTCACCCCCATTTCAAATGTCTGCTGTGTACAGAGACTCTCTAGATATTATTCAGACTTACTGGGTTCCAAGCTATTGTTATGTTTTTGTGCTTAGTCCCTCTCACTTCTTTTTATTCCCATTGTTGATTTGTTTTGATTATGTTTGATGCAAAACCAACATTGTTTTAGCCTCAGGAAATGGTTCATAGTTCAATTATCTATACCCCTTCTCACATTTTCACTTGTCCATTCTATGTTTAACTCCAACCAACAGGAACCATTTATTTGCTGAGAACTATAAGTACATAATTTCATTCAGTCTCCATAGTAATTTTTAAAAGCAGAGCATTTTATTTTCTCTATCCCTAAGAGGAAGACCATGACTGACTGCAAGAGGTGAAGTGGGTTGGTGTACAGTATCAAGACCCCAGTGGAGTAATCCAATCCACTTATTGCAAAGTTGATTTTTTTTCTTGAGGTTCTGTGAGATGTAACTTGGGGCCTTGTACATTCTAGGTAAGTGCTGTACCACTGACTTGCATCCCCGATCCTAAATGGAACTCCATGGTCCCATTTTTCACAGGTAATAAATGAGTTCAACATTGACAATCACATTAACAGTGAAAAGCATGAAAATGCTAGGGAGTTAAAGAGCATACCCATTTTCACTTTATTAATGCTGAATAACAAACTAGCAGCCTACAATAATGTTTATTGTTATTCACACTTGGTTCTCAACTAGCTGACTAAACAGCTTGTTCAGCCTGGGCCTCTCCCACAATTCTTTCAGCCCTCTTCTTTGACCAGGGCAGGTTATTTTCCTGAGACTAACAGATGTGAGTAATTGGCAAGTAGAAACACTCACTGTCACTTAAGGTCTGGACTTGGAAGTCATCTACTGTCATTTCTACCCATATTCTACAGGGTAAATAAAACTATATACTGAAACCCGCTGTCACTGAATTGAAGAAGCATACTCCATCTCTACTTAGAGGAAGTGAAAGGGATATGACAAAGAGTGTGGACAGGGATGAATAAGAAATGTGAACAAATTAAACAATCTACCCTGAGGAGGAAAACAATTCAGAAAAGAAATCTGCATTGTATGAATTTTCAGATGGAAGCAGAAACAGAAAGGACACTTGAATTCAGTTGAGCAGAGAGCAAAATCTGATGTAGATGAAAAGATTTAAAGGTCTCCTGCATAGGGCTGGAAAGATAGCTCAACACTTAAGAACATTTTCTTTTCTTCCAGAGGACCCCGGTTCAATTCCCAGCACCCACATGGCAGCTAACAACCATCCTTAACTCTAGTTCCAGGGGATCTAACACCCTCTTCTGGCCTGTACAGGCATTGTATCCATGTGGCACACTTACAAACATGTAGGCAAAACACTCATACACATAAAAAAAAACTAAAAATGATAATTTTTTAAAATTTGATCTATTATTTTTATTTTATGTGTAGGAGTGTTATGCCTGCATGTAGGTAAGTGCACCTGTGTCATGCAATGCCCACGGAGGACAGAAGAGGGAGTCAGATCCTCTGGAACTGGAGCTACAGTTGTTAGCTGTGGTGCTGGGATTCAAACCCCGGTTTTCTGCAAGAACAGTGTTCTTAACCACTGAGCCGTCTCTCCAGCCCCAAATGAAATATTTTTTAAAAGGTCTCCTGCAGTATTGCTTACAAATTACCTCCTAGGTAGTGATTCTCAGGTTAAGCAGATCATCAAGGATCAAAGCTTCTGCGATAGAATTAGCTCATAGGTAGGATTATAATATTTGTGAGAATGCAATTTATGGTTGTTGTTAATATATAGCAACCTCCAGACTTGTAGAACCCAGTCTATAGAATACATTGAAATAATTGCTAACTCCTTCAACCTATTGCAGAATTGTATACTCTGAGATGAAAATATTCATAAGATCTTCCTGTCTATACAATGCTTGAATGTTTTTGATTTGACAATTTCCTCTGACCATACTTTCTAATTCCACTTTGAAAAGATGTATTTTCCTTGTTCTTGTCTTTTGTTGTATCCATGTCTCTGCACTATGCCTAGGTGAGCTAGTGAACAAAGATGAAAACTTTCAGAACACTATTGTTACAATGATCTACAGTTCCTGTGTAGGTCTAGCTCCTCCTGGTCTTGTACTTGATTTCTTGCCATCTTGAATTTTTTTAAGAAACAATTTTGTATTTTTTAATTTATTTGTTTTTATTTAATAACCACGTGATTAAAAGAAGCATTTCATTACAGTTTTAACATATTCAGTAACAATTTCCAGAGCAAGGATACATCTCTTTCAAAAGTGGCTGTAAATGTTTAGGATCACAGTTGACTTAATACAGTAGTTATACAATATTGAACTCAGTATAAACCCTGTAAGACATAAAATTGGGTAAGGTTTTAACTGTTGAAGATCTCGATTTCATTTTAAAATATGCTATTTCCTACATTTTTAATACTACTAACACTTAGATGTTTGCATGTGCCTTTAATCTCTATGTATCTGATTATTACTACTCACAGTCAGTTGCACTCAGCTCCTTGGCACCTGAGTATGGACATAAAGTCATCAGGTAGATTTCAATGGTAATGTTTATCAACTCTACTAATTAACATGAAGTAAATTTTTATTCCTCCTCCTCAAATATGTCTTTTTAATTTGTGTGTGTGTGTGTGTGTGTGTGTGTGTATCTTATACAGAATATCCCACACAATCTTATTCATTTATATACCCACTTCCCAAATTGCACCCTCCCATAGCCACCCACGCCCCACTGGAGCCCATATACTCTGTCATCCTTGTTACTCTCCACTGTGTTGTCGGCACCCCCAGCCATTCCCCAGTACTTGTCCATCTGCTGAATCTAGTCAGCCTATCTAGAGATCCTTGTTTTAGGAAGATCAGCTGTTCCTCATCTAGCAGCATTCAGTTGTCAATATTTCTTTAGATAAGATTGGGGTATGCTGGGCCACCCTGGCCAATAACTCAAAGGAAGGTATCCCTGTCTGGCATTGTTTCCTGTTATGTAGCCTTTAGGTATCCATATGGACTCAAAAAATTATATTGACCTCAGTAGTCTTTGATTATACTTTCCTTTTGGGTGTTTAAGACCCTTCAATTGGCCCAGATAAGCCAATTTATTTTTACTCTCAAGGTCATTTGAGGATCTGTTCCTCAGGGGTAACATGGGCTTGGGAGGAGCCCCTGGCTCCATTCTTTTACCAGTTCCATCTATGTGAAGATAAGTCAAAGGTCCTGCTCGACCACGGCTGGCTTCACTTGGAAACATGGAGGAAATATTTCCTCTGTGTTGACCCTCCTCTTTGTAGACTGGACACTGGTTCAAGTCCATCTGGTGGGGTCTCCATGGCCTCCTTGATCAAGAGGACAGGACTAACCACAGTTACAGGACACTTTGAGAGATGCTCATATGTCTAGGCAAGGTTTATCTGAGAGCATTTGGTCTTTACCCAAGCTTTAGCTACATGGCACATGGTAATTAAAAGTAACAGACTGGTGGAACTAATTTTCTTGGGTGTTTAACAGCCATACTATGAGGCCTATACTAATTTGGACAGAGGGACATAAAGGAAAGTTTTTGCTCCTTTCCCTCCTAGGTCAACTAAGTTCCAGGGGACTACGAACAATTTTGTATTTTTATTTCACACTGACTGCTACAAATTATGTAGCTGATTTTAATCTAAACCATCTCCAAGATTGTTTGCCCCTGAGTTAGCTCCTCACCTCCTAACACCTGTTTCAGGCCATTCCATTGAAACACTTAGATTTGATTATCCTTGACCCTGCTCTTCATTGCACCTTGATTTCATTATTGCTTTGTTTCAGTGGAGCACTTGTCTCTTTCTGTCCCATCTGGACCAGATTCTCAGACACATTACTGTTTTACCCAAGGGCAAGGGATTTTGATTCAAGTCTCAGAGCCTGCTTCTTTAATAATTGATCTGGACCCACTGATACTATCTTTGCTTCTTGGAGCACCGACTTTGATGCTCCCCTTTCAAAGTAAAATTAAGGAATCACCTGATAGAGAAACATAGTCACTAGGGAAGGGCTTGGTGATAGTGGCCTCTGATGGAATTAGATACAGTGTTTGCTTGAACTGACATTACTTCCATGTTTCAACTATTTTTATGATCCGAAAGTTGGACGGATTTGGTGTCATCACACTTATAGTTGTTATGGTGGGCTCATCTTTAAAAAGTCTTGTCATCATACTACTAACATAGCTTCAAAGATCAAAAAATTGTAATGAACACTATAGCTTCCTCATAGGTTTGTCAGTCAAGGAAACCCTGTGGTAGAAGGAAGGCAAAAGACTCTGAAACTATTTAAATTGGGCTTTTATGCTTTACTGGTTTTTGAAGAAATATTGAATGGTTGTCATTCTTCTTCTTCGTCTTATTTGTAAAAGTAGCACTTGTTCTTAGAAGAAACTTTGAAAACAATTTTTAAAACTATAAAGAAGAAAATGTCCTCTATAATGCTACCTTCTGAAAGTAACTACAGTGGAAATAAAGTTTAATATTTCTTTATCCTTCACTGTGAGCACATACACACCATTAGCATACTGTGGATGCTGTCCTATAACTTACTTTTTCTTTTAAAATATTATCAAAAGTATGTTCCTATTTGACAGGCTTGTTAGAAAGCAAACAAGCCTTAAGCTCCACAATGACACCATTGTATAATTTTGCCAAAAGTCAACAACGCAGGAGGAAAGAATTAAAGTGTCTACTTGGAGTAATGTGGGCTGAACAGGCTGATTTGTTATCTACAAGTACAAAATCAAAGCCACAACCGTTTGGCACCAGAGCTGTGTGATCACAGCCAAGGCTTAGAGTTTAAGGTTCTATATAATTTTAATAAACACTGGGCTGTTTTGCACCCTGTTTTATACCTTTCAATAAACAAAGTTTGCTAGGTGTTTTATTTTTTAAATAAAATATTGTCTCAGAAGGAAAGATTATCTTCTATAATGAGTTGCAAAAACATGCAAAATAACATCCTGAGCCTGTTGGAAGTAAAATTTCTGAGCCTGAAAGTCCAGGAGTATTTGGCCACTCCAAGATTTTTTGTTTGATGTGCCTGGATTTACACATTTATTAATGGTGTGTCCTCTTCCCCTTTAAGTGTTTCATCTTCAAAGATACCACAATATATGATTATTTGTTTCAGCACTGATTTCTCTGTCAGTAAAAATCTGTTAAATTAAAAAATATTTTAAAAGTTTCTGAATCCATTAAGAATATAATGGCTGTCCTTTAATGTAAAATGGTAGGTGATGAATTATATTCAAGGAAGAATTTCCTCTTCTTCCACTTTCTCTCCTGCTTCTTCTCCATCACCCTCTCTGTCCCCTCTCATGCACATACTGCCTCTCAACAATTACATGTTATGTTATTTCACTTAGTGAAGGTGAAAAGCACCTTATGATTTGCCTTTTTCCATCTATATTCCAAAATCTGTTGAGCTTGGTTGATTTGTTTATATGTCTTTACCGACTTTATACTGATCTTCAACTTCAATTATTTTAGAGATGGACATAATACATATGATCACAATATACTGTTGACAATGAATAAATTTCAGAGTTCCTACAATTTTCAGGTTAATCACAAAATAAACAAAAGCTAAAATTTAAAAATTTGACATATCGATTTCTGTATTTCTGCTTTATCCCATCAAATTCCTTGAAAAACAGGAAAAATTGAAAATGTAACATTAATTCTCTAACACTGCTGCTGAGCATATTTTCCTTAAAAAGTTCTGTTTGGGGGCTGGAGAGATGGCTCAGCAGTTAAGAACACTGGTTGTTCTTGCAGAAGACCCAGGTTCAAATCCCAGCGCTCACATGGCCGCTAACTCCAGTCCCAGGGGATCCTACAGCCTCTTCTGACCTCCGTGGGCATTGTACAAAACAGATGTACTTACCTATATGCAGGCAATACACACACACACACACACACACGCACGCACGCGCACACACACACACACACACACACACTAAAAATAAAAATAAATTTTTTAAATGTTCTGTTTTCCTCTCTATTATGTTCATAATAGTCATTATAGTCCTTGTCATCGGAGTTCTCTTGGGGTCTCTTGCGAGGTCAGACAAACCATATAATATTTTTTATGTGAATTTGTTATGTTTTATGCCCTCATAGGGAGAGTGTAAATGGGGGATCTTACACAGAGACAAGTTCTCTTGCAGCAGCTCAGAGCCCACCACTTCAGATGCTCCTGTGGCCCGCCCACAGTCTCTGTTAAGGTTTGCCCACGCATCTTGGGCCTGCAGTCTGCAGGTTAGTCATTTGTGGATTGATTCATCACACCACATTTCCCTAGATGTTATAGGCAATGTATTTAGATGTGAACAGCCTGAGTCATTCCTCAAAATGCCTGATAATACCTTCTACTAATTGGAACATTTCTAGACCTCATTTTGCAAAAGATGGTCTGGTGTCTTAGAGCACAGGTCAGCCAGATACATTTGTTTTCAGAATCCCAGGAATAACCACTTGGGAAGTTTGGTAGCTTTTCCATCTCACTGTAAAATGGAAAAAAAAAAAAAAAAAAAAAAAGAGTACATGTTTAATTTGGTTATGTGCTAAACGTTACATAAATTATGAGGATTAAATGAAATGATACATATAAAATAGTTCATACTTGATTAAGTGCTCAAAATACTAGTTCTTGTTGTTAGTATTACATCGGATTTATATCAGCTCATCAACAAGAAAGTGATCTCAATACCTCAAAGCTCTATTTTGTTTTTGCCTTAGAGTGCTGTTCTTAAGATTTATCAGCCATTTTATTTGTGCGACTTGTCTCTAAATAACTTTTGACTGTGTTTGAGAAGTGAGGTTAAACCTTTAATGGTAAATACTTCCTTTCATTAAGAAACTGTACAAATGTTTGAAGATTAATGGAAAACTGAGCAGAATCATTTTGAGATATGATCCAAATATATTCAAGTTCATGCATCATTAAGAAAGAAATAATAATTTGGTCCTGAGGAGGCAGAAAGTAGACATTGTCAACAAATTCAGCTCTGCAGGCATGCACCATGCACCTGTGCTTTGCCCAGTTTCCAACCTTCTTCAGCAGTGGGCAGAAATCCTTCAGCATCCAGATTTTTTCAAGACTTCCATCTTCAGTATTTAAGAGTTTTGGACGGGATCTTGATCGAAAGGAAAGAGAAAGCACTCATAGTTATTCAGAGATTCTGATGGAGAATGAAAGGAAACTGGACTCTACTGTCAGCAGAACCTATACTTTAGGAGTGTATCCAGTAGAGTTAATGAGCTTCAAAGGCTGTTGTGACAATAGCTCACATCTGAAGTGGGCTACCAATGTGAAAAGTTTGGGATGTGTCACAAACCAACTTTAAAAGTTGGCATCATTTGAACTACACATCCATCTAACTTCTTTCTAGCAATCCATACAGATTAATTGAGCACTTACTAGTTGCCTTATACTGTTCAAGTACTATAGGAGACAGAAAAAAATGTAAAAGTTCTTGGTCACTGTGTCCTCACTTTATTATGCCCTCTATTGAGTAGCTATACTTCCTTGCTCACTGACAATAGCCTTTTTATGGAACAATGTGGAGAGTTCTAGGCCACACATCAGCAGTCACCCTGACTTTTCTCCCAGCATTTCTATTTTCCCACTTTCTTGTCCTTCAATTCCTAGTTCCACACCTGTAAAATGCCCCTGAGATCTCAGAGCAAAACATAGTGACTTTCAGGGACCACAGAGATAATTAATATGAAGGACGGTACATGGAGAAAGGAGGAAGTGCAGCACCTCGCACGGCATGCATTCATTTGCACGTGCTTCCTAATCCATCTTATCCTAAAATATAGTGTTCCATTTGTGCCTTACAGTGAGTGTCGTTCATATTTATGAGCAGAATGTCTATCAACTTAAAATCAATAGTACAAAAATAATGAACATTAACATCCAAGAGAATGCCAAGTTCACGGAGAAATCCGAGGGAGATTCAGCCACACCGCTGGTACAGAACATAACACTACCTGTGTTGTTTCACATGCAGGAGAAGTGATGAACTAGTGCTTCCAATTTGTAGCACTGTTTAATCCTCAAGTGAAAAAAATTAACTTGCCACAAGAAAATAGGATGACTATCACAGAAAGAGAAATTACAGTGATTATTAATCTATTAATTGCATACCAAATGGAAAAACAAAACAAATAGCAGCCTGACAGTCTATACACATACACACACACACACACACACACACACACACACCACATACACACAAAGTCCTCTAAATATTTTAGAATAAATTATAAGACAACGTGATGGTAAGTTATATGTTTTCAGCTACCCTGAGATTGCTAGTGACTAAAATAATCCATATATTACTAGTAAGGGACTTGAATCCAGAAGTTGCAAGAACTGTCATCAATTTAATAGATGATGATCTTTTCAGATGACAAAATAGATTTCAGTGTATTTGTTGTTAGCTTAAGCATCTCAGACATTTATGCATATGTGCACACACGTACTTGTCTGAAATCTTCTTCAATCCAGTGCAAATACTATTCACTGCAGCCACAAACCTCCTGGGTAGAAAGCCATTCAGTTCTGGTGGCCTAGAAGTCTCTGAATGGTGTACACCAGATGAGGATGCTGGGAACATCAGTGTCCTTCCTGAGAGCTGTCTGAAATGTCCCAAGTCACAGGTGAAGCCTGTACAAAGGTCCCCATAATTTAACAAAAATTGCAACCATTTCTTAAATTAACTGAGTGCTAAAAATGTGTCTAAATATGTGTAAGCATTTCTGACACCTTGTTCATTTCCACAGAGAATTTTTTTTATTTCTTTCTGTGTTGTTTCCTAAAACATAAAAGCATTTTTGTATAATAAAACATAAACATCAAAGTGTTATGTCCCTAGCAATGTTTTATTTTGAAATAGATTTGTAGTTATTCTCTGCTGAAGTCAGCTACTCATCAAACTTACTGAATCCATTCTATGTGTCAGGCACAGCTAGACACAGGGATGGATTAAGATACCTTCTCTGACTTGATGGAGCTCCAGGATAAGGGTGATGCTCGTTTCCTGCATGAAGTTGGATAAGAGCAGTCCCATGATTTGAGAATGTTATATGGGGCCACAGCAAGAGAACCTGTGACTGTTGCCTCTGCTGAACCTGGTACAGGAAAGCCTTTCTCAGGAAGTAGCCCTGAGGAGTTCTATTGGGAAGAGGGGAAAATAATAGCAAAAGCTGGTAAACTCCTGGCATAATATGTGTTCTTTCTTCCCTACCTGACACTTTGAAGCTGTGTTAAGTGCACCCTAACCCATCTTTTAACCATCCCTGAACTCTCATGACTCCATTTTAATTATTTGCTTCTCCATAACCCTTTCTAGGAATTACTTTTTAAAAAACTGTCAGAATTATTCTTTGTGATATTTCAAACTCAGAGTAAACTGCTCACAGAACACTAAATAAAATAAGGGATATTTGGGATATGGTAACATGAAATATGTGGGGAAATACAGTGGTCCAAACTCAGTGGCAGTGGGACTTCAGTGTTCTAAGTGAGAGTACAGGTTTTCTCATGTGCTGGGTGACAAAGTCCTTTCTCCAAGTGGTAGAATGCTCCAGTGCCTCTAGTGGCAGGAATTGGCAGTGATAGCAACTAGAAGATTGACCTCTCCCTCAGTGAAGTGAACCAACAGGCAGCCTGGCTAAGGGCTAGAGAAAGGGCAGACAGGATAATTAACATCCTACGGGATGTGTAACTTTGTCACAAAGTGGCATCTAAATCTAGGTCAGTGAGTTCCAGTAAAAGGAATGGAGGCACAGGAAGGCCAAGAATAGGAAGGTCGGAAGTGAGAACTGGCAGAAGTCCCTGTGCTGAGCAGCCTGTGGACTCTGTGATTATTTACCTGCTGCTTTTTAAGGGTGTTGAAAGGTGGGTGATAGCCAGGCATGGTGGGGCACCCCTTTAATCCCAGCACTCAGGAGGCAGAGGCAGGTGGATCTCTGTGAGTTCGAGGCCAGCCTAGTCTCCACAGTGAATCCAGGCTAGCTGTAGCTACAGGGAGACCCTGTCTCAAAAAGACCAAAAAAGAAAAAAAAAGATGGGTGAATAAAGTGAAAAAGAGGGAAACATCTAAGCAATTGGTTTTGGTTACAGGGTGAATGCTGGTAGAGTAGCAGTCAGAGGATGAAGGAGGAACAACATTGTGTGCCAGAGCCCGTGGGAAAGAACAGTAGCACAAGCAGACCGACGGTGGCAAAATGAAGTTTTCTGAGTTTCTATTTTGCAGTGTGAATCACTGTAACATCCTTTCAAGTGGTTTCTTATGAGAAGCTTGTGCTTTCAGCTGTGTCCCTGGTTCTTAGAGGGATAGGTTCTATCTTTTAGTACCTATGTTGTGTATAAGAACTGGATCAAGGAAGTCTGAGACTGTAGACTAAAGGTGCCAGGGTTGGTGAGTCAGATCAGTAGCTGATAGCACATGGGTTAAATGCTGAAATAAACCTTTTTTAAAGTGATATTTCTTTAAAAAAAATTGTACATGTATTTATTTACTCTGTGTGTGTGTGTGCATGTACCACTAGTCACACTCAGAGCTTATAGGGTAACATACAGGAGTTGGTTCTCTCTTTCCACTATATAGGTTCAAGGGATCCAACACTGATTGTCAGGCTTGAAGGTAAGCACCTTTATCTGCTAAGTCATCTTACCAGCCCACTTTTCAAGAGTATTTTAAGTAAAATACAAGATAATGGGTTTCTTTATGGCATTTTCACATCTATAAATATCATCATTCCTTTCCCATGTTCACCCCACTGCAATCCTTCCCTCTTCCTCCTCCCAAAGAGTTCTTCTGCTTCCTGTCACGGTGGATATAGTGTATGCATTTACATCTAGATTCCAAATATGAGGAGAATGTGGTATTCTGCCTTTCTTCCCCCATTACCCTCTCTTGTTTTCTCCCCTTCTCTCCCTTTTGATCTGTTCTTCATAGCCACCCTAGTAAGTAAACCTTTTTTTAGTAACAAATATTTTTCTCCATAGTTTCCTAAAATACATATTCATATTTCCAGGATTATAATTCAGTAGAACTTGGAACTACCTATACATAATGGTCACTATAAGAGGAAAGAAAACAGACAAAACCTGTTTGTAATGGCAAGATACAGAGATGTGTGAAAGATTTATTTTATGATAATTGATACATATTCTCAAATTATGCCTCTTCTATATCTAAATAAAGCCAATCCTTAAGGTACTGTTTTATATTTTGAAAATTATTTTCCTCAATAGCCTCATAAATTACTGTTTTGTGGGGGTTTGCCAAGTATAATGGTGTATGGGTTTTATTGTATTTTATGCTGTTTTGTATCTTAGTTTCAAGGAAGATATTCAGTATTTAAATTTTTTCTTACTGAGTGGAATATTCTGTTACTCTGCTTCTTCTCACAGTATTTTCCCCTCAGCTCAGAATAGAAATGCTCATCCTGATTCCAGGGACCATGAAAAGTCTTGAGAAGAACTTGGCTTGTTCTTCTGAGCACATATTTTATTGGATTGTTCTAAAATGGACAGGGGAACAGGGGGCCTATGTAACTTAACACCTGTTTAGGCTAAAATACATATGCTATTTTATGTTACAATGAAAATTTATACGAACTTACACATATAAAAAAAGAAGAGCACCACAAGATTTCAAACAGCAATCATGCTGGCTGTTGCCTTTTCTGCGTCTGTCCTCATGTCTGGGTGAGATGTCATGCTTTCTAAAGATGGTCTCACACACAAGGCATTTATTCCCTCATTCTGTGCAGCCCAAAGTGGTGCTTTGTTTCCTCTCTATCCTCACTCGTATCACATGCTCGTCATAGGGTCTGCTAAACTGTAAAATCACAGTACTTCTCTCACCACATAGCAACCATTTACATGTTTCTCCAAGGTGTGAGTGACTTGTGAGAAGGTTGGAATTCCCCCACAATCATTTCTATATCCTCAGTTCTGAGCTCCTGCCGCAGAAGGCATTGTGAATGAAAATGTATGCATGAATTTAGGAACTATCCAGAACAAACCACAATTCATATCCTGATGCAAGTAGCACTCTCATGATTTCAGCCTTGTGTTTAGTCTGGAACAGAACTGATCATTACAGTGACATGACATACAGGCTCACAGAATTATAAGAGAATGAATCTTGTCTCCTGGAAAAAAGCAAGGAGACCATCCCCCCAAATCTAATTTGTCTAATAGCCAAGAAACCTAGGTTCTTTAGAATGCACATACATAAAATTCCCTGGAAGGAAAAATACTTATCAGAAGATCATCCTATCCCCTGAGTTCTAAGAAAGCAGAAAGAAAGGGAGAAAAGGTGAAAATAATGTTTCAGAATCTGTCTGCTACTAAAACTGAATCAATCTAAGGCCAAAATATTTGTCATGATTCCACTTTTCTATTGTGCCCAAATCTATTGCTTCATAAAGTTCCTTAAGCAGCAAGTCGTCTTTACCATACCCCATTTTTGTCAGTCTGACTTAGTCTGAGAATTAGTAGATTTTTAGAATGTTAATAAAAATCAATTGACTGAAAATAAAAGGAGTTTTGCACATAGGCTTTTGTCTCAGAAAATGCTCTGACTCACATTCTAGCCTCCAGAACCTTGCCCTGGCATCTTTGCCCTGCAGCATGGGCTTACAAATTTCTAAAGTCCCTGGTGACGCCCCTTGGCTAACTACTATCAACTTAGGGAAGAAAGGGTTTATTTGTCTTACATCTCCCAGGTCACAGTTCATCAGGGAGCCCAAGGTAGGAGCTCAGGGCAAGAACCTGGAGGCAGGAGCTGGAGCACAGGCCGTGGAGGATCACTGCTTAGTGACATGCTCCCCTGGCCCCTATTCAACCTGCTTTCTTATGCAACACAGGCCCACCTGCCCAGGGGTGGCACCACCCACATCACTCAACGATCAAGAAGGTGCTCCATGGACATGGTCACAGGCCAGTCCAATGAAGGCAATTCCCCAATTAAGGATCCCTCAACCCAGGTGTGTCAAGTTGACACTAAAGCTATCCAGCACACTATCACTGTCAACCTTTATCTGACCACTATACAAATTAGATAATGATAACCGGTGGCTTGAATTTGGCACATTTGATCCAAATGTTCTATCAGATCTTGAAAATTTCATACACGGGAACAGCAGATGGTCTGAGATTTTCCTTCTCTTCCATTCTCGTTCATCATTGCTCTTGGCAGACTCCTATTAGTAAATAGCTAGGTGCTGTTTGAGCTCACTGAGAAGCTGAGTCTTTAGATGGGATTGGCCCTCCCACTTCAGACTCAAGCATGTCTATCTCATCAGATCCTCCAAATCCCTCTCCTGAGCCAGGCTGCCACCTGTGACAGGGAAGAGAACAACAAAAGAATGATTTAAAAGTGGAATTTTAGTGTGGGGAATCTTCAATACTCAGTCTATCTGGAAATTAAGATTAGTCAAAAGTTATGTTAATGTCTGAAATGGAGATTTTCATTATAAAGGAAAAAAACTACCTAAATATTATTCTTACATAGAAATTTTGGTTTAAAAGCATCTTTTGTAAACTTTTATATTATTTTATCAAGAGTTTATTCAACATATTCAACACTGCAACAGAAGAGTCATATGGTAAATTATTGTGGGAAATGTTTGGGTAGCCACAGTCATTACTATAGCAGACACCTCTGCCATAAATTTACATAACATCTTTCAAAAAGGAAATTTTATCCAACAATTTAAAAAACCTGTTTTGTGGATTGGAGAACAAGTACAGGATTTGAGATTGTCACATAGATTACAATGCCATTTTAATGTTATTCAATTCTGTTTTATGCATGTTCCATATAATGAGTTTGAACATGATTGACAAAAAGTTAAAAATCATTTATTGGGCATTGATTCTTTTTATAATGTTTCATTTATATTTTTAAATTATAAAGTCAAGTACTTGTGGTAGCAAAGGCCCAAGCACCAAGTATGGTGGCAAACAAATCTGGGCAAGTATGGCTACTTCATTAGACCCTTTCAAATATTTCAAAACTCATATTGTATCTTCTATTTCCTAGCTGCTGCAGTTATATTACTTGTATTGCCTGACATGGCCTGTTAACTTTGTTTACTTAATTTTTATTAGTAGCCTAGAAATTCCTTGTTAACCCATAAGTTCCTTGCTATGCTTTGTAAATTCAGTGATCTGAAATATTCTGCCCCTTGCTTACTGCATATCTGATTTAAGATTTGCTAATGGAGGCTGGTCCCTTATCCCCACTGCACTATGTTGTGGGGGGTACCCTGACTAGGAAGCTGTTACTGGGTTGGATCCCAATGAACCTGGCCTTCAAGTTTCTTAACAATCAAAAAGAAGAGGCAAATATAGCAAAGTTAAACACTTACTGCTAGCCTCCACTAAGCAACTTCAGGTGAACCAAGACAGAAACTAACCCAACAAGATTTCAGATTCCACCTGGTTCCTGTTTCCATTGAAATAGGGACAAGCTCTTGGCAAAAACATGTCCTCACCCTTGACTTTCCATTAAGACCTAACTCTCTTGTGATCAATGGGAACACTGAAAAGTGGGACCCCCCTCTCCCCTAAGCTCAGACTTTTTACCCTAACAAGAGGCCTTTCCATTATATACTAAAAAGAGAAGACCTGGGTTCTTCAACCCAATCCAGAAGGGCAAGTCACTGGTACCCAGGATTATTGGGGCAGTGCCTGGTCACCCTTTTTTCTTTAGGGTTTATACCAGAGCCAGCCTCTCTGCCTTAACCAAATTTTCTAGCTCTCTTCTCCAAACTCTGACCATTATAATGGGGATCAGAGGCACCATAGTAACCTCCAAACTGCCCCAGTTTTCAGCACTTTGGATTCTATAACTACTGTCCATTCATTTTTACTTTTTTCCCTTTTCCCCATCTTAGATGTGACCTCCTACATAGCCTAGAGGTGACCCTTTTCATTCTCCATACCTGCTCATCTCTCCTGGAGGGTCTCCAAAATGCTTACCCTATGCTTCCTCTCATTAATACCTTGGCTTCCCTCCTCTTTACCCATGATTCTAATTGAACCTACTGTTGGGTCTGCACCAAATCAGTAGCCACAAACTGGCTTTTTATTCTGGCCCCTCTGAATGTTTAAACACAGACCAATGCCACAATACACATGTAATCTATATAAACAGGACCCATCTTTTACAGGAGAAAGTCCCAATCTAATACTCCAGACCTGGTTCTAAAAGCATCAGAAGAATTACAGGCCCAGCTATGCATCTTCCTCTTCCCACTCTGGGACCCCATCACGGGCCCTATAGCTCAGGGCTCCTCACAGGGAAAATCACCTCTCTGCATCTCTCACCTTTCCTTCCCTGGCAGCCATCCTCTGGGAATGCACTGATCACTCACTTTTCAATTCCCTACACCCATCATTAAAAACTCTCACGGACCCAGGGAGAAGCTGCCACCTGGCTCATCACATGACCCCAAACCTACCCATCAGGCTTACCCTTCTTCTAGGTCTGACCATCTCCACTCCACTAGCATGACCTTGGCCTTCTTCCAAGGATGCTCCTCTCTTATTTCACTGTTTAGCATAATATCTACTTCTTCACTCAGCAACAATCAATATCCTTCTTCAATTCCTCCCCTCCAAATGCCTGGTACACAGCTCTTCTTCTATGAGTCCACCAAAAGACTGGAATACCCCCTCCCATCTGATTCCGTTGTTGTTCCTTAGTCTGTAGTCATGGCCTTCCTTAACTACTTCCTTTAGGTCCTATGAATGGGAATAATAAATTGCAACAACTGTCCAGAGCCCTTAAAGATGCCCTGGAAGAGCTCACAGTCCAGCTCACTATAAATAGACTCCCTGGCTGCCATGAAGCTTCAAAGCAGATGGGGCTTAGATCTTCTGGGAATGGAAAAGGGAAAATCTGTCCTTCTAAGAGGATTGTTGCTTTTTCACCAACAGCTAGATGTGATCCAGTCCAGGAGGGAATAAAAAAATTAAAGAACAAGCATCCTCATCAGGAAGGGGCACTTCACAAGTGATATCCTCTCACCTCTCCCCTTGAATCTTCACCAATCTCACCTCCCGGATTGCAGTTGTAATTGCCTGCTACTCATACCCGCCCACCCTCTGCCAGCAGGAAGCAGTCAGACACTTCCATTTATATCCCTTAGAGTTGGGAATATTGGAGAAATATTAGGTCCTTAGTGCTCCTAGAATGGTTGCCTCCTCTTGGAATCTTTCCTGGAACTTGGTGTCTCTCATGACTACAGGCTACCCTGCAAATGCCCTCCCTGATACGGTACAACCCCTCCCTGCAATAGCCCCCCAGTATGACACAGCATGGACCATTAGTCCCTTCCTCCTCCCCAAAGAGAGAGAAATATAAAAGTCCTGAATCTGTGGGAGAAGTTGCTTTTCCTCTGGATCCTGGGCTAGGAGGAAGTATCCAACTCCTCCAGCCCCCAGGCTGGGGGGTGGGGGTGGGTGCAATTTGTTCTCTAATAGATCTTCTTGGTCTGTAGAGCTCAGCTTCCTTCATCTCCTTCCTGTTTTCTATTTCCTTATACTCTTCACTGAGCTAGATGATAAAGAGACTGTAAAGAATCTAAAGGCTCAATTCTGTTATTTTGGGGCCAAGACCATCATCATAAACCTAATAGGCACTCAAAATATTAGGTAATCTTAAGTGTTGAGGTATTCTTTAGATGCTCAGATGATCATATGGGTTGGTGTGTTTTATATTATCAATAAAACAAAGCACATACAGTTACCCATAATTCTTAACGACAATTGGTGGTACCTGATATTAACTTTGATTTTAAGACCATGGTGAAGTTAATTACCTGGCATGCTAACATGAGCCTATAATCTGAGCACTCAAGAGACTGAGGCAGTAGGACTGCAAGTTTAAGACCAGCCTAGGTTACATAGTAAGAGCCTATCAAAAACACAAAGCAAACAATAACAAAGGTAAACATACTTATGCTCTTGGAGGCAAGCACATGCGTGAGAGACGATGTGGTCTTTCTTAAATAGAGATCTTAATCTTTGGATTTATAAATAGCACATGGGATTTATATGAGAGTGAGAAAAATAATGTGGAAAAAGTGTGATATTAGGGAAAGAATTATATTTGTTGAAGGCATCTTAATAAAGTCCATAAAGGATTCAGATTTCCTCATTTGTGGGTTAGCCAATGGCTCTTTCATTCGCAACTCATTTAAGTGGAAACCTGTGTGTTCTAGTGAGTGTCCCTGACATGGAAAGAAACATTTAGCATTTATTGGAACTAGATGAAATGTCCTTGTTATTGACCAAATGAGAGATACTGGCTTTCAGATTGCAGATCCTGGCGGGGGAGGGGGGTATTTTGTAATGCTAATTTGCTACTTCTTTGCCATATACTGAAAGTTTTCCAAGCAGTAGGAACAGTAAAACACCATGTATGCACAGTTCAGAATTCTTTCACTAAGGGGATGTACCTGCTGAGTAACTGTAGATTTCCTACAAAGCACTTGTTATGAACCAAACATGTCTCCCTGAGTGCATATGTTGAAGCTTCACCTCTAAAGTGACTACTTAGAGACAGGGTCTTTTGAAGAGAATGAGATCATAAAAGTGGGGACTCTACCCTAACAGGGTTGAGGGCTTTGAAGAAATGGAAGAGAGAAATAACTCTTTCTTCTCCCTGAAACACACAGACAGCAACTGTCTACTGGCCAGGAAGGTCCCAACCAGGTGTGAACAACACCAATACCCTCATACTTCCAAGCTCAGAACAGTGAGAAATTGAATTTCTTTTTGAAGATGCCCAGGCTTTGTCTTTAGTTATGGAGTTTGACTAACTAATACTGAGTTAGCTAAAATCACTTCTGACTGCCACTGTTTTTTCTCTTATTTTCATTTTATTCAACAGAGAAAGAAGAGAAAGAGAGAGAGAGAGAGAGAGAGAGAGAGAGAGAGAGAGGTACACATACTGTGTGGAGTAACGGGCTTCTCAGTTGACACTAGAGATGAAGGCATTTTAATTTGGTTTGCATTTATTTCCAATTGTCTTACAAAGGGAAGAGGCTACACTCAGTTGACCTCTAAGATGTTCTTTGCAGTACAATCTCTAGGCTGAATAAACCTCTATTCACTGGTGATACCTGATGGATTTTTATTTCTCATACAAGTTGCAAAATTGCTCCAGGTGCCAGGTAAAGTCTTTCACCCAGGGAGAAGAAAAACTTCAAAGATTTCATTTTGCATGTGAAATTTATTTATACCTATAAAAACTATAAAATATGGAGCCTAAATATAGTCTGTCAAAGATATTAAATGTGAATGAACAGCAGCTGAAACCACATTTATAAAAGAAGAGATGGGCTAAACCAGAGCTCTCAGCTGACTTCAATTCCTCTTTCCAGGCATCTGTTTGAAAAACAGAATGAAATTCACAATTATGGAAATGGGAAGAACACAAGTGTGGGGGATGTTCTCCCATGTGCCTTCATGGTGAGGTTGCCACGGGGTGTAACTGACCTTTTATCTTGCTGGAGACTGTCACTGGGCCATCAGAGTAGGAGCCAGCACCCTCCAGGAAAGTACAGCTCTAAAGCTTGTTTCTCCTCTGGAACATTTCCATTTGCTTCATTACACTCAATTTGTCTGATATAGGGTGATCTTTCATTCTTGGGCTGATTGTCTCTCAACTTAAAAACAAGTCAACAGTGTACCATTTCCTTCATTTTAAAAGTGAAGCAAGAGGCTTTGGCTCTGAGCCTGAGGTGGCATTCCTAATGGTGTATTTTAGAACAGGGTTAATTATTATATGGTAAAAGGTGTTTTTGAAGCTAAGAAGCTTAGTCCATAAGTTAAGCTTTTACCCTTATACCACAAGGTTGAAACAGTCTCCCCTCAATGAGGGCATGTACAGTTCTGTGACATTCTTTAGTGCCAAGGCCTAAACTGAAGGCTGGTGTCTGCTACAGATTGTCCTCCCACTTTATTGGTGCTAAATTTAGACATGTTTTTCCAGCTCTTTTTCAGTAGAGCTCATTCAGGAGCACTTTGCAGTTCCTTGAACTTGGGATTCTCCAAGCTCACTATCATGACCTCTGAGAGTCATTGCTCTTGCTCTGTTGTCCCTAAACTCTAGGGTCAAAGGACTCATCTTGGTGACTCGATGGCTGTTCATTGAATCCCTTCCCACAGGAATTACACTTCTGCCCATGGGTAGGGAAAGAGGTTCTAGAGAACTACTCACACCCGTGTGCTGAGGCATATCAACAGGGATTCTCTTCAGAGGTTTTGCTGTGATTCTGATTCTATGTTTGAAAATGGGTCTCCTGTGAATGCAAATATCAGAAAGCCATCTGCGATGTCTGTTCCATATCCAGACTGACAGGTCAAGATCCCCAACCCTTACACTCTACCCCCACAACCCAATATTCTCTCATTTTTCACCCCTTCTTTGTCTTTCTTCCAGGCCTTCAGTCCTACAAACAGCCCCATCCTGATACTCATGGGCTCTCCATTCCAGAGTCTGTGTGTTCTTTGCCAGCCAAAGCTTTTTCTCTATATTTTGTGGTCATCTTTCCCTAAACCACAAATTTTTACAATTTATCTAATGAATTATTCTCTCATCCTGATTGATCATGCTCATTCTTTCAAGTGAATAAGGCCTTTATATTCTAAAGTAACTCAAATAAATCTCCCACATTTCCTCTATAAATGCCACTTACTTTTTGGGAAGGGGCAGAAGAACTGACTGCTGTAATTGTAGCACCCCCCCCCATTCACAGTCGGTACCCTCTTTCTCCTCCACCAGATCCCTCAGGCTCATTGTGGCTCCCTTCCCCCACCTCTATGAATCCCCTCCTCACAAGAGGGCTCCCATACTGGGAGGGCAATGCCTACTTTATTCATAACCCTCAGGCAATGTACTCTGTGCTGACAATAATTTTCCAGGTTATTGGAAAATCAGTAATTTTCAAGCTAGGTGAAAACCTTCAAAAGTTCAAATAGTTTTGAATTAAAATTTTCTTAAAATCCTTTGCTTTGTTATATTATTTTGAAAACATGAAGTTAAACTCTCATCTTTCATGTAATGTTAATCAATAACTATTTATTCAACACATCTATTGAGCATCATCCATTAAATAAGAGACCTAGAGATACAGGACAAATATGATGGTGTCCATCCTCTTGAGAGCTTGCAGTCTAATTAGGATCAGGACACCCAAGACAAATTATTTCAGTCCTAGACAACAGAGGAGGCTACACTTGAGTTGTAAACAAGGCTGAATGGGGTATTGATACATCAGGACTCTGTCAAAATGAGTGGCAAGGCATCAAAATAGGCTTCCTGGGGTGGTGGGGGCTAGGAATCCTTATTAAGGATTCTTACCATCTTCACAGGGGGGCCAATTTTGAGTTGTGTCTGGCTGCCACTAGGCTTCCATATCCCCCACTCCACTACAGCCAGACTGTCAACTGTCAAGACTAACTCCTGACAGTGTGCTGGCTCTTAACAGCCTCTTCCCCTCCAAATTTGCATTTCTAATCCTCTGTGAGTTGGGAAGGCTTGTAAAGGAGCTTCTTAGAACCAGGCTCCTTGGAGTAAACAACTCTCACTCAGCAGGACTCCCAGGGGCTCTGTGAGAATAATAGGCATGCAGGTTGTTGATTGCTTATTTCCACTGGATTATTTTTATTGCTTTGAGCTTCTTTCCTGGTTCTATTTTCCTGGTTGGCTTGCGAGCTTGGTGGGTTAGCAGCTACTGAGTAAAATAAGGAACATGGGTTCATACCAGGAGGATCTTAGGAAAAGGGTCTTTTAAGTAATATCTGCTTAATGTGCCACATTCTTTACCTTTGTTATTTCTTTAATCTTCACAATAACCCTGCAATATAAGTAAAATAATTCCTATTTTATGAGACAAATATCTAATACCCAAAGACTAGAGATGACACAACTTACTTCGTGATGTTGACAGATTTCCTGACTTTATGTGTTCCTCATATCCTTCACCTGTAAAATGGAGATAACTAGTAGTAATATGTATACCATGGAGCTGTTTCAAGGATGTTCTAGGGTAAAATGTGCCTGTAGCAATGCCTGGTACATAGTAGCATTCGGTGATAGTTACTGCTGTTACTGTCCTTGGCTACCACTGTTCACAAAGTCACATGGTTACTATGTAACAGAGCCCAAGTTTTCAGTCCATTCCACAGCAGGGACTCTGGTACCAAGAGAGTGCCTTTTCAGGGACAGCATCTGCAGTTCAGGTCACATCATATGTTTAAGACCATAACCTGTCCTGTGGCTGAGTAATATAAGAATGGGTCCAAATGCATACCAATGTTGTCCTTATGGACACATACAAACCTCACAAGGACACTGAGTTAAAAGATTAGCAGATTGGAAGCATTACTTAGTGCTAGTATTGAGTTTGTCTTAAGAGAAAGTTTGGGGTCTGCTAGATGGTTCAGTGGGTAAAGGTGCTTGTTGCCAAGCCAGATGACCCGAGTTCAATCCCCTAGACTACACAGTGTAAGGAGAGAACTAATTCTAGCAAGTTGTCTTCTGACATATACATGCACAGCATTACACATGCTTGCCTTCCTCAAAGCAAATAAAAATGTAACAAAATTTTGAAAGGTTAAGTTTCTTGAAAGAAGCACGAAAGGCATCCTTCCTAACCACTATTTTTCATCCTTCAGGCCAGGTTTCAACACCTGCTTTGGGCTTCTTTGGAATCTAGAGACACAGGAAGTATGTTTCCATTTCAGGCAGTATGTTCTTCATGTCACTGTATTAAAAAATAACCCACTCATCCTTATGTGAAGAAAAAGTGGTCATGATGAGCATGGTATTGCACATCTAAAAATCCCAATACTCAGAATGCTGAGGCAAGAGAATCAAGAATTAAAAGCCAGTATAGGCTACATAGCATGTTCCTGGCTAGTCTGGGTTACATAGAAAGATCCAGTCTCAAAAAAGAAAAGAAAAAGAATCTGAGATTGGTGGATTGAACACAAACAGAATGCATTCACCACCATTCCTAGTTCTTCTTAGAACCAATTGTTCACATTATGATAAGACCTAGACTAATCATTTGCATAGGTTTTACTTGGTTACTCTTTACTTTTTTAAAATTTAAAAAGCAGTGTTACCATGAATTATATCTGTCCCCAAGTAATGTTCTCTTATGTTGTTTTTGTTCAATTAAAAAAAAAAAACTTTGAAGAATGTCTACTTCTCCATAATATATTTATTTAAAATTTTAATGAAACCATGATTTTTGATGAAAGAATAGTAATTACATTCTCCTTCTTTTTCTAAAGTACCATATCATCCTGCTTCCTGGTGAGCTTTAATTGTCACCTTGCCACAGCTTACAGTCACCTGGGTTGAAAATCTTTTTTTAAAAAATGTACATATATGAGCATTTTGCCTGCATATAGGTAAGTGTACCCATGTTGTACAGTGTCTGCAAAGGTCAGAGTAGGACATTGGATCCCCTGGAACTGGAGTTATGTCTGGTTGTTAGCTGCCATGTGGGTGCTGGGAACCGAATAGTCAGTGCTTTTAATCACTAAGCAAGCTCTCCAGTCCATGAGATGAGAATTTTAATTGAGGAATTTCCTAAATCAGGTTGGATTTTCTGGGGGGCATGTCTTGGTTGTTAATTGTTGTAGGAGAGCCCAGGCCACTGGGTGAGTGACATGATTTCTTAGGCAGGTGGTCCTGAGCTGTATAAAAATGCTAGCTGAGCATAAGCCTGCCTGCCAGTCAGGGAGCATCATTCTCCCTCGTTTCTGATGTACTTCTAAGGCTGTGCAATGAGATTTCTGGTAAGTAATACTGTATAGAATAGCAAGGAGGCCTGCCTTCAAGGTCAGACCTTGAGTTTCTGCCTTGACTTCCCTCAGTGATGGACTGTGAGCTGGAATTGTAACCCAGATAAACCCTTCATCTCCCAAAGCTGCTTTTGGTCAGGGTATTTCTCACAGCAACAGAAATGAAACACCTAGCAAAATCTAAAAGTCTCGCAGAATAATGCAGAATAGAGATCTCATCAAAAAGCACTTGTTAGTTATTATTTGTATATGATTCTATGCAAATGTTTATTAAATTGAATTAATCTTGAAAAACAGTCTTCTAGGGATATAAATTATTAGAGGTAGCAATAGTATAAATTGTATCAATATTTATATTATAAATGTAACTTGTGTTTCTGTAACCCTGGGTTTCAGAGATTCATGGACTTGTCTTATGTAAGTATTTAGTAATATCCCTTCTTTATACAGTCTATCAGAGAGGCTAAGATGAAATGGCACTTGAAGCAATGTATGAATGAAGCAAGGAAAGAGGGTGAAAGAAATGTGATGGGAGGAGGGCTCTGGAAAGTGATACTTCAGGGAGACTGAATGCTCCTGAGGCTAGAGGACAACACTGGTGAGCCGTTGGTCTAATGATGTTTATCACATTTTCAGCCTAAAGAAAATTGGGCAGTGGGCTAGAGAGATGGCTCAGAGGTTAAGAGCTCTTACAGAAAACCTGGGTTCGAATCCCAGTACCCACATAGTAGCTAACAATTGGCCATAACTCCAGTTCCAGGGAACCTGACACCCTCTTCTGGCCTCTGTTAGCACTACAGAACACAGGCTCACACACATGCAGGCATAATACTCATACAAAGAAAATAAAAATAAACCAATTAAAACTGTTTAAAAGATGGCTTAGCAGTTAAAAACACTTGTTGTTCTTGCAGAAGACCCAGGTTCAAATCCCAGCACTCACATGGCAGCTAACAACTGTCCGTAACTCCAGTCCCAGGGGATCCGACAGCCTCTTCTGACCTCCATGGGCATTGTATGACACAGGTGCACTTACCTACATGCAGGCAGTACACACATACACATAAAATAAAAATAATAAAGTCAAAAAAAAAAGAGTTAAATTGAGCTACCATCATAATTTTTTTTATCTTCATCTTTTTTATTTTTCCCACTAGAGACACCAAGTTTCTTTGGGAACAAATATCTATGTCTTTTGAGATACAAAGATGAAAGTAATTTTTTATAAAACTTCAGATACCTGAGTAATATTACCAAATATCTTCAAGTTCTCAAGAAGCAGACTCTGAGTTTCATTCGGATGGCCAGTGTGATATGTAATGACACACTCTTCTCTTCATTGTGGGGATGCTGAAAGTTAGACTTTGTTAGCCATGGAAGAGAGTAGGGAGGCAGTAGGGCATCCATTTCTTAAAAAAAAAAAAAAAAAAAAAATGCTTTATAGGAAACTTTGGGAGAGCATCTCTGTGCAGTATCTGCCTCAGAAATAGGCCTCTGGGTGAAGGCAGAACACAAACACAGGGGCCCTCCAGGCTGAGCCACTGCCAACTGCTCCTTCAGCAGTTTGAGCCACTATGGGAGCTGTGTAGAGCTGAGAAACAGACCCTGCAAGTTTCAGTGGCAGCGCAGGGGAGCTAAGTCAAAACAGGACATTTTCTGTTTCCTCAAAATTACCTGCCTTCTTGAAGGCAAGCCAGGTTGAAGACCCAGTTCTTGGAATTTGTGACTTAGAAAGGAGCGTCATTGGCATTTCTGAGGAGATGATACCTTTTTGACACTTCCTGAAACATTAATCAGCCAACACTAAGAGCACCAGACTCAAAGGTTAAGGAGGACCTTAACTTGAAGAAGGCACCTTTCACCCGAAGAAAAACATCTAGGCTGAGAAGACAGAATTGTAGTGCATCTCTGGCTTAAATGACTATTACTGGAGATAGCTGAGATGCTCAGATAAATATCAGAGAGGAGGAATCATTAGTGTCATCCTCCAACCTTCCTGAAGCATAGCTTTCCATCCCAAGTTTCCTCTTCCCAGCCCAGTCCTCTTCCTTGCTTCACTCAGGTGGGGCTGAAAGTCCCATTTCACCTTAGAGTCTCCCATAGGTTACACAAAACAGAGAAGTGATCATACTAACAGTGACAGTCAGGGACCTTCTGTCCTGGAGGGTCTGTCTCTACATATCATATATCTTTTCTCCTTCCTGACAAGGTCTGAGAACACAAGCTGCTAAGCCCCTTAGGATCATATCTCTGCAATGTGTCTTGGGCAACACTGCACTCAGCCAAATCATTTAGAGTGCAAGGAACTACTTTTGTACAAGTGAGAAATCCCAGCGTGTCAGGCTGCCAGCAGGTCAGCACATTGCAAGTTCCTTCCTGACACCCCTAGATGTGAGTGATTTATTTTTACCCCATCCTGCTTCTCTGCCCTTGAGCAATCAGCTTTCCCTTGATGGTATGAGGAAAGCAGACATTCTGACTAGCACATTCTCCCACAGAGTCAGGCTGAGACTGATTTTGGTCCTTCTCCAACATCCTAACCTGGACACTCTAGTTTATCTGGTCTTTAGGCCCTAACATCTCCAGAGAGTTTCATTCCCTTCCAATACTTGCTTTAGCTGATGAGATTCCCTACCTTTAGCGTGCTTGAGTCTCCTTTTACCATTTCACCATTTGCCCCTTTCTCTTTCTTTCTTTCTTTCTTTCTTTCTTTCTTTCTTTCTTTCTTTCTTTCTTTCCTTTCTTTCTTTTTTTTCTAGTCTACTTCACTTCTGGCCTTATATTTTGAATTTCTCCTCTCCCATTCCAGTTCTTTCTTTGTAGCCTGTGAAAATAAGCAATATGCATGGGCTGCATAGTTGGGCTAACCACCCCACAGCTGGCAGGGACAAATGCAACAGCAAGATTTTAGATGTCAAGTACAAAACATTGGTGAATGAATTTAACATTTGACCCTTCCCTTTGACTTTCCCCTTCCAAAGGTTATTTAGCTTATGCATAGGCCCCTAAGGGACTGGACGTTCATTACCTTTGATTAAACTTATTTACTATTTGGGGATCTCAGGAAGAATGGCCCATTATAGAGAGAGTTGAAACCTGTCTCCCTGTGGGTTTGAAGGTTTTGAGGGGAGGGGTTAGGCATGAGTGTTGAGTGTGGAATATTCAAGAATGTCTGGGATACCTTTCACTACTCAGTGAGTAGTGAAGTGGGAAGGTTTAGACACTTCTTTAGGAGGTAGGAATATAGATAAGTAGATGCATAAATGGACAGATGAATGACAAGTAGCCAAAGGATGAAGAAAAGACTCAAACTGCCTGAAAATCTAGTCAGGTAGTCAGGCTCCTGTCCTACAGATGGGCATGCTACTTCTCACCATGGCTACATACACATTAAAAATGCAGCTGCTTGGCCAGGTGTGGTGGTGCACGCCTTTAATTCCAGCACTTGGGAGGCAGAGGCAGGCAGATCTTTGTGAGTTAGAGGCCAGCCTGGCCTACATAGTGAGTTCCAGGACAGCTGGGGCTACAAGGAGACCCTGTCTCACAAAAAAAAAAAAAATGGGGCTGCTCTAATCTGATGTTTCTTTCTTCACAGTTTATGTATCTAAGCTCAAATTCCCAGTGTGATTCTTAAGGGGGGCTATTTGCAAGGTAATTAAGTCATGAAGCTATAGCCCTTTTAATGGTTTTAGCTGCCTTATAAGACAAGATATGAGAAAGCTCATTTCCTCTCCACCATATAACAGCAAGAAGACAACCATCCAACCAGGAAGAGAAGCTAAATGGAGAGCCTAACCACATTGCCTCTCTAACCTCCAGAACTATAAGACATGAAGGTACCTTGTTTGAGGCTCCCATTCTGCAGTGATAGCCCAAAGGCTACAACTGCTGCTTTGTTAGAATGTGTTGTAACAATATTTACTTATTGCTATGTGAAGAATTGCTTAATCTAGGGATAAATTTAAACAGAGGCAACAGATTATAGTGCCTCATGCACCAAGAATATTGGAGGCAAGATAGGTGTTCACTGAAATGCCTTTGGGAGCTTCCAGCCTCTCCTATGGGGACAAACAGTGAGCCCATCTGCTGTGTCTACCACTATGCCAGAGTTCTACTGGGTTGTTTTATCGGGGCTCAACAATCACTTCCTGTGGCTTAGAGATTTGATTTGATGATAAAAAAAAAAAAAAAGGCACAGAGGGGAGGGGGAATCATCTGGCTATAGAAAAGAATAGCTTCGTCAAACGAAGAGAATGGTACCATCTTTCCAATTCTAATTTTTTTTTCCTTCTGCGTCACATGGTGCATTTTTGTAAAGATAGCAGATGGGATTCCTATATTCATTAAGGAGAAAAAAGGGCTCTTCATCTGCTAGTGTTTTAAATAAGGGAAATACATAGTATTTACTGCCACCCTTTGAAGACCCTTTGAAGATTTTAATTAGCACCGAATGTGTCATTCCATCTGCTTAAATGAGCAGGCCACATGGTCACAGGCCTCTCATCTCATCTGGTGAACCAGGCCATTGGGTTTCCTTGATTGGAAATAAGAAAATAAAGAACTTCAATTAAAAAGATCTTATAAATTATCCTAAAGTTGTCTTTACTTTAAAAAAAGTTTTTTTTGAAAAAGAGCTCATGCACACACATATAAATATATACACAATAGATATATGTGTGCACATAAATGTAAATACAGAAATTCAATGAAAGACATTCAAATACACATTTGTTTTATTTCCAACCAATATCCTATAATGATTCATGGTGACCTATCTTTTTCAACACTTTTGTATCACATTTCATACAACATTTTCATATATATTTGTGTGATCCTCTCTATCTTGTGAGGTTAAACGGGGTAGATAGTATTAGGGTTTCAAACAGCTGCAGCTCCCCCCACCCCAACAGGGACCTATGGACTTTGTTTTTAAGCCTGAAAAAGGGAACTGAGCTGATAAGCACCTTGGCCTTTGAAGTCAAGGGAAGCAGATTCTTCTAAGAGGCAGCCTGCCTTTCCTCTGATCTCCAAAGATAAGATAAGCAGATCCTGCCTGTTAACCAGAGAGTTTAGGAGCTGTTTAGTTCAGCAGCTTTTCCCTTAACACTTCTGACCCAGATCCTGGCTGGCAGACTGAACGGAGCCAGGTTTACAAGCCCTGCTTTTCCTGCTTCCCCTGCTTGATTTTTTCCCAAAAAACTTCCCACTTTCAGAACCCTGAAGCCCCCGTATATAAGCCCCAGCTCACAATCCGTGGACAGACATTTTCCCTTCCCTGAAGGAACGTGTCCTGTGCGAAATAAAGCTCTATTCCGCTGAGAGTTTTATCTGTGTCCTGGTGCCTCCTCTTCCATTCGCTCATTCTCTGCCAACTTTTAACCTATCAGATGGTGCCGAAACCCGGTTCTTACTTCAAGGGACCCACCTGGACTTCTCCAATGCCACTAACTTGGCTTTCAGGTACACTTCTTTTCTCTCTATCCTCCTCTCCCCAACCCTCTTCTTTGCTCTCGCCTCTTTCTGGCTCTCCTCACTGGGGAACACTCTGCCTTGCCTACTTCTTTTGATCTCCTTTCCCATTGATTTTCACCACTCCTGGACAGCACTGTGGTCTCTGTGATGGACCTGCTTCATCCGTTCCCTATCTCGGTTCCCCCACTGGCCATTCACCACCGGCATCTTGCCTCCTCCCCACCTCTTTTGCCGTGGGCCTGCAAGGTCTGCTGTCTTCCATCCTTTTTCCCATCTTTATCCTCTTCCACTGCCTTTCTTCCTCACTTTACTGGGGTTGATTTCTGATACTGTTCAATCCAACACATACAAATGCTCTGCATCCTTCTCCTCTCTCTCCCCCTCCCATACTAAAGCTTTCTGCTCCCTGCTGTGTGCCTGCCTGCCCACCTGCCACATGTCTGACCTTCCATGCATGCTTTAAACATGCATGACCCCAAGGCATTTTTTCCTTCCCGCTGTTCACCCTCTCCAGGCAGCTGCCAAGAGACAAGATTGCCAGCTTGCCTGCCCTGGGAATTTTTTTCTTTAACATTCTAGTGAAATGATAAGTTTCCAGCTGGGCCCACTCTTAAATTCTCTTATAAATTTGGCTAAAAACCCCTTAGGGGACCCTTTCTCCCCATTTTGACCCAACTAGCCTAGACCAGCTGGACAACTTTTCTGGAGCATTTAAAGAATTTCAGGCGGCTTGCCCCATTGACAAAGGACAAACGTTTCAAAAGCCTTTTTTTCTCCTAAACTTTTTCTCAGGCAAAGGGGCTCAAACTTTGATCTTAGGCCCTCTTAGGCATCAAGCAACTGGTACTCAGGCACCTACTTTTCTAACTAGACCTAACCATTTTAAATTTCACTATACATAAAAGGTCACAGACAGTGCTCAGGCGAGTCATATC
>NW_008329362.1:1280596-1283956 GCF_000622305.1 Nannospalax galili
TAGTTTCTAAAGGGAACTTAAAGTTTTTCTAGCCATTTGCCTTCAAAGTACAAAGGGAGCTGACACTTTGTGATGACTAGACCTGTGAAGCACATGGAAATTTGCTGTACTCCAGGGCCAAAACCTTACAAGAGACAAGCTACTACCAACAGATAGTTACAACAATGAGAGGTAAAAAGTAGCAGACTACTTGAGTTAGAGGCTTGAGATGCCATCTCTACTGGTCTTAACTCCTCCCCTTTCTACATTGTGATTCTAAGCCTGTTTTTCTCTGAAATAGAGTTATTTCCCTCTCTGATACTTGGATGGTCTATGTTTGCTTATGTTCCTGCCCCATCATTCCCTGAGTGCTTTCTAGTTATAATGTCAGGGTAATATTAATTATATTGGTAAATTGTCACATGCTGTTTGAGCTCACTGAGACGCTAACTCTGAAGATGATATTGGCCTTCCCACTTCAGACTCAATCGTGTTATCTCAAAATGTGTTCTCCAAGACTTTTCCAGGTTCAAGCTGGCCCCTTGATCCTGTAACAAGGAGGAGAACAACAAAACAGCCTAAGAGTAAAGGCACTATGCAGTTGAGAACCGCTAAGGTGTAAATTAATTTCAACAGAGGGTATTACTGACTATAATAAAACTAGCTAATGGAATTATTTTCAGTACTATTTGAATTTGTTTATTCTTAACCTAATCTGTTAATGTTTCCTTCTGTCCTTCCTATCTCCTCATGTTCTTAGATTGACAAGGTTTTATTAACTTCCTTCAGTTATAGCTCTTAAAAAGGAAAAAGATGCTACCTCAAATCTATATGGAAACTTAACTCTTTCTTTAGGCCACTAATTACCTATAGAAAATGACATCTAAACTGGTTGGGCAAAATCCTATTCGTTGAATACCATTTTTGTTTTTAGTTTAGTTTCATGGTGTTTTAAGATGTATTCGTTTTGTTTGTCTTCTTCAAAGGTGTTTTAGTTTAAAAATGATAAACAAACCACATTCTCAACAAAGACTATATAACTAAATATGTATATACAGTCAACATAAATTTATGCTTCTTAAAATTAATTTACTTGGTATCATACTAATTTTTAAGTAAAATTTCATACAAACTAAAAATGTTAAATTAACGCCAAAATATTTTTTTCAGGCCAAAATATTGTCTCCTTAATCTACAACATGGTTCCTGGTACTAAAATACATAAATTAATTTTAAGTACCTCTCTCCCTATCTCTCTCTCTCCCTATCTCTCTTTCCCTCTCTCTCTCTCTCCCTCCCTATCTCTCACCACTGCCCTTCTGGGGCTTTACCAAACCTCTAATAAACCACTGCCCTTCTGGGGCTCATCTTCCCTCAGCCTCTACTAAATAAACCTCAAGATCAACTTGTTCCACAAACTTCCCTCCCTTCTGGCTCACTGCGTTTTTTCCACTTTTCTCCCATCCCATTCTTTGTATTTGTCTCCATCTATTGGCTGGTCATGCCACACTCTCATTGCAGGGTTTTCTTCTCTTCTCACTTGCCTTGAAATCACATGTGTGTTGGAAACCCCTTTCCTTTCTCTGGACATAGGTCGTTATTTCCAGAGATAGGAACATGCACTACTTCCTGTCCAGGACAGGATCTTGCCTTTCCTCTCCCTGATGATCTGATTGTGGGACGCTGCCTTCTGGGACTTTGAAATAACTTGAAAATAATAACTTGAACCAGAGCAACAAATGAAAGGACTCTTTGTTTTGATGCCTGGTTCTTCTCACTCTCATTTTGCGTCACCGATGCCAAACCCCTTTTCCTCCTACTCCCTCCCCATCTCTCTCTCTTCCTCATCTGCTGCACTTTCCTGCCTGGACTCATGATCCTGCTTCCACTCCCTATGGAGAGAGGACTTTCTTTGTTTCCCATATACTCAGTTTTGACTCTACCTCCTACCCGCTTGCTCGGTTCTTTCTTTATCTCCTCTTCACTCTGTACTTAATCTGTCACTATGGGAAACACCCACTCAAAGTCTCAGGGTCTCACACCTCTTGCTTGTCTTCTTAAATCCTTAAAACAACTAAAACTGTCTAAAACAATCAGGACAAAATGCCTAAAATTCTTGAATATAATTCTAAAAAGCCCTAAACCCTCTGACCGCCACAAGCTAAACTCTGTCTTGCTATTCTTCAAAAAAACAATTTTAAGGTGGCCCCTAATAAAATTCAAAACATTCCACCTTTTAAAATACTGGTCACTACCTTATCTATGCATACTGTTTCACCCATAAAGCCTCAACTTCCCATTCAAAATACCTATAATCTGCCCCAACTTCAAAAATTACTACAAAAAATTAATTGCCTGAGACCCTGGATACCCATCACAACTGAGGAGTTGGCTCCATTATTTAATCTCTTGCGAGGCCTTGACTTGGCCTCCAAAGTGATTTTACCACCTCAGTGCCAACAAATCCTAGCTAAAGTCCAACAGTCCATAAATGAGGTGACTCTAAAAAGGTTTGATCCCAATGCCCCCATGTCTCTTTATCTTTTCATTAAAAGTACACTGTGCACCGCTTTCTTGGCATAAGAGGGCGAGCCCATACAATGGATCCATTTATCCATGGGTGGAACTCCTTGAGTTTATTCCATGGTCAACCAAATTGCTGATTGCATTATCAAGGGTAGGGACACAGCAGTCCGGTTGTTTGGCATTGAGCCTCATACCATTATCACCCGACAGATTTTACATGGCTTCATAGAAACAATGAGAGAATTGCGCTGGCTCTGGAGGGATTTTTCGGCAAAATTGACTGCCACTATGGCCCTTACAAGTGGATGAGCTCTTTCTCAAGGTTGGAATGGAAACCCCCTAGACTTTTTCTTTTTCAACCCCATCCTAAATTCTTAACTGTGTTCACTGATGGAGGGCGTCTGGGAGCCTCTCTGGTCATTTATCCCCCCCTAAAACAGGGACAAACTCTTGTACCGATTAAATCAGTCTCCCACCAGGTTGAGGGATCACCACAATTTAAAGAGCTCTTTGCCATTGTCATGGCGTTGGACTCCATATCTGAGCCTTTCAACCTATTTTCAGACAACCTATATGTGGTTAATTTACTGCCCCATCTAGTGGAGGCTCATATTAGATTGGACTCCAACCCCATATCTCCTCTGATGATTCAGGCCCGTACTCTACTTATACTTAGGGTAAATCTAATATACCGCTATCATCTTAGAGGTCACCAAAATTTGCCTGGATTTCTGACAGAAGGAAATAAAATAGCTGATCAACTGGCCTCTTCACATCAGTGTTACACAGTCTCTGAGGCTACCCAATTTCATCAATTGACCCATGTTAGTTGGAGAGGGCTTAGATATAAATATC
>NW_008329362.1:1284404-1286685 GCF_000622305.1 Nannospalax galili
GGCAGACAAGTCCGCGGTGACTGGGGATTTGGTTCCTCGGGACCTGCTGCATTCTGGGTTGCTCAGCTAACTGATTGGCCTATCTTAAAAATCAAAATAGAAGGAAAATTATTTGAAGGTATTTTAGATACAGGAGCAGATGTATCAGTCTTGTCTTTAAAATCCTGGCCTAAGACGTGGCCCTTGGAGGATGGTAATACTTGACTACATGGCATAGGACAAGTGACCCCAAACAAGAGTGCTAAAATACTGAAGTGGGAGGATGATGAAGGACATACAGGGTTTTTCCAGCCTTATGTTCTCGCTGACTTGCTGGTTAATCTGTGGGGCCAGGATCTTTTAGCTGAGATTGGAGCAGTAATAACTACACAACCCCCTTCTGTGGACTCAGAAAAGGCCATTAGAATGATGCAAACCAGGGGATGGCGTCCGGGGCAGGGCTTGGGGATGCACATGCAAGGCAGGGTGACCCCCATAACCCCTAAGGATCAAATTATACGCCTCCCCAGAGATAGAACGGGCCTAGGACATTTTTAGTTCGGGTTGCTGCTCCATCGCCTGCACCCATACCTATAAAATGGCACTCAGATAAACCTGTATGGGTCGAGCAGTGGCCCCTAACTACAGAGAAATTGCAGGCAGCTCATGCTCTAGTACAAGAGCAATTGCTTGCTGGACATATTGTGCCTTCTACCTCTCCCTGGAATACCCCTATCTTTATCATAAAGAAAAAATCTGGGAAATGGAGGCTTCTGCAGGATCTTTGAGTGGTAAATGCTACGATGCAAGTCATGGGACCATTGCGAAATGGAGGCTTCTGCAGGATCTTTGAGTGGTAAATGCTACGATGCAAGTCATGGGACCATTGCAACAGGGTTTTCCTTCTCAAGTAGCAATTCCCAAAGATTGGCAGTTGATAGTTATTGACTTAAAAGATTGCTTTTTTACAATCCCTTTACATCCTGACGATTGCTGTCGATTTGCCTTTAGTCTACCTGCCACCAATTTTTCTAAGCCTGCCTTACATTATCACTGGGTGGTTCTACCTCAGGGTATGGCAAGTAGTCCAACTATATGTCAGGCATACGTTGCAGCTACATTGGAACCTATTAGAATAAAATATCCCAACCTTTATATAATTCATTATATGGATGGTATATTGCTAGCCGTTAAAAATACCAAGGAACTACAAGAGGCATTTGCTGAGATGCAACGTGTCTTAGAGGCCTCCGGCCTAATTATTGCACCTGAAAAGGTTCAGATTGTCTTCCCATATAATTATCTTGGTCATGGGATACACAATGGAGGCTTTAGACCTCAAAAATTACATATTGACAGTGCTCACCTAAGAACATTACATGATTGGCAACATTTTCTGGGTGACATACAATGGATACAGCCCTCCCTAGCTATTAAGTCAGGAGAACTTAGGCCTTTATATAATATGTTGAAAGGAAATGCTGACCCTACCTCACCTAGAAAGCCTACATCAGAAGCAAAGAGGGCATTGCAGTTATTATCTCAAAGTATAGAACAAGCTCATTTGCAACAAATAGACTATAATTCACCTTTGCAATTTCTGGTGTTAGCATCCCAGTTTTCACCTACGGGAGTATTTTGGCAAACAGGGCCTATTATATGGGTGCACCTGCCAGTGTCGCCATCCAGAGTTGTTGCGCCTTATTACAACATTATTTTGCAGTTACTTTGGAAGGCTAGACACACCAGCATACAAGTGTTTGGAAAGCTCCCAGATAGAATCGTGCTTCCTTATGACAAAGAACAGGTGGCACATCTGCAGCAGTATAATGATGACTGGACGCTATTTTTAACCTCCACTGCGGCCACTCTTGACAATCATTATCCTCAGCACCCACTGTTGGGATTTTTTAAAAATCATCTGGTAATTTTTCCCCGGGTAATTAAGACCAGACCTATACCCGGCACTCGAACTGTCTTCACGGACGCATCCCCTCGTGGTAATGCTGTAGTAATCTCTTATGATACACTTTCAAAGTTTCCCATGGGCAATATATCAGCACAGGCGGCCGAGGTTATGGCTTGTATCCTAGCTCTACAAGTTTTTTCCCAGGAGCCATTCAATCTGTATACTGACAGTGTATACCTATCCCAGATCCTTCTGCCACTGGAAACTGCTCCCTATGTTTCTCCTACATCACACATACAACAACATCTTTGTAAGTTGCAACATTTGATATGGTCCAGGCACGACCCCATCTTTGTAAGTCATATCAGAAGTCACACCCAGTTACCTGGACCC
>NW_008329362.1:1288595-1290572 GCF_000622305.1 Nannospalax galili
GTTCTTGGGTTTAGTGCCATAGTCGTTGGGCTCTGGGTCCTTTGCTGATGATGAGATCTATGAGGTCTCAACAGATGGGCACTCAACAAGTCCTGTTAAGCTTGTCATCTGGTAATCCAGATGTACCTCAGGTCTGGCTGCAAATGCTATACAAACACTGAAGATGCCTCCGTAGACAGGCAACTTCCACGGAGAGGGCGCCTGCCTAAGGGATGAACCTCCCAATGACGGGTAAGGGATGACCCCTCCAGGACGACCTAAGACAGGGGATCTTCCGTTATATAAAGGAAAAGGGGTGAGATGTTGGGACATGCTGTCCTGGCCTCCATCTGCACCTCCCCCACAGTGACCTTTTGGGCCTCGTGGTTCCTCAGTCTCAGAATTGTTTACCAGCTCATTTTCCGGTATCAGGTCCTGAGAACACCATGACCTGGCACTGACCCTGTGGTCATGCAACCACTCCCCTGCCCCCGTTGGGTCAGCTGCCTTCTGGGCTAGGGTATAAAAGCAACCTGGGGCTGAGAAATAAAGGCTTCTTCTGCTACACTAAAAGTGTGATTGTCTCTTCAATCCTGACATCCTCTGCTCAGAGATCAGCTTCGTGCCACGCAGGCATGGCAATTGGAGGTTCCACCAAGATCTGAGAAAGAGAGGTAAGCGGACAGGGTCGTCCCAGGCTGGCAGGGGCATACCATATAGTCAAGCTTCCTTTGATCTCCGTGCTAATCCCTCCCTCTGGGTCCCATGTTCTTCCCATCAGGTTCTTCTGGCTAAGACAGTTTCACAGGACCCCAACCCACTAGGGACCTCCCCCCTGCCCCCCCACCCCTCCACCTCAGCTTTTGATCCTACCATAGCTGATGAACTGCCTCCAGTTAGTACCCATCCCCAACCTCCTCCAGCTCCCCAGCCTGAGGCACAGCCAAGTCCTCCCCATGTTCTCCCCTTGCTATACTCTCCCTTGCCTCCCATTCCAGGGCCCAACCCATGTCTCCTCCTTTCTCCAACTCGAACTCCCTCTCCACTCCACAACCGTCCCCCTCTCCAGTGCCACTGAGCTAACTCCATCACCCACTCTCCTTCCACTAACTGTCCTCTACTTGAGGAAATTCAAAACCTTAAACACCTCCTTGCAAAATATTTCCTAGTCTCCCCTATTCTGGCTTCTAGCTCAAATAACCCATTTATCCCTCCTATATCTAACTTCTACTTTGATTCCAGACCCTGCCTCCAATACCCCTGCCCCTCCCTCCTATCATGGACAGGACACTCCTCCCATCTCTCCCACTCCAACAGTTATAAAGTCTGAACAGGGTTATAGCACAGTTTTCCTTAATTGATTATGCTGGAGGTTGTAAACATCAATTTGATAATGTTTATGTACCAATTGCTTTTTTCCACCTAAAGCAAGGTTTTGGTAGACCACTCTCTAAACTACGTAAGGTAAAAGATTTCCCTAAAAACTTATAAAACACAATATGTACATGGGTAATATTAACTTATTACATTATCTTATGTATATAATTTAGATTCCATGTTCTTTTAATAAGATGATGCTACACACTACTTTCTTCTGAGTCAAACAACTACCATCTTCATGACTTCAGCTGTGTCCACTAACAGAAATCATCACAATTGAACTTGTTGACTTGACTATTGTATTCTTTAATTGAAGGAGGATGGGTAAAAAGGGTCATTGGACCCTCACCTGAGTATCCAGCTGCTCTTCCCAGCCAACTGTATGTAATTTAACCCTAATTACATGGTCTCCTGGACTTGGGGAAGACTAAAGTATATTATCTTAAAAAGGCTAGGAAAAGAAGGCTTGATCCATGCTGGGTTAAGGCTTTTCAATATAAATACTGTCAGGTCACTCATATACCTCAGCAACCCCTCAGTCATCTCTGTAAGTAAGCTCAATAAATTGACTGGTTCCCCAGAAAATCTTTAATGTAATCAAACACTGATTTAATACTA
>NW_008329362.1:1290727-1291289 GCF_000622305.1 Nannospalax galili
AATGTTTGCTAATGTTATTGTCTCATGGTTATTAAAAAAGGAAAATGGAAAAGTGGAGGATGTTGGAAGGATACGAGAATGGAGATACTTTTAAAGAAGGATTTATGTATGAAAATTATGATGGCTGGGTATTTCCAAAATTGACAGAGAAATGAGAAAGTTGGGCAGGTGATGAAGGTTTGTGTAAGGTTGTTACAATATAACAAGGATGAGAAAAGGATAATGTATAGACAATCTTGAAATTTCTAAGGTTGCAGCTTAGTTAACTAATCTAAGGATGTCTAGTCAAGGTTTATTTAAGGATGTTGCCCAAGCTCTATCTGCATAGCACATGGTAATTAATGTACCAGGCTGGTGTAACTAACCTTGTTGGATGTTGGGGAACCCTGCTGTTTAGGGTCACAGTCTCTCCATATCCGGATAGCCGCAAGCCAGCTCAATGCAAATGGAAAGACTCCCCTTCTCAGCAGGGCGTCTCCTACTCTCTTCCTGACTCACCTTTGAAGTGGCTGTCACAGATACATGCCCTCTAGAATAGGAACTACCAGGTTTTAATCAGGCA
>NW_008329362.1:1291486-1296849 GCF_000622305.1 Nannospalax galili
GGGGCTGTCCTTCCATCAACAGCCACTCACGAAGATCTTGCTTTCACCGTTCCTGCACCTCCCCTCGTGATCCAGTGGCCATGGATCACGTGCACAGAGGGAGTGTCCGGCAGCTTGGAACAGAACCCGCCCGGGAGCTGACAGCCACCCGCAGAGCCGCCAGCGCCCGGTAGCTGCGGAGAGCCAGGGACCCACACAGCAACACGCGCGCGCACCCCAGCCAACAGCTGGTGTAGCAGGGCGCAACCCTCTGCACCACAGCAACAGTTGGATGTTTAATAGCCAGACTCTAAGGCCTATATTAATCGGGTCAGAGGGACTTAAAGGGACAAATTTTTGTTCCTGGCCCTCCAAGGTTAAACAAGTTCCAGGGGCTATGGCACATCTCTCAAAATGTCCTATAACTTTGGTGAGTCACCTGTCCTCTTGTTCAGGGAGGTCATGGAGACCCCAGAAGATGGACTTGAACCAGTTTCCAGTCTGCAAAGAGGTGGGTTAACACAGGAAACATTTCCTCCTTGCTTCCAAGTGAAGCCCTGGTCAAGCAAGACCTTTTGACTTATCTTCACATAGCTGGTAAAAGAAAAGCCTGAGGAACCAGGGGCTCCCCCTAAGCCCATGTGACCCCTGAGCACCAAATCCTCATATGACCTTAAGAGTAAAAATAAATTGGTTTATTTGGGCCAACAGTATGGTCGTAAACACCCAAAAGGAAAGTATAACCAAAATTAAAGTCATTAGTATATTTTAAGGGTTCAAGGGATTACAAAACCCAGACATTAGACGTGAGTTCTTATGTTATTTAGACAATTGTCTCTCATTGATAATTTTGTTCCTAATAAGACAATGTTACTCAGATGTAAGACTTCAGATCTTGGTCTACAATACTGTAGTGCTCACCTACAGCTAAGAGAGGCAACTCACTATTGTTCAAGCCTAAAAAATTAAATGATGGCTAAATTTGTTTCCTCTTTCTATCTAGAAGCCTTTGAGAGGTAACTGACACTGATTCTAGCCATTCCAACAGCTATCAAAATGCTTGAAAACAAATCCTGAGTCCAAGTTCTTAAGTTCAACCCTGGCAGAAGAAGAGAAAAATGAGAAATGAGCTATTACCTTAGTTCTCAAGTTCAACCCTGGCAGAAGAAGAGAAAAATGAGAAATGAGCTATTACCTTGGTGCTAACCATTGCTCCTTGCCTCTTCAGATATTTTCAGGACCAAATCCAAAAACTAACTCTTACTAATTTTAATTGGTTGTTACTTTCCTTCCTTTCACATGCATACGAGTGCCTATCAACCATTGAGGACCCTTTTCAGATGCATGGAGAGACAACCCCTGCTGCCTAGTGGACCCCTAATCCAGCCTACCTCCCCCCGACGTCGACTGTGTCCAGCAGGAAGTAGCAAGATGACAACGGCGCCCTGTATGCTATAACACAAAAAGCTGGAATATTAGGATTTCACACAGCTGCAGCTCCGCGCCCCCGCCCCCAACAGGGACCTATGGACTTTGGATTTTTTAAGCCTGTAAAAGGGAACTGAGCTGATAAACAGCTTGGCCTTTGAAGTCAAGGGAAGCAGATTCTTCTAAGAGGCAGTTTGCCTTTCCTCTGATCTCCAAAGACAAGATAAGCAGATCCTGCCTGTTAACCAGAGAGTTTAGGAGCTGTTTAGTTCAGCAGCTTTTCCCTTAACACTTCCTGACCCAGATCCTGGCTGGCAGACTGAACGGAGCCAGGTTTACAAGCCCTGCTTTTCCTGCTTCTCCTGCTTGATTTTTTCCCAAAAAACTTCCCACCTTCAGAACCCTGAAGCCCCCGTATATAAGCCCCAGCTCACAATCCGTGGACAGACATTTTCCCTTCCCTGAAGGAATGTGTCCTGTGTGAAATAAAGCTCTATCCCGCTGAGAGTTTTATGCGTGTCCAGGTGCCTCCTCCTTCATTCGCTCGTTCTCCGCCAACTTTTTACCTATCAGATAGTATTTCCTCCAGTTAGCAATTAGAAAATGAGTCCTAGTGGTACAATGATCTACCCCAACCCAAAAGGTCACCAGAGACTTGCCTGATCCACGCAACCAAGGACTTTTGATTTCTATCCCAGGACTCTACCCAGCCAAGAAATCTCAGTCTTCAAAGAATCTCTCTTTAAGAGCATTTTTTTTACATTAGTTGGATTTGACTTAAGATAAATATGAAATATAATACATGATAGACAAGTGGCTTTAATGATCTGAAGTATGAAGAAAATGGATACAAGCCTGGGGAAGATGACCCAGGCAAATAGAGTCAAATGGAGGAGTGAATCCTCCCTTCAGCGACTTTTCAGACAAGTGAGTTTTTCCCGTTCATACCGAAAAAAATCAAACCACTTTTCTGCAGCATGTTAATAAATTGATTCATTCCTTTGTTTACTTTAAAATGAGCCTCCGCATACAGAAGACACAATGTTTAACAGAAACAAATTCCTGAACTTTTGGCACCAAAGAAGACATTGCCAATTATTTTACCTGAGTTTTACCTGAGGGGGACGGGGAGAAGGAAGAGGAGGAGAAGGAGGAGGCAGAGGAGGAGGAGGAGGGGAAGAGGGGGAGTTCTAGAGGGTTGTATAGATGGTTAATTTCTTGAGCTAAGCCTTAGAAGGTTGACTACATGAGATTAGGGGCAAGAATCCCACAGACATTTATCTTATCTATGAAAAATTTATGAGAAAAAGAACTGAAATACAAAGCACACTACTGAAGTCATAAAATGACTTCTTATTTGAACAGGACTTTAATTCAACATTACTTTTGATCTACACTATTGAATATTTCTGTCTTCTCAAAATTGCCTGCTGAAAGTTAATCTCTGATACAATCTCTGAATAAAGTGTTTTAGGAATTGAGGAAATCATGAGACTTTTGCCTCATGAAAAGATTAGCTTCTTGTCAAAAAAGTTAAAGGAAACAAACAAGAAAGGCTGAAGGGAGTTACTCCATTGACTTTGCCTGCTTTTCTATACCTTTTTCTGGGTAATGACATGGAATTCAAAAAGCCATCTTGGAAGCAGAGACAAGAACCATCATCAGACACCTAACTTGCTGATGCTTTGCTTGCACAGACTCTAGAATGGTGAAAAGTACATTTTTCTTAGTGATAAATTATCCCTTCTCAGATATTTGGACAAAGATAGTCAATTGTGCTGTTTGTAGAATATGTATCAGGAAGTTAGACAGTATCTCCATTATATTCAGTTAAGAAATTGAGGCCTGTAGAAGTTAAGGTTTAGCCAGCACTAGAGAGGAAAAAGCAGGAGGGTCAGGGTATAAGGTCATTCTTAGCAAGTTGAAGACTAGCTTGGGCTACATGAGACTCTTTTTTACTAAATGACAACACCAAAAGTTTAGTCTTCTTTAAAACCACTCAAGTACTTCATATTAAGAGTCAATTCAGGCAACAAGCCAGTCTTTTGAGCATGGTGGGTACTTTCTCATTTTCCTAGTGGTATCCCCTTTTTTTCTTTCTTGCTTTGTTGCTCTAGCTGAGACTTCAAGCTCTACATTGACTATGAATGAAGAAAGTATACCATTACCATGTTCTTAATTTCAGAAGAAACATTTTCAGGTTTTCTCCATTTGGTATGATATTGGCTATAGGTTGGTCATATATCACTTAAGATTTTTAATAATTAAATTTAGCATGATTATATGTGTATGGGGGGGTGCCACATCTCATCAACCCTGGGTCATATATGACTTTTATAGTGCTGAAATATTTCCTTGCATTCCTACTGTCTTTGGGTTTTTTTGTTTTTGTTTTTTGTTTTTGTTTTTAACATGAATAGATGTTGAACCTCATCAAAGGCCTTTTCTATACCTCTTGAAAAGATCATGAGATTTCTGTCCCTCAGTTACTTCATGTACTGCACTGCATTTACTGATTTTTGTGTGTTGACAAATCCTTATATTCCTGGAATGAAGCCAACTTGATCATGGGCTGTGATCTCTTTACTATGTTGTTCAATGTGGTTGGAAAGTATTTCATTGAAAACTTTTGCACTTTTTAATCAGGTAAATTTGTCCATAGTTTCCTTTCTTCTTTTCTTTCTTTTTCAGTTGTTATTAGTGTGTATCAAGGTAGTACTAGCTTTATCAAATTGATTTAGAACTCCTTCCATTTATACTTTGTGAACAGTTTGAGAACCATTGGTGTTAGCTTTTCTTTAATGATCTGATACATTTAGTCTACACAACTCTGGGCTGTTATTTGTAGAGAAACAATAACAACATCACCTTCATTGTCCAATACAATGTTTAGGGCTCTCTGACAGGTTTCCAAGGAGATGGAAAAGTTCCATACCACTTGACCTTAGCCTACAGACTGGAGGCCACAAGGCATTTTATTTATTTATTATTTATTTATTATTTATTTATTTATTTATTTATTTATTTATTTATTTATTTTTGTCTTTTAGGGAGAGGGTCTCCCTGTAGGCACAGCTGGCCTGGAACTCGCTATGTAGATGGGTCTGGCATAGATCTCACAGAGATCTGCCCGCCTCTGCCTCCTGAGTACTGAAATTAAACACATGTGCCACCCTACCCAATTTAGATTTAATTTGGGGTTTTGGTCATATATGTCTGAAAATTTTATCATTTCTTCTATAGCTTCTATCATTCTAGAATACGGTTTCTAAATATTCCCTAATGATACTCTGGATTTCACTGGTTTTTGTTGGAACATGAACTCTTTCATCTCTAAATTTATTAATTTGGGGCTTCTCTCTTGGTTAGCTGGGCTAAGTTTGTTGATTTTTTAAACCAACAGCTCATTGATTCACTGATTCATGCTTTTTCTTTTAGTCTTCACTTCATTCATTTCCACCCTGATCCTGATTATTTCCCTCTGCCTCCTTATCTTGAATTTAGTTTGTTCTTCCACATAAATACAAATAATAAATAAAATATTTAAAATTTTTCAGTATTCTTCACCACTGAGCCATCTCTCCAGCCCGCTTTCTGCTGCTTGACGCTGATGCAATGTGACCAACTGCCTCAAGCTCCCACCTCTGTGACTTCCCCACCCTGCCCGTACCCTCGAACTATAAGCCAAACTAAACCTGTCAAAATAAAAATTATGCTCTCTGCTTCCCTGGGCCTGCACCACCGGCTAACTCTCCTAGCCTGCACTACTATCCTCAGGTCTCTTGGAGTAAGTCTATAGTGCAGGTCTCCGGCCGGGACTCCCTAAGCAACATTCACCCTTCCATCCCCCGCCTCACCGTTCTATACTCCTAGCTTGGGCCCTGCGCCATTCCTAGTCTCGGGGCCCCAGACACCTGGGGAGCCACTGCTGATTCCTGACCCTGTTCACCCCCACA
>NW_008329362.1:1302707-1337651 GCF_000622305.1 Nannospalax galili
GTTCCCCTTCCTCCCAGCAAAAAAATCCTCCATCTAGTTTCATATAATATATATTATTTATCACACTCCTCCACTGCCCTCCTCAGTCTCCACTGCAGGTTTTGCTGTTCCCCTTCCTCCCAGCAAAAAAATCCTCCATCTAGTTTCATATAATATATATTCCATAACTCCGAATTTTCTCTTCGCACAACCTCGTTCCACTCATGCTCTGTTAAGATTTCTTTTCTCTTCAGGTCCCCTTTTTTTCTTTCATCACAGAAACACATACTTAAAACTAGAGTCTTTCTGGGCCTGGTATATTTTGCTTAACAGTTATATCCACTTTTCTGCAAACATAAGGACTGCATCTTTCTTTGCTGATGAATAGAAGTACACTGTGTGTATGCACCACATTTTCTTCATCCATTCATCTGTAGATATATATCATATTAGTTCCATTTCTTAGCTATTTTGAATAGTGCATCAATAAACATGGATATGAAAGTGTCTCCATGATAAAACCTACAATTCTTTGGGTATATACCTGGGAGTGGTATAGCTGGGTAATATGGTAGTTCAATTTTTAGGTTTTTTTTTTTTTTTTTTTAAGAACCCCCATATTTACTTCTATTGTGGCTGATCTAACCTATGTTCATATCAGTGCATGTAGGCCTCTGTTTCCCCATATCCTCACCAGCATTTGTTGACATTTATTTTCTTAATGTTTGCCATTCTAACTGGGATGAGATAACCTCAAAGTACTTTTAATTTGAATTTCTCTGATAGCTGAGGATGTTAAATACTTTTCAAGTTTTAATTGGCCGCTTGTATTTCTCCTTCTGAGAACTATTTATTCAGTTCATTAGACCTTCCCCCCCCCTTTTTTTTTAAGACAGTGTCTCCCCTTAGAGCCACAACTTGTGGCCTGAAACTCACTATGTAGACCAGGCTGGCCTACATCTCACAGAGATTTGAGATTAAAGGCATGTACCTGAGTGATGAGATTAAAGGCATGTACCACCACACTTAGCTCAAGACCATTATTTGATTGAAGGAGGGTTTTTTTTTTTGGTGGGGGGTTAATTGTTATATTTCAATATAAATTCTAGATGTTAATCCCTTGTTTAAAAAACAGTTGGCAAAGATTCTTCCCCATCCTGTATATTGTTCTTCACATTGATAATTGTGTCTGTTGTTGTGCAGAAAGTTTCATTTCATGCAAACACATTTATAAATACTTGGGATATTTCTTTTTCAGAGTCCTTTTTAGGAAATCTTTGTCTACGCCTTTATCTGAAAGTGTTTTACTTTCATTTTTTTCTTTTTTAATATTTTATTTATTATTTTTATTTTATGAGTGTACTATCTGCATGTATGTAAGTACACCCATGTGTCAAGCAATCCCTGCTGAGGTCAGAATAGGGTGTCTGATCCCCTGGAAATGGAGTTATGGATGATTGTTAGCCACCATGTGGATGCTAGGAATCAAGCCTGGGTGCTCTGCAAGGGCAGAGGCTCTTAACCACTGAACCATCTCTCCAGCTGCTCCTTACATTTTTCTATACCAGTTTCAAAGTTATAAGTCTTAAAGTCTTTGACCTGTTTTATTACTACAAAAGTAACAAGTCTAGTATCAGTTTACCACATGCAGATATCCAGTTTTCCTAGCACCATTTTTTGAAGGGGTTGTCTTTTTTTTCACAATGTAAGTTTTGATACCTTTGTTGAAAATTAGGTGGCTTTAACAGTGTGGGTTTATTTCTGGGCTCTCTATTCTATTCCTTTGGTCTATATGTCTGATTTTGTTCCACAAACATATAGATTTTGTTCTTATGGTTCTGTAGTATAATCTGAAATCAGATATTGTGATACCTCCAGCATTGTTCTTTGTGCTTATAATTTCTTTGGCATTGGTAATCTTTTTGTTTCCATATAAATATTGGAATTCTTTTTTTTTTAATCTTTTTGAGGCAGATAGCCCCAGTTGCCCTGGAACTCACTATGTTGACCAGGCCAGCCTCAAACTCACAGAGATCCACCTTCCTCTGACTCCTAAGTGCAGGGATTAAAGGCATGTGCCACCGCACCCGGCCTGGAATTCGTTTCTATAGTTATGTGAAGATGCAGTTAGAATTTTGATGGGGATTGAATTAAATCTGTAGATTGCCTTTTGTTCCATTATTAAAACATTAATTCTGCAAATACAAGGGCAGAGGAAGTTGTTCCATCTTCTAATGTCTTCCTGTATTTCTCTTTTCAGTTTCTTAAAGTTTTCATTGTAGAGGTCTGTCACCTTCTTTGTTAGGTTTATTCCTAGGTATCATTTCTTGAAACTTGTGTGAATGTAATTTTCCCCCCAATTTGTTTCTTGGCATGTTAGTTGTCAACATATAGAAACATTGCTAATGTTTGAATGCTGATTTTTATCTTGCTACTTTATTGAAAACGTATGTTAGATTTCAGAATTTTTTCATGGAACATTTAGGTTTTTTAAAGTATAGAATCATGTATCTAAAGATAAGGATACTTATATTTCTTACTTTCCTTTTGTTGTATTTAAAATTTTTTTCTCCTGTCTTATTTCTGAAAGATGTCTAGCCCTTTACTGAACAAGAAGGGAGAGACCAACACCCTTGCCTCATTCCCGATTTCAAAGACAATGCTTTTGACCTTTTTTCATTTAGTCTAATGTTGGCCATATGTTTGTCATGTAGAGCCTTTATTATATTGAAGTATACACCTTCCATGACTAGTTTCTTCAGTGCTTTCATCATGAATAGATTTTAATATTAAACTCTGTGTTAAAGGTCTTTTCTGCATCCATTGAAATGTTGATGTGATTCTTTAAATGTATTATATTTTGGATTATATTACTGATTTCCAAATGTTGAACCAACCTTGTATTCTTAGAATGAAACCAACTGTTCACAATATATGATCTTATTCTGTTACTGAATTTGATTGACATTTATCTTAGTAAGAATTTTTACATTTATGCTCTGTCATGAGTCAGTGACCACAATTCAAGCCTGATGGTCTTGGGGATCCCGAGGTATAGGTGCAGAAGAAATCAGGATGCAGGGGATGCAGAGGCGTGTGAACCAGTGCATCCTTTATTCTAAGAACCAACCTTATTTATAGTACAACAAGAGGAAAAGAAAATGTTCTTCTCAAGCCAAATTATCTCATCATGATATTTACAGCACCTTTGTGTTCCCAGGGCTCAGCCCTTTTTGGAATCGTACCTGTCCTTCCGTGCCTATTAAACATTTTGTTCTTTACTTATACCTTTATTAGCTACACAGCTCTGTTTTACAAGCTTCCTTATGTACGTCTAATAGGGTTTAAGGAATAGTGAGTCTCATGATAGAAATCACTGCAAAAGAACATCCAAGTTCTCAGGGAACTGAGGCTTCCTGGTCCAGATCTGAGTTTACTTCAGATCAGAGCTCGGGCCTTCACAATGCTCATCAAGACAACTGATCTATGTTGTTACTCTTTTGTGGTACCCTTGTTAGTCTTGATATCAGATTTGTTTTGTAGAATGATTTTTGCAGTGTGCATTCTTTTTAGACTTTGTGGAACAATTTAAAATTTAACAGTGGAGCAATTTAAGCCCTGCTGGATTTAGCTCTTTAAAGATTTAATAGAATTTGACAGTGACTCCATCCATGTTTTTTATGAGAAGATTTTTTTTTATTACTGCTTTAATTTGTTGCTTGTTAAGAGTCTGTTTAAGTTGTTTACTTCTTGATTTAATTTTGGTAGGTCATATGTGTCTAGGAATTTATCCATTTCTTCCAGATTTTCCAGTTTTCTTGAATATGTTTGCAAAGTATTCCCTAATGATCTGCATTTTGTTAGAATCTACTCTTAAATGCCCCTTTTTCATTTCTAGTTTTCTTCATTTGGATCTTCTGTCCCTTTTGGTTAGTTTGATTTGGGATTTTTCAATCTTGTTTCATTACATATATATTTACATTTATTGTATCTCATTAGTGAATTGTTCCCTTTATTAATATGTAGTGACTTTCTTTAATTCCTCAGGCTAATTTTAGTTGGACGTAAACTTTATAAGACAGGAGACTAACTTCACCAGCTTGGCTTTTGGCCTCCATTTGCTTGATGGATTGACTTCCACCCTTTACTATCAGTGTATGAGTGCCTTTGCCTTTGAGCTGTAAGAGATAAGCTCTAAGAGATAAGAAATAGTCTGATCTAGGTTTTTGATCCATTCAGCCAGTATGACTCCCTTTATTGGAGAGTAGAGGTCACTTATACTTAAGGTTATTACTAAGAGATGCTTACCAGCTCCTATAATTTTGTTGGTTTTCTGGTGGGTTGGGTTATTGTTTTCTCTCTTCATTCTCCCCTGTTAGTATTAGGGGTTTGTGGTTTACTGTGTTGGTCATGCTGGATTTCTTCCTAGCTTGCCTTTGAGTATCTGTTCTTCTCATGAAATGTACTCTTTCCTGTGCTCTCATGATTGAGCTTATCTTTCTTGCACCTTTTGTATAGTGTTCCTTTCAATATCTTCTTCAATGCTGGCTTAGAACTGCCTTACTTGTACATGTTTTGAAATGTACTTATTTCTCCTTCAAGGGAGAAAAACCAAGGGCCTCTGTTAGCCACACAGCTTCGCAGTGTGTGTGCTTAGCCAGTTTTGTCTCTCCAGAGACACTCCAGATCATAACCTCTGAGATGGATGCTACTCTAGCTGAGAGCTATTTCCCAAGAGCACAGACAGTGTGGGAACCTACTACAGTACTGAGATCTGGTTGGCAGAAGGCCTGCTTTTGTCCTTTTAAGATATACTAAGTATCATTCACCTTGATGGGAGGATAAACTTTAGAGTTCTCAGGCTCCACAGCCCTGAAAGGTAGATAAGTGGGTGCTGCAGTCGATCTAGGTTGCTCCATCCAGTGACATCAGGCTGGGAACTTAGCTTATTCCAGTGCTATTCTCAGTTAATGAGCTCTGCTCCAGGCCTCTGAGGGTGGGCTATGTACTTCACTGCCTGAGCTTCTTGCTGCCCACACACTAGCTTGTCTGTGTCTGGCCTTGTGATCTTCACTCCAGCCTCCCAGAGCTGTCTCATGCCCTGGGGTTATGGCAAATTAACTCAGGCTCCCTGACTCGTGGCTGTTCTGGTTCTCACTCCCTCAGGGTAGCTCCATTTAAGCAGTAGATTCTCTCTCTATATGTCACTGAGCCACTTCCCTCTGAGTCACGCAGAGTGACAAAGTGGGTTTCTCTCCACTGCGTAACCATCCCCCAGAGGAATCACTGTCTCACCAAAATCCACAACTGGATTTGAGGCTTCTGAGAGCTGTTGTATTTGTCCTGAGAAAGGGCAGTCACTCTCTTATCACCAGGGCTACCCAGCTTGCCTCTCTACCCTCCTGCCAGAGAGCCAGATGGCTAGAACAGTGTTCCACATGAGGAAAGAAAGAAGAGAAAAAGATGAAGTATTGGAACGACTTCTCTTTTGTTCCTCTAAAATGAGAATCTGAGGGAGTGGGGATTGGTTGGACTTAGGGTAGCTTGTCTTTCTACCATTTAGGTAGGAACTTGGACCAGTCACATTTTAGCTATCCATCAGATCTATCCTCTCCTTAGACTCCTCCCTCCTTTGTATAAGGACCCTCTGCTGACCACACTTAGCTTTGCTTCCTATGGGCAGGGTGGGTTCTCTCACTCTTGTAACTCCCCACTTCATATATCCTGTCATGGTTAAAGATCTAGCCAAGAAGTTTCTCCCAATGCATTGAAGAGTGGATGAAGCAAGCGCCACATTGAGATTTATACAGGTAGGTCAAACCCAATGCTTTTAAAACCTGCTCAGCAACCATGCATGGTGGCACATGCCTGCTGTCCCAACACTTAGGAGGCAGAAGCAAGAGGATCAGGAGTTCAAGGCCATCCTTGAAGTATGGGAACAGCTTGGGCCATAAAGCATCCTGTCTCAAAAAAATGAAAGCAAAAACAAAGAAATAGGTTCACCATCTAAATACCCTGATAAAAGGTCAATTCTATGTGCATGTTTGTTGTTCTTTGTACACTTGGAATTTTTTCAATCCCTTGCTCTTTTGTCTCCCTCTTCATTCTTCTCACTTGTTCAGATACATAGGCAGATAGGCAGAAGAATAGGTCAGACTGGCTGTCAGTCTTCACAGCCATTCTCAGTCTTGGGCTTAGCTTCTAGGAACCAAAGGTAAGGCTACCCCTCACCGTACCATTCACTATCAAGTTAAGCCTCCTGTTACTTGAGATTCTGAACTTGACTGTTCCTGTCCCTCCCTTCCTGGTACCTGCTCCTGTGGTTGTCTATAACCTAAAAACTGTGGCATATTGACCATAAAGATTGCAGTCACCTAGATCAAGACATAGAATCTTTCTTTATCCCTAAAAAAACTATTTGCCAGTCAATTTTCCATCCACTATTATTCAGAGACCATGACTGTCCTGATTCCAGCTGAGCATCACAGATTAATTTTGCCTCCTATCAAACACTTCCTATTGGAGCCATAAAATATGAATTCTTTTGTTCAGGATGTCTGTGAGATGCAACCATGTCATTGCTTGTGTCAGTATGTCCTATTTCTTGCTGCTTCATGTTCTGTTCTATAAATATGTCCTTCATATCCATTCTCCTGTTGGTGGTATTTTAAGTTTCCAATTTGAGATTGTAATTAATAAGGCCACTATGAACTTTCTCATTCAAATCTTTTGGTTAATGTTTATGTATATAAAATACAATGTTATCTATATAAAATAATATTCTAATAATATTAGCATACATCTCACTCTCAATTAACTATACTAATATACAAATAATATTCTAGGACTGGAGAGATGTCTCAATGGTTAAGAGCACTGGCTGAACTTGCAGAAGACCTGGGTTCAAATTGCAGCACCCACATGGTGGCTAACAACCATCTGTAACTCCAGTTCCAGGGGATCCAACTCCCTCATCTGTCCTTTGCACAATATGAGTGCATTACACACATACAGGCATACCATTCATACACATAAAATAAAAATTAATTAATTAATTTTTTAAAAGTCTAACAATACTAGCACACATCAAGTTCTCAGTTAGCTATACTAGTATACTTACATATCCAAAGAGTGGTGGAGATAATCCAAAGCAGCAAAAAGTTCCAAGTAATATTAGATCTTGAAACTTTCTATAAGTGTTTGCATTTTCTAGACAACACTTGGAGGAAATCAGTTGAGTACCATTTTGCATTTTATTTGTCTTAGTCCATTTTATGCTATGGCAAAAGTACATATTACAAACAGTAACTTATGGATAAAATTTACTGACTTATGATTTTGGATGCTGGAAGGTCTGAAATTGAGCATTCTGGCAAGGCCCTTCTTATGTCACCACATTGTAAAAGACAGAAGGAAGGACAAAAAGAGAGAAAAGCAGGCCAAGACTCCCCTTTTACACCTGCACCAGTCCCACTCCTGAAGGTGGAGCCTTAATGGCCTAATCACTTCTCAAAGATTTCACCACTTACTACTGTTATAATGGCCATTAGATTTTAGGATGAGTTTGGAGGACACATTCAGACCAACATAGTTTAGTAAGAGAGAAGTTGGTACAAAACCAAAATTGGTCAAGAATTTATCTATCTATCTAATCTGTCTATCTATCTATCGTCTATCTATCTATCTATCTATCTATCTATCTATCTAATCTCTCTATCATCTATCATATATATGAGGAAAGTTGGCCACCATTTCCCTTATTTCCAAGGACAAATAACTTCCTATCTCTTTAGTTATGTTTATGGACTAGAAAGAGAAGTCATCAAGTGTAAATTTAGTTAAAAGTGAACTTTTATATTCCATTTTTCCATTTTTGTTTGTTTCTGTTTTGTTTTATTAATACAGGGTCTGACTATGTGGTCCTGGCTGGCTTTGAATTCACAGAGATCTATCTGCCTCTCTGCTTCCTGAGTGCTGGAATTAAAGAATGACCACACCATGACCAGCTTATATTTTTTAATTGATTTTTTACAAACTTCATACAACATATTTTGACCATATTTAGACCTCCTCCCCTATCTGCACCCCTTTTATAGCCCCCTGCCAGAATGCATGTTCTCTATCATATATATTAAGGCTATTGAGTTGTTTATGGTATATTGTGGTTTTGTTATTCTTTGGGTATTTCATATGTGTATGCAGCAAAATATGGTCATATACACGCTCCATTTCTTCCCTGTAACTCTTCTGTATCCACCCAATACCTCTCCCTCCCTCCTAACTTGATGCATTTTTTGATAACCCACTATGATCAACTAGTTCTGCCCATATGTGCATGGGTGTGGGGCCATCCCTTGGAGCTTGGGAAACTTATCAGTAGCCATATCCTTAAAGAAGAATGATTCTCCCTTCCCCAGTGTCTCTCAATAGCCAATATTTCCTTGGTAAAAGGTTGGGACTAGAGAGCATCTGTCCTATCTATGTGAGAGCTTAGACTGGTTTGATCTTCTCTAGATCTTGTGCAGGTAACACAGCTTCTGAGTTCATGAATGCAGTAGCCATGTTATATGCAGAAGAAAACATTTCACAGCATTTCTTCCTGTCCTCCAACTCTTACTCTTTCTCTGTGATGTTCTCTGTGCCTTGGTGCTTTTGAAGGAGTTGATAAAAAGCAAGCTTTTAATAATTCAATTCAGACCCTTAGTAAGACTACTTATTTAAGAAAACAAAAACTCTAAAGAGGAAAAGATGGTATCTTAGTTTGAAACATTTGTCTACTTGCTTTTATCCTCTCATGTTTTGTCTTGCTCTTCCTTCAACAAAGACTTTGTGAGCATCTGCTATGATGAAGACTCTGGAGAGCATCTCCTGCAAAGAAAGCATTGAGAAAGATGGATAAAATCTTTTCTCTCACAAACCTTTCAGTTTGGTGGAAATAGATGCTAAGTAATTACACAGTTACCAAAATAGAGCTGCAATAAGCTCTACTGAATACAAGATGGCAAAGGGGCATACAGCAGAGCTGTGAAAAGAGCTGTGAGAGGTGGGCAAGAGTGAGCGTGAGCAGGCCTGTTTCCATCACCTGGGAATCAGAAGCCACTGAAATAAACAAAATGTAGCACAATCAGAGTGGGACTGTCAAAGGTTTACAGTGGAGGCAGTCTGAATAGCTAGAAAATAAATGGTCATTTGAGTGGCCTTCCATTTGTTACCTTCTGAGCATCAACTTCTCATTCCCACCTTTCAGCACCCTAGAGGCCACGGATACATATTTCTTTAAGCTGCCCCATCCATCACCTAGGACTTTCCCTTGAAAACTACCTTGTTTTTTGCCTCAGAGGCTATCCAGATGAAATGACCTAAAGTCATGAACAGCTTTGAGTCAAGGCTGGAATAACAGAGAATTTTTTAAGATTTCATCACTGTCCTCTACTTAAAACAGAATAGGAATCTTCCTTCCTTAACATGAAGCTGAAAATAGGAAACTTCAGTCAGCTCAGCTGGAGAGAGATTTTGAATACAGGTGATCAAGATCTTCATGGTGTCACAAACTCTATCAAAATAAGCAGATGACTTGTTAAACCTACATACCCATGGGTTTGCTTATCACACGAGGAGAGTTTGCTAGCTGTCAGTTCAGTTTCCAGAGTAGATGTTCATTATATAATTCGCTACCCAGTCTTCGGACCATGTAGAAGGTCCTCACCTTCACACATTCCATTTGCGCTTATGCACAAAAGCATCTTCTTTTTCTGATTTTTGGAAGGAGGTGAGGAGAGTACATGGTATTATTTGTGACCTCAATTTTTTCTATAACTTTTTCCTCCCATTGAGATTTCACAATAACATATCTATATTAAGCTAACCATAAGTACCACCGAAAAGATGGAAACAGGAGGCAAAGAAGATAGAAATAAATCCACCTATACAGTGTTACCCTCCTACCTTTTAATGGAGGGGCTACAGCTGAAAATTTCCACTGCTGAGGACCAGGAGGAGGGGAAAGCATCTTTGCTGAGAAACTCTTTGTTGTGCCCTTCAAAGCTGCTTCCCCTACAGAAAATCCATAAAAATATGCTCCTATTAAGCCCTTCTGATCTGGATGGAATGCTCTCCAGGGTACCCCTGGCAGGAGACCAGAATGTAGGCACAGCCATTTCAGCCAATATAGAACTGTAGCGTTATTTTTCCCTGAGGTCTGGGAGAATGATTCATTACAGAAAATAATAGCAGAAACAAGTCTGAGCTGCAGAATTAGCATCCACCCCCAGGAACAGCTTTTGGGTTGTTTGTTAGGAACACAATCCAAGGAGAGGCATAATTCACTTCTGAGAAGCTTGAACTAATATCATTGTTTCTCTCTGGCTACATCAACTTTACACTAGAATTAGAATGGATAATCTTTTCCTTTTTCTCTAGCAAGCCAATCATGACAGATCTCCAAGTGCCTGAGCATTCTCAGCATGATAAAATGTCTAAGAATGGAGAGGGATGCACCTTGCATTCTGAAAATGGTGGTTTCCAGATGGTGCCGGGGAGGAGGCACAGATAATAGCAACAGGGCTTCTAACAGGATTGTTCCCATGTAAAACACAGAAGCTCATCCAAGAAAAGGCAAGTATCCCCTCATTTGATGGTACAGGTTATTAGTGACCCACTCACTGGGAAATTAAGTGAAAATAAATGTGTGTGCTAATCCACTACCAATGAAATCTAATAAATAGCCTCTTCACTTTGCCACCTTTGCATCAGAGGTAGAACTGAAAATAGCACACTTGTCAAAACACCCAGTGCTAACGTGTTAGGAGCAATATAAATGAGGCTGAGAAACAGAACTGCTGGGGCAGCAGTTCACAAAATCACACTGTTTCTGCTCTTCCGTTTTCTGCTGTAATATATTTTCTTAGTCAGGGATAGTAGGACAAATTCATCTCTAGTTCTTAACAGAAAGAAACACATTGTAGTCAGATCATTTTCATTCAGTTCTGCAAGAGAAAATGTTAGCTTTTGTGTCATTTATGTAAATCATTTATATAGATATATAGATGATAGATGATTGATAGGTAGATAGAAGATAGATGATAGCTAGATAGATATAGATAGATAGATAGACAGATGATAGACAATCATTGGCTAGTCATTCATTGATGAAAATAGTTATTGCACCTTCTCGGTAAACAACAATGCAATATCGGAATGACAAGAAACAACCTTCGTGGCACTTATTATAAGATAATAATTATTAAACTTTAGCAGATCTCAAAAGCACTTGGAATGAATTTAATTCAGTAGACCTAAAGTGTGGGCCAGAGAAATTGCATTTCCAACAAATTCACAAATGGTGGAATGATGCTGATCTGGCACCACATTTGAAAAACAGTCCAGGGCAATGATTCTAAGTCTTGACTGCCTATTAAGCCACCCAGGGAGCTGTTTAAAAATCTTCATGCTAAGGCTATAATCCAGACCATGCAAATCAAAATACCATGTATTAGACTTAGACATCCAATGTTTAAAGCTCCCAAGAAACAGTGATCTTGATGGAAAGAGAAACAAATCAGAAAACTAGGAATTATAAGGGAATCAGAAGGCTGTGGTAGATAATGGGAATGGGTACATGGGTGAATAAGAAAGACGATTCTGAGGAAGAACCTGGAGGAAAAAAAAACAAAAATGTTATTAGATAGAATGAATATTTCAGATGGGATAACCAGCAAACAGAAAGGCCTTGAGACTGAAGAGAAATTGCATATTAAAAGATTGAAATGGACTTAACACAGTACTGGGTCACAGTGAATGAACTGCAGAGTTGCTCAACTGTAGAAGTAAGTGGTAATGTGAATATTGGTAGGCTAAATCCACGCTTTGGAGAAGAACACAAACTACTTAATAATCAATTTACATTTAGAATATTCTGGCTGCTGGAAGTAAATATAAAGGAGATGAGAAAGAAGTCAGAGACTAAGCAGGACTCTGTGATCACTGACCAGCACAAAGTGATACTGGCCTATGTAGGGTGGCAACTAATAGATTTTAATTAATGCTAGATGAATAATTAGCAAGTGGTACAATGTAGATAGAGACAAAGAATGATCAAGGATATGACAGCTGAGAAAATGGTGATATCATTTATTTAAATGAGGTAAAGGATAGATTTTTATTGGTGAAATAAAATTTTCCATTTTGTTTACACAATGTATACATGTATAGAAATATCACATGGTGCCTATCAATATGTAATTTTTATGTTTTCAAGTATCATTTAAGGCCAGCCTGGGCTACATAGCAAGACCTGTTTCAAAAAACTAATAATTAATTAATAATAGCAAATTCTGTTTCAGGCATATTAAATATTAATTGAGTTGCCTAAGAAACACTTAAATGGAAGTAGTGAATAAGCATTTTTGCTATTCAAGCCTAATGTGGAAAAGGAGTTTGAAAATGTTAGATGAATTTGAGTGCCATTAGCTTTTATGAAAGAAGGATTGCATGATTAAGGAAGAAAGTAGAGAAGGGGGCTTAGATTAAACCCCGAGTTTTAGAATTCATTTTGTTAGTGGTAGAAGAAAAGGAGGTGGCCAGGGAAACTGAAAAATAGAAGCCTGAGAGCCAAAAGGTAAATGAGGCAAAGACACACCTGAAATTGAGAGAGGGAAATGTTTAGTTTGTGAGGTGCTGCTTAAAGTCAAGAAGAAGAGGAGAAGTTTCCATTTGGCTTTTCTAATGAGTATACAAAGCATTTCATTCCCTCTTTGTTTTGTTACCCTTCCTCCCCCCGTCAACCTCCCTATTGCCCTGCAGCATAACCCCACCATGAGTACCTTTCCTTCTCCCCTCAAGTCCCCTTTCCATTTTCATGTCTATGTATTCAGCTACTGTTGTTCTTAAATCCCTTCTCCCATTTCTTAAGAACTCTTTCCTCCTTCCCCCTTCACAGTCCCACTCTAGTTTTATGACCTGTACCCATACATGTATATAAAAAATGAAAATACAGGATCCATATATAAGAGAAAATGTGGTATTTAGCTCTCTGAATCTGGGTTACTTCAGCTAATAATAATTTCCAGACCCATAAAGTCCCTTCAAATTTCATGATTTCATTCCATCATGTCCATGTACCACATTTTCATTGTCTGTTCATGTGTTGATGACATTCAGGCTGGTTCCATTTCCTTGTGATTGTGAATAGTCCAATGATTACATGAATATGCAAATATCTCTGTGCTAGGAAATAATCCTCTTTGCTTATATACCCAGCAGTGGTATAGCTGGGTCATATGGTAATCCTGTTTTTTGTTTTTGAGGCACCTGCACACTTACTTCCACAGTGGTCATGCCAGGTTCACTCCTACTAGCAGTGAATAAATGGTCCTTTTTCCTCACATCCTCATCTGCATTTTGTTTTCTTGATGGTTATCATCAAGAGTGAGATGGAATCTCAAGGTAGGGACACATTCAAGTGACCAAACCAAGAATCCATAGGGTAAAAGAACTAGCTGATAAAAATCTGAAAACAAAAACAATCTATTCAATAAAGTTTATTCAATAGAATTATAGCAGAAAATTTCCCAGATCTAGACAGAGAAATGAGCATCCAAACAAAAGAGACATTTAGAACTCAGGATAGATATGACCAGATATTTCTCCATGACATCTCATAGTAAAGGTGTCAAATATACAAAGAACCAATATTAAAAGCTATAAAGAAAAAACAATAACTCACATACAAAGGCATAAACATCACCATATCTTTCATCTATGATCCTAAAAACCAAGAAAATATGGAATGATATATTTCAAGCCCTGAAAGCAAATAATTGCCAACAAAGACAGATACACACAGCAATGCTTTCTCTAAAAATTGATACAGAAACAGGAATATTTCCGGACAAGCACAAATTAAGGCAATTCACACCAACCAAACCAGCACTGAAGAAAATGCTCAAAATAAGTCTATGTACAGAAGGAATATGACAGTATTACATATAAGAACACATGAAAGAATACACTGAGAGGGAAGAAAAGAATTACTAAGAAGTCAACCAAGCAGAACAACCAACAAAATCATAGGAAGTAATAAAACACTCTCAATAATGCCCTTAAGTGAAAATGCCCTCAACACACCAACTAAAAGATGAAAACTAAATGACTAGATTTAAAAAATAAGATCCTCCTGTTGTTTCCAAGAAAAACACCTCATAGATGAAAGCATCCAAAACTCAGCGTGAAAGGATGGATATCAACCTGCTAAGCAAACAAAAACTAAACACAAGGTGGTGTTGTGTGTCTCCTATGTAATGAATTAGACATAAAGCCACTTAGTCAGAAGAGACAAAGAAGTCCACTACATAGTAATAAAGAGAACAATTTCTCAAGAAGAAATAACAATTTAAATATTTATACCCTGAATATTGGGGTTCAAAGTTTAATACCAAAAGCACCATAAGGCATAACAAGTCACCTAGGTCCTGATACAATAATAGTGAAAGACTTCAATTTCATAATCTCATCTGTCCTTTAAAATAGAATCCAGCAAAGAAACTCCACCATAAATTAATTATACCAAAGATCAATGAGAGCTGACAAATAGCTGCAGAATATTCCATCCAATGGATAGGGAATATACATCCTTTTCTGTGGCACATGGAAGATTGGTCACTATATAGGCCACAATCCAAGTTTTAACAGATACAGGAAGAAAGAAGGAAGGGAAGGAAGGAAGGAAGGAAGGAAGGAAGGAAGGAAGGAAGGAAGGAAGGAAGAAAGAAAGGAAGGAAATTATGTTGGCTTACCAAACCACCGTGGAATAAAATTAGAAATCAACAGCAAGAGAAATCTTACATTACAGATTGTGGGGATGACTTTTCTTATCTAAAGCTTGTTTATAATGTAGACAACAAGCTCATTGAGCTATGTTCTCCTCTTATAGCCTGGGCATATGAACTTAATCCCCCAGTATACTTCCTTACCCTCCACCCAAGATAGTGTATGAATGCATGTATGCATGCTTTACATATCCAAAGGTAAACAACACACTTATCAACACACAACACACTTGTAGTTGTACATATATTGCCTGTGTGTAGTTGCATGGCATTCAAGAGCTAGGAATCAAAGGGAAAATTTCTTCTCAATTTCATGCTGGATATATTGTTCCAGTAAAAGAATGAGGAAAGCCCTTGCTGGAGAGCACAGTTCTAAGAGAATTCTGAAGGAACAAGTATTCGCAGTCCAGGTCCATTATTTGCTTAAAATGAATGCAAAGAGTCAAGCTGTCTTTTTAAAGCATCGCTGCAATGTGGTTTAGTAACACTATAACGAATCTCACTGGGTTTGAAAGCACCAGGCTCATCAGTCAGTGACTTCAACAACATTTTTCAGGAGTAAATTGAGGAGGAATTGCAATGAGCTGATGAGTTACTTGACGTTGGGAAATGGACATAGCATAGGCATAGAAAAGAAATGTGTCTTTGAAGAGGAATAAAAACCTGGCATTCCTGCTAGAGATATGATTCAGTAAAGAGTGAGTTTTTGCTTCTAGGGAGAGACGTAAGAACAGATACCAATGGCAAATGTCTGGTTGGCAGGAAGAAATTAATAGTGCTAGCAAAAGAGACAGCAAAATAAAAATCTTAAGAAAGCAAAGGAGGGAGCTAGAAAACAAAATGAGTTTCTAGCTTTTGTGAACAAAGAGGAATTCCCTCCTTCAATAAGAAGAGAGAAGACAATGGCCAAGGCCTTTGTGGATCCATTTGTAAACTGATCAGTGGACATTCCTTGTTATGACTTCTGTTGTTCTCAATGGAAACATGAAATAATGAACTCAACAGTATGGGGAAGTATGAATGAGAATAAGGAACACTCCTATTGTAAGGAAAAAACTTACCTCCAAAATGCCTCTCAGAAGATTATACTTAAAAGACTCATATCTTAAAAAATTAAATTCTAGGATTCAGTTCTCAAATGCTTACCTACCATACATGAGGCCCTGGGTTCTGCACCACACACATGCACACACAGCTGAGTGTGGTATATATCTATAATCCCAGTACTGGGGATGCTGAAGCAGGAGAGACACACTCCGTTGGAGGCCGGGTTGGACTACACAGTGTGATTTAGAACAGCTTGAGCTACATAGAATCAAATTTAAATTCTGAAGTTGGTATTTGGTATGTGTCCTGGTTTGAATGGGAATGTCTCCCATAGGCTCTAAGTATTTGAATATTTGGGCCCAGTGGTACTTGTGGAGGTTTGGGAGGTACAGCCTAACTGGAGGAAGCACATTACTTGGAACAGACTTTTAGAGTAATAGTCTTGCTGCATATCCTCTCTCTCATTCTTTCTCTCATTCTCTTTCTCTCATTCTTTCTCTCATTCTCTCTGTCTCTCTCTGTTTCTCTGTTTCTCTCTCTGTTTCTCTCTCCTCTGTTTCTCTCTCTCTCTCTCTCTCTCTCTCTCTCTCTCTCTCTCTCTCTCCTTCCTATGTCTGCTTGAAGATGTGAGTGCTAAGCTCTCTGCTCAGACTACCTCCTGCCATGCCACCTCATGATGGATTCTTATCCCTCTGGAACTGTAAACCCAATAAATTCTTCCTTCTGTAAGCTACCTTGGTCATGGTATTTTATCACGACAACAGAGAAGTAACAAACACAGTGTGCATCTATAATCCCACTGTAGTCCCAGTCCCTCAGGGTGCTGAGACAGGAGGATCACTTGAACCCAGGAGTTCACAACCAACCCAGTCAACATAGTAAGACCCATAGCTCAAAATAAAAAAAATAAAATTTAAAAATGAATGTCAAAGTACTACATATAGAAAAAGGGAAAATTCATGTGATTCTAGAGATGGAAGTGAGAGAAAAACAGAAGGCAGCCAAGCCTAGGGCAGAGGCTGTCCTCTGTGCCATGTGAACCCCTCCCCTAAACCTCTAGTCAAGCCTGTCGCCTTCATAAAATCCTACATTTTTGTGGATTGCTTACAGAAAACAGAAGCACAACAGCCAGTACCTTAAAAAATGAGTCCCCAAGGACAACCATAAAGAGTGGGTAGAATTTAGAACCTTTATAGAATCTTTTCCAGACCTGTCTCTTGTTACCCAGATGACATTTGCATCTGAGGATGCGAGAAAGAAAGACAAGTGAGTCATACTTGGGATGGAGGAAAGTGAGGTGAGTCTCCCATGCTGGTCCTTGGAAAGCTTTCAATCTCCTCCTCTAAACTGAGCTATGAAACCCAGTCCAGAGCACATCTCCCTTCACCTTCAATTCTAGTAAAGATTTTTGCCAATAATTGGAGAATCGTATTACATTCTGTGGGAGTCTGAACTTCTCACAGTTAGATTTATTAGAGAGGTCTCAAAGAATAGCAATGAGCATTATTACATGAGAGGCAAAGAGGAAAACAAAGGTGTTCTGTCAACCACCAAAAGGGCTCACAGAAATCAACGGTGTGGCTGATGTCAACCCACATTCACTTGTGGATGTCTAACCAAAACAATGTATAAATAAGTGAAACAGACCAAATGAATTGTTCATCATAGTGCATGTCTGTTCAGTTTCTGCAAGTCAGTTGACTTTTTCTATGGATGGAGAGATGGTAAGATAAGAAACAAAAGAAGAGCCTTTAATAACTGCTTGCCTTTTGCTGGCAATGCAGTTCCCCAGCATTTTACTATGGCAAACACTGCACTGAAATTTTCATTCCCACCCGAATTCTGTACTGTTTTATTCTACGGGTAGCATAAACATTCTTTTCAGAATTGGAACAAGACCTGAACTCCAGGCCAGTCATACTTAGTGGCTTGACTGAGGAATCAAACACCATAAAGAACTTACACAGCTGAGAGATTCTGAGTGCTCGAGTGAAGCCCATATTGCAGTCATTCGCAAAGAATGGCTCTTTCCTAAACATTGAATGGGAAGAGACATTAAAGGGATTCTGTTCTCCTCCCTGAATCCTGCCCCACCCTCCAGGATCACCTTTATGTGTCTTTTAAATATGGTCCACGGTTCAGAATCTCCTAGGAGCCTTCTTCTGTGTCCGTATGCCCCATCTAATAAGATGGTTTACTTCTCAGACTTCCCTGAGTGTTTAGAGAGTAAGGCTCGTAATCTAAATATCAATAGGTATTATAAAATGAAGACATATAGTAAAAATCATTTCTCACCTCTGCATAACAGCAGAAAAAAATAAGGAGGTGAATGTTTTGGGGGAGACAGTAAGATTTGGTAATTTCATTGCTCACTTCCTGTGTTAGGCCTTCCCTGTCATTTATCGTTCTTGTCCTCAGGAAGGTGTTTGTTAAAGCTTACACCATTTCCTGTTTTCCCCTACTTCACAATCTCTCCTCTTTTAGTTTTTATGATGTCAGTTTCTCTTGCAAGAATTTTCCTAAATTCTACCCTCCACCCTCCTCTCTTATAAATCCACATTATTTCAAAATAATTTCATCTAAATTGTATATTGTTAGACATCCATAGCGATTCTCAAATGCCTAGACCTAACCTAGTTAATTTTCCGTTCATGAGCTCCTTGCCCACCCAGTCACCTAAGCCAGAAACCAGGGCTCTCCTTATCAGTCAGGCCCCCAGTCTTCTCAATTCATCTACTAACTTCTGCCAACACATTTCCATTCCAGTGCCAGTTATTTATTTATTAAGTGAAAATTAAATGGTCTGTTCCCCCTTTTAAACTACATTTCTTTTTATGTTCCTTGAGGTGTATTGTTTTTTACAATTATTTATTTGGGATGAGGGAGTGAGTGTGTGTATGTGTGTGTGTGTGTGTGTGTGTGTGTATGTGTGTGTGTGTGTGTGTGTGTGTGTATGTGTGTGTGTGTGTGTGTGTGTGTGTATGTGTGTGTGTGTGTGTGTGTGTGTGTATGTGTGTGTGTGTGTGTGTGTGTGTGTCTACGTCTATCTGTCTAGATCGGAGGACAACTTTGAGAAGTCATTTTTCTCTTTCTACTACATGGGTTGCAGGGCTTGAACTCAGGTCAGTCATCAGGTTTGGGGGTGAGGTTGGCCAAAGTCAGAACTAGAAGTATAAGAGCATCTGAACTTCCACAATGATACAGGAGACTCTTGGCTACACCCTCACCTGGCTCACTTACCATTGACTTTATTCTAAGGTGAGCACTCCCCAGCAGTACCAAAATGAGTAAAAGAAACTCTAAAATTAAATTTCTACTATTTGAGATCTCCAATAGAAAGAAGTAGCATCTTCCCAGTATTTCCAATTGAACTTATAGGCTCAGCCTTATGGATCTGTCTTGGTCACATGAACACAAATACGGCAAACATAATGCCCCCACTCCAATATCAGCACTTGTATGGCCAGAACTTGAGAATATGCTATATTGCATCACAAAAGAAACCTGACAATTGGCACTAAGTTATGGATCTTCAGATGAGATCTGACAATTTCAGGGTAGTATGGGCATAGACATGTTCTAGATCTTTAGTCAGAGAGCTTTGCTTATCTTGGATTATTCAAATGAGCTCACTGTAAGCACAAGGGTAGTTTTTGTAAGAGAAAGGAAGGAGAGTTTTGGTCACAGTAGGAGATGTGATGCCAAAACCAGATGTCACACAGAAACCCGGAAGATACCATGCTATTGACTCTGAAGATGGAAGAGAGGGCCATGGACCAAGGCATGCAGGAAGTCCCTGGAAGATGGAAAAGGTAAGGAAACCAAGTCTTCTTTGGAGCCCAAAAATGAAAAGCATCCTGTTGCTACCTTGATTTTAGGACTATAAGATGATAAGTCAGCATTTAAGATGCTGTTGGGATATCCTATTATAATAGCAGCAGTAGAGAACAGTGTAATTCTGTAACCAATTATTGTGGTTGTAATGGAATTCTTAGATTGGCCAAGCCTTAAATTATGTGCTCATGAAGACAGGATTGTTGAAATCATCCAGGTCCGACCTTTAAGTCTGGAGGATACATGCTTATTGAAGGACAGCTAAGATGCAGTTACTAGCTTAGAAAACAGATGATGTCCAGTCAGGATGGTGGCACAAGCCTGTAATATCAGTTCTCAGGAGGCTGAGGCAGGAGGATTACTAGTTTGAAGTTAACCTGGGCTACATAGCAAGACCTCTTATAGAAAGAAAAGGCAGACAAGGGGCTGGGCAGAGGAGAGAGGCAGAAGATGTAGAAGGAGATGGGAGGGGATGGTAGGAAATAGATGCTTGACATGAAGAAGTAAGAGCAGGCCTCCACAGACCCTCTTTTTCTACCAAATATGTCCTTCACGGGGCCATCTGCCACACCTAAGACATGGTCTTTCTTGTTCCCCTGCTTCTCAGTTCTCTTTTGTGTTCTCTGCCTGGACAATCTCCCTCAGTTTTTACCCCTGATCTGCCCTTGAGGACAGTTCAGCATCACCTCTCCCAGGGAGTCTTACTGGGTAGCCTGAGCTAGGAAGGCTTTCCCTGTTCTCTTAGCAACCCCCAGTCCTATGCAGCATTCATCACAGTGTTATAAAAGTGTCCTTAAACCCAGTGATCACCTCCATGAGCAATCAATCATAGCAGTTGTGTGGGAGCAAACACATAAACTTGATTTCATAAACAAAACGGAATATTAGCTATTTTTGCAAATCTTGTTTCCATGGAAATAAACATGAATGTGGCAAGAGGGTTTCACTGTCACTGCATTTGCTAGAGTTCAATAAACAGATATTTCTCTCTCATAGCTCCCTTTTAAAAGAGTCAGGATTCACTTAGAAAATCTAGTCTTTGTGAGATAATTGATAAAAGGATGCTTGAGTTTGACGAACTGGAAACTATTGTTGTCTGTGGATAAAAAGTTTTCATTTTCAGCTAAGACTCCTGGATACTATTGTTATTTACATTCGACTGCAATTTAAAAAAAGAAGTCTAATGCTAACAGTCAGGTTTCTAATTAGGTATTACTTCAGTCCTCCGCTTAGAACAGAATCAAGTAGATCAGGAAAGGGATGCTTTAATCTTGTTCCTGTTTCCTGATACGAACTGATCTGCTTCCTGCCAAATAAATCCTCTTGGCAATTGTAGTCAGGGCACTAAATCATTAACCTGTCCCTGTCAAATGAAAAGACTGCTGAGAGAGATGCCATTAAACGATGGTTTTTAGGTCCTGTCACCAACTTTAAAATGTGTTCTCAATGAGGTATTGGATTTATATGTTAATGGCTATATTCCACCAATCCTGCCTAATGCATCTCTACTCCAGTGTGCACTGAAAAGTCATTAAACCTCCAAGGACCCTTTGACTGAGAAATTTTGAAATAAATCAATGAAAATGAGCACAGCCTATTTTCCGAGACTGGCGCGTCATGGCTGCTTGACAGAATGAGCACAGTGTTTGCTCATTTCTAATCCAATAATAACGCGTAATTTTTGCAAGATGTGGAAAGTGGTTTGATGGACCACAGGAAATAGATTCAGTTATTTCATGCACAGAGTGAGGCATAAAAGAGTACAAGGGAATAAGAAACATTTCAAGAGCCCTGGTGGTGTCCTCCTTTTACAAAATGAGGCTTTCTTTTCGTCCTCTTATTTTAACATCAAACCTAGATTTCTCTAAGGGGCTTTACATAACAGCAGTGCCAGTTAGACTGATGTGGCTGTTCCCCTACAGATTTCTTCTGTATTGTACTTACTTTCATTTGAAAACCTAATAGTATTAGGTTCATGGAAGTGAATGTGGACTTCATCCAGCTGGTGCTGAAGTACTTTTGAAAAACATAAAGTAAGTCCTGTCAAGTTACTTTTGGTACACAAAGGCAAAGATTTCAGACACTCCACCCCCTGTTGCCACACCCCGCCTCTCCCTAACCCTCAAGCCTGGCCTACTTGGCTTCCTCAGTTGCTGTTCAATCTGCTCTGTACTGAGGCTCAGGAAGGACAACAGCTTGACCTGGACTGTAGCATAATTTCCTTGATTCTTCTTTCTCTTCTTTTTTATTGGGGGGGTGGGGCTTTAAATGCTGTGTAAGTGTTCTTCTAAGGATATCACTGAGATGTGCTTCTTTTAGGATTAACATAGGGCTGCCTGTGTGGTTCCTTGCCTAAGGAAGGAAGATTCTAAGCATATACACAGATTTTTAATGCAATTTCCAGGCACTTTAAGTGAGGCCCAGGTAAAATTTTGTGATCTTCGCATAATTATCCAGAGGAACCCTGCTAGATGCTCACACTGCCAGCATCATAGAAAAACATTCTGTTTGATGTCGAGTGAGTTCTTCCCCTGACAGGATTATTTCAGATTTAAAATCAGCACATACTTACAAATACAAACTTAATCAAACTTATTGTTCCTTTTCTTTCATGATATAATAGAAAGTATACTTGATTCTTGGTTTAGAGTTTATTTGACTTGTCCTAATTCAAAATGCTTCTATGTCAGGCTGACAAGATTTGTCATTTGGTAAAAGTGTTTGCTGTGCAAGCCTGCCAGCCTGAGTTTGATCCCTGGAACCCATGTGAAAGGGGCAGGAGAGAAGTGACTCCACAAAGATGTTCTCTGACCACCACATGCTGACTAACTGTAGCACTCATACACACATACACATACACATACACACACACACACACACAAGAAATAAAAATTTTAGTATATATTTCAATGTCATATATAAATTAAAAAATGTAAAGTTCAGAAGTTGTTATCTAAAGGTCAAGTTTCTGAGCTCATAGGTAGGCACTATTAAAATGTGACAGATTCCAGTACAGGAAAAGCATTAGCACCATTTAAGGCATTATTTGTGAATAGGACCTTGTTGGAGAGCTGTCTGGTGTGGGAAGAAGCAGGTCAGCTGTATCTAGAGGGCTGGGACTTTTTATGACTATGAATGATCCCTGAGTCAGGCAAGCTTTTAGGTGGGGATGCAGATGTGGAAAGGGGGCTGGGCAATCTCAAGAAAAACATTGTTCTTTAGGAGGAAGCCTTGAGTCAAAATCAGACTCATAAAACTAAGGGAAATGACATCAGGAGCAGGGGATGAGGCCTTGTCCTATGAAAACTTCACACTGAGATGGACCTGAAGCATTGCCTCCATTCCCCAGCAGTACAGCTTGACCTCTTCATTCAGGACTTTACCCCTGTGAGAGAGGAGGGCTCTTGGGCTGCAGAAACAGCAGATTGTTTATTCTTGGATTTCATCCCTATGGGCTTCCACAATTTTAGTTTAGGGTTTAATAAAAGGAACTCTAGAGCCAGATGTAGTTTAAGCTTTTAATTCCAGCACTCAGGAGGCAGAGGCAGGTGGATCTCTGTGAGATTGAGGCCAGATTGTTCTACATAGCAAGTGCCAGGTGGGTTGGGGTTTCAGGAAGACTCTGTCTCAAAAGGAAAATAATAATAATAAAAGGAGCTCTAGTATAGGCAATAAGCGTAATGTCACTCTACTCCAAGTAGCACTCTGGGGTTCAGAGAACAAGAACATCTAGAACTGGCTGACTGGAAATTGGGCACCATCAAGGAAGTGCACAGCACAAAAAGAGCCTAGGAAGGGACATGGAAGTCCACGTTTAGAGATGCCAGAAGATGCTGGCACACAGAATGCCCAGTTAAATTTGAATTCTACATAAGCAATCAGTGCTTATTTTAGTATAAGTATGTCAGAATATGACGCAGAACATGCTTAAATACTTTTATTTAAAACTCATTTTTTCAGAGTCAAGTCTGAGTTTTCTATTTACTCTCTTTGCTAATCTGGCATCCCTTCCTGTATGCCAGATCAAGAGCAGAGGCCTGACCTACAGGAAAAGCACTTGTTGCTCTGTAAACAACAGGACATCTTGATCAAATCTATGCATGCGGTCAGCAGTGGAGGAGGCAGATCTGGATGGAATTCTTAGATGATAATAATGTGGAGGATTGTGGAGAACTAAAAACATATGAAGGACTGCATCAAAAAGACATGGACCATATAAATATCATTTAGAATTCAGAATCAGAGTGGTTATCTATTCATCCTAATATTCTGTAGCAGCAAGCAATGTTTTTTGTTTTTGTTTTTTTAAGTCATGATAAGGATAGCTTCGGTCCTCAGACATTATAAGCCGTTTGAACTTGAACAGCTCAAGCTTAAATCACCCAGCTATTTAAGCATACTCAACAGTGAAGACATGCACACAGATTTCTATTAGAGTTTCAAGAACTAGGGACATTTCCCCAAAGCCCCAAACACATTAAGTTTCCTGGACTAAATACGCAAATGAAGGGTCAAAGAAGCTGATTATCTTCTTCTAGGAATTCTTTCTTTGCCATTCAAATCAAATTTCTCTATTTTGCTCCGGACTCTGCACTGAGTTTCTGATTTTTTTTTTTCCTTGCCATTCCCCCTGGTTCATAACTTACTCTATTTTGCTCATGTCTAGTGAGTTCATTTTCTTTTTAATTTATGGATGGTTAAGACTGTCTGCATTCTTTCTCTACCTGGAAATGTCTTTCATCCCCATTGCTATTAAAATAGTTTGATGCCAATCTGTTCACACTTATCTCAGGGTGAGGTGCCAGTACATCATTGAAGTGACCACCTCTTCCTGTGTGGTCAGTGCTCATGTCTTCCTACATCTCTGTCCCTTAAAGGCCAAATGATCCTCCTGCCCAGAGTCAGCAGGTAGGGGCTGCAATCATCTTTCTTTTTCTATAATATGTATGTACTACAGAGCAGTCAGTTATAAACATGACATAAATATTATTGGTCCACTAAATAAAAATTTGTTTATTGACTCAGAAGTATACACCAGCTTGAATGAGTTCAACCAAGCCTAACACAGTTCAAAAAGCAAATGTTATTGAGGTTGACTTAAGTAAAGATAATTCATCAGAAAAGCTTAGACCAAAGACGAAATGGCTATGAGTAAAATCATGACTATAGTCTGAAGCATTCAGACAATGCAGTCAAATATTTGTGCTCCATGCAGAGTGATAAAAGGCTACTTGAAAAGTTCAGTATGGTACACATCCTGTTAAGAGAGCAAGATTAAATGTTAAACCACAGATGAAAAAAGAAAAAGGTTTTCTGACGTGATTTTATGTTAAAATTAAACAGATTTAACAAATGAAGCTTAGATTTTAAACGATTTTAGTAGTATATGTTGTTTGTATAATTTAATGGGTTTCATTGTTCCCATTTCATACATATATATAATATACTGAGGTCAAACCCTCAAATCACTATTTCATTCACAGTTTCCTCTAACTGATCTCATGCCTCTTCCTAAATTCCCTTTCTCTTCCCAAAGATTTTTCTGTGTCCATAAAAAATATCTGGAAAAAAACCAAATGTATTATTCCAATCTTTGAGTTATACAATATCTAGCATGTGTCTATTGTGATCCAGCCATGAAACAGAAATCACTTTGAATATTTAAAACAGACTGAATTCGATACAGAAAATTGCAAACATAGAGGGTAAAACTGAGAAGGTCCAAAGAGGCAACCCCTCTCTAGTAACCTCAAGAATCTACTTTCCACCCTAAAAGAACAAAGAAAGTCACAATGTTACCAAAGCCTAAGGTAGACAGCAAAGGATGCTGAGACCACAGTGGCCTGGCCAGTGGGAGTGGATGGAACCTAGTGCTTGCCTGGACCATGGTGATCCCTCCAGTGGGAGCCGATAACACCCAGAGGACACTGGGACCACAGTGGCCAGTCCAGTGGAAGTTGAAACCACTGTGACCATGCACCCTTAAGTGGAGTTTTTAAGGACTGTGGGGCTTTTAAGGTTTTACTGTCCTATGTTGTGATAACATTCTATCTTGGGGACAAGAATTGGAAAGTTGTGGTTTAATAGTGATGTGTTTGTGTGTCAAGTTGACAAGAGATCAATTTACTGTCCTATGTTGTGATAACATCCTATCTTGGGGACAAGAATTGGAAAAGTTGTGGTTTAATAGTGATGTGTTTGTGTGTCAAGTTGACAAGAGATCAATCGTCTTAGATAGCTTTAGTGTCAACTTGACACACCTGGGTTGAGGGAGCCTCAGTTGGGTAATTGCCTCCATTGAACTGGCCTGTGGCCATGTCTGTGGGCTATTTTCCTGATTGTTGTGTGACGTGGGAGCCCCAGCCCACTGTGGGTGATGCCACCCTTGGGCAGGTCGGCCTGTGTTGCATAAGAAAGCAGGCTGAGCAGGGGCCAGGGGAGCAAGCCAGTAAGCAGAGTTCCTCCATGGCCTGTGCTCCAGCTCCTGCCTCCAGGTTCCTGCCCTGAGTTCCTCCCTGATGAACTGTGACCCAGGAGATGTAAGATAAAATATACCCTTTCTTCCCCAAGTTGGTATTGGTCAGAGTATTTTGGCACAGCAATGGAGAAACAAACTAGGACAGAATGGTACCTCTAACTGCTCTGCAAAGATTAAACAAAAACCATATTTGCAGATAATGAGGTGATATTGAGTCAGAAATCTTCCCATATCCCCAGAAGTTGATTTTCAACATGCAGAGCAGCAGGAGATAAAATAATAGAGCCCACAACAAAGCCAAACTGTCATCACTTTATGGACATGTCCAGCTGAGAAACCCCACATTAAAAATATTGGTTATTCCTAAGAAAGTTAAACTTTACATTACCAAGGGAAATTTTCTACAAATGTTCATTATAATATGATTTTGCTTGGCATGTAGTTACTTGATAAACAAGACCTATTTGTATTATGGCAGGAAGAAATCATGAGTAATAGAGAACTGATAAAGTATCACCAAAGTTACTGACTGGAACACCACACACCAGTGATGTAGGCGGGAACATGGCACAGGCCACAGTCTGACATGTGGGGGAAGGAGTAGAGAGTAAGAGGTTCACAGGTGCTGCTGTGTCATTTGTTCTAAAAGTCTGTTCAAGTAATGAGAAAACAGAACAAATCTAAAGTTCTAGAATCAGGATCAAAAGACTTTTTTTTTTTTTGTTTAGAAACCAGTGCATATTTGCCACGTTGAAAACCCCAACAACTTGAGAATGAGAGACTGCATAACTGAGGCATTGAAATTCTGGGTAACCCAAAGAGGGGAAGATGGGAGGCTTTCAAGGCATTGGTTTAAAGGATCCTCAGATATGAGCTGGCGTTAGGGTAATGTGAAATCACTCTGCTGGTGGAAGGTGAAAAGGAGAGCAAATGAGCATGCATGTGATAATTCAGAACAGAGCTCCTCACCTGGAGGACTTGATCACATCAAGGGACTAGAAACTGGGCATAATGACCAAAGATGGCGAGACTGAGGGTGAGCTCAGGTAGCTGTAGAAAGCATGATACCCACCATAAAGCATGATACCCAACTTGTAGTCACAAGAGAAAGGGGATGATGGTCCAGAAAATTCCAGTATCAGGGCAGTGTAATAAGGGAGAGAAAACTGAAGCACAGGTGTACAGTGAACACTGGGGGAGTCAGATGAGAAGCCAGCATCAGAAAGTCTCTCAACCAGTAACAAAATTCTAGCATCGGAAAGGGCATTTAAATAGAACCTTAGTGGTGCTGGTCAGGACGTGTGACTGCTGTGTAAAACAAGGCCTACCATAGATGTTTTTTAAAAGGAACACAGAGCAAAGCAAAGTCAGAGCAGGATGAGGAGGAGAAGAGCATAATTACTCTGTTAAGCCAGGGCTAAAGGACCGCCTATGACTCGGGGGATATCTGGGCCAGAGCCTCAGGTTGTCCTGAGCTGAGATCATGTAATCTAAGATCATGTGATTGCTCCTGAGACTAAAAAGGAGAGACAGGTGAAGTGAGATGGAACAGTGGAAAGAAGTCAGAGTTGAAGAACTTTTATCTAGCTAGAGGAATGAGCAGAGGCAGTTGCCAAACTCTGGGTAAGGAGGTAAGATAGCAATTTGAGGCTGGGGAAATCTGAAATTGCAGAAGCAATTGCCAGTAGGCCTGGAAGGAAGGCCAAGCAGCAGAGATGCTCCAGATGTGGTAAGATGTAGGACTTGGAGTAGACCAAATCCCCCAGCCTTTCACAGACAAACTAAAAAAAAAAAAAAAGACATTTTACCCTATGCATCCTCCACTCATAAGTTTTTAAAGAAAAATTTCACCTTTAAATTAAATTCTTTAGTTAACTTTTGCAGCTTCTCTGATTGAAAATTTTTAATATTTTTATCTTGAAGTGACTCTTGTAATATTCTTGATGCAATGTTTCATTTAATGAGCAATGCCAAAACCTTTTGTGCATTCTGTCTTTATCGTATTTTCTAGCATGTAGGTTCTCAAAATGAATTATATTTTTCCTTTCAAAAACTGGATTATGTCTGGGAGAGAGCAAAGGTATAATGCCTGAAAACAAAGTATGAATTATCATGTACTAATGTGAAAATAGAGTTGGATAGGAATCAGGGGGAAGGAAATCAGACATTAACTAAGCGAATAATGTGGAGAGTTCACTGTCTCCCTTTGAAGAACACTTGGCTAAATTGTATCTTCTATCTAGTTGATTTGAATATCATAGGGACTAGAATTAAATTACTTGTTGGATCAATGGCTCATCACTCAGAAATGAAATTGCTATGAATTTTTCACTAAGTTTTGCCAATTATTACCATACGACATGACCCAGTGATCATTTTCCTCTCTGATAAATGATTGCATTTTGTTAGCCAGTTTGGTTCTGGTGGCAATCAGCAGTGTAACTGGAGCTCATTATTTTGTTAATCAATGACAAAAATGATCTAGTCTGTGGCACTTCCATGGCAGTAACTCACTGATGTTTATTGAAAACAAATACAAAGTAAACAAAAATTATTGGCTTAGTCATGTAGAGTGTTATATATATTCAACCCACATCTTGATTTCTTTGTCATTGAATAAGTAGAGTGGTGTTTTGTGAAGATATCAGCCAAGTCTTTTAAAATCATTTTGAAAAAGGCCTTTGTAAAAATACCAAACATTGTAGTTGGAAGCGACTATTTTGATTCTTTAAAAACTTCAATAACAACACTTTGCACATAGGTCAAAATTTTCATCTGGAGAATTGAGGAGCTGATGAATAACAATTCACCAATTTCAAAGAAGAAAGTGCATGTAATTACTCCTAACTCCTTATGTCAACTCAATTAGCTACATCTATTGTTTGAGAAATGGCACAAGAGAATATTAAGAGCAAAGATGAGTATTAAATCAAATTCATGCTATCATTCTATGCTGAATGTCAGAGCATCAGTTTTAAGGGACACCAACCAACAGATAAGGAGGCCAACATGTCACGGGAACCTTTTTGTGCCACCACTAAATGCTCTAAAATAATATGTTTTCCATATTGAAAGTTTTAATGATTAAAATAAGCTTTCTGTAAAAGCAGGCCTGATTTTTAAAGTCATAATTAAAGATTTGTTTTACTGCAAAAAGCGCATGTCTGTGTATCAGAATCAAGTAAGTAAAAATTCACAACAGATGGAAAGTGTGTTTCTTATTTTATGTTTATTTATTTATTTATTTATTTAGGCGCAGTCTCCCTATAGCCCTAGCTGCCCTAAAGCTCATTGTGTGGACCAGGCTGGCCTCTGTGAGATCTGCCTGCCTCTAGGATTAAAGGCATGCACCACCATGTCCAGCTGCACATGTGCTTCTTTTTGTATTTTGCAAGTGGGAAGGACTTTTAGATGCACAATGGATGAAAAGCATCACCCTCTCTTTATCAGGACATCCCTGGACTCAGAAGAATACCAACACACAAGTCAAACCAGGTCACCAGAATCAGGCCAGCATGTTTTCAGACTTAGCATCTTTCAGACAATTTATTCAAACTTTGGTTGGGGCAGATATATCATTTCCTGGGACAGAGATCATAATTCCCTATAAGACCCAGATTACTACTTGCCCCAACAGTAAGAACCCAACCATTTTAATTACAATTTCTGTGACATTTAAGTCAACTCTAGCCTACTGTCTGCTAAATTTAAGCTTGGTAAATAGCTAAAGCCAAGCACTTCTAAACACCCACTGGAGGAGGGAATAAGCAAAGTACACACGGAAACTGCAAAGGGTGTCAAAGTTCAAATCGGGCTTATTGTGATACATGACTTACAATGTATCAGATGAAAACTAACATGTGATTGTGAAACACTAGCTTGAATTCTGTGAAATTAGTTCTTTGGGATTTGTTCTAATTTACCATGGCCTAAAACATTATCATCTTTTGATAAATGTTTCAAGTTTGGGTAAATGTTCCCAGTAACTCGAAAAAAAAAAAATGAGTCCAAGGTTTTCTGTGTATTCACTAGGATAGGTTGGCAAACCTCCTTTATAAGAGCTATCTGAGGCAACCACTGTGTCTTCATTTTGTAAAATATAGAAGAGGAAGTAATGTTTAAATATTTTTAAATCTTAGGATAAAGAAATGTAATAACAGTTATATACAATAACTGCTCCATGGGTTATAACTATTTCTTTTTTAATGGTGAATTTAAAAAATAGAATTAGCTACATATATATGCATGTAGTCCATCTGGCCAAAATCACTGCATTCTTTGTCCTTGTGTCAAACTATTCATCAAACCTGTTTGCATATAGACTTTATCTCCTCCCCATGAACATGTGAAGGAAAATGGTTTTCCCTGAATCGAAGTGCAAGATCTTGCTGTCAATTTTCCTCAGAATAGATTATCAGACATGAATTTGTTGTGCTGATATTCCTGAGAGCAGTGCTGTGACCTCCCCCAGTGTCCTGACGCAAAGAACCATCAGAGAATACTTGAGGAGCTAGTTGACGTGTGGAAACGTTGATTCTTCTGGGGATCTGTGCCTTTTTCTTGACATTAATATATAATGAAAGCAATTATTGTCTATTTTCCTTGTGACTTTGTCAGTTATAAGGCTCGGAACTATTTCCTGTCTCAGCTATAGCAACCAAATCGAAATTCATAGCCTTCCTAGGTCATATAGTCTCCCTTACACTTTCCCCTAGCCCGTTTATGTTTTCTTGTGAAAATTTACGTATTTCCCTTTCCCATTTAAAAAGACTTTTGCTTTGCAAATATAGTTACATGTCTCCACTGTTGGCATCTAAAGCCTCTGTGGAATAAGCCATATGCATAAAGACTTAAATGATAAATACTTCTACAGATAGCTGTATGACTTTCAACATGTACACATATTTCATTTATAGACCATGTGGAAAATACTGTAAAGCTTAAGGCTTTCATGTAAGTGTTAAAGACTCAGAACAGACAGATGATAAAAAAATTTTTTTTTATTATTCAGAGATAGAAAAGAAAGACCTCCCTTAATTAAACAATATAATAAGTTTAGAACATCATTTACACCCTACTGGATTTGTGGATTTTTTTCTAAAATATTGTTTTTACCTTCATAGGAAAATTGTTATCTTTTTCATTGGCGCTTCAGCCCTATGTTTAGCCAAAATGTCTTTTTGAGGCCTAGTAATTCCTGGACCAGGAACCCAGCTCATAAGGCCTTCTGTACCCTGATTCCCTTACTTAGACCCATGTACACCACACAAGAACCCCTCTTTAGACCCCAGCCATCAGCCTTGAGCACCATACCACCCATAGCTCCTGGGAACTTTTCTACTGGATCCCAGCCAACACAGCTTCCTGCAGCAAATGAGAGACCCCATTTTCCTAGCTTGCCACTCCTGAAATTCTTGCTCCAGCCCCACACAGGAAAATTGGTATCTCAGTCTGACAAAGATTTAGTTCTCTTCTGAACATTGTGAGTGCCTCCACTGAAGTATATAGGCAACTTGAACAAAGAGAAAGAAAGAATAACCTTAACCAACAAACTTCTCTCTATATAAAAGCCCCAGCACAGAAACAGAAATAATATGAAAACTAAGACACCATGTTTCCTCCACATATTACTAATATCATAACAGTGGCACCTAACACAAATAACCTGAAAACAACTTCCAGATGAAAAATTTAAATGAATGTCTATAACTGTGTTCAAATAACTCAAAAAAGACATAATATACTCTGAGAGAGTAAAATCAAAGAGATCAATGAAATAAGGACAACCATGCCAGGTATGAAAGTAGAATTCAGCAAAGAGAATTGCTGAAATGGTTCTGGAAACAAATCCTCAATAAGCAAAATAAAATCCTCAGATAAAAGTCTCAACAATAAAGTGGATCATGTAGAAAACAGATAATCAGGGCTGGAAGATAGGTAGGGAAATTGGAAAGTCCATGATAAATTTTAAAACAATACGAACAGATCATGGATGCTCTGGGATACCATGAAAAGACCTAATCTTTGTATTAGGGCATAGAAGAAGGAGAAGACCACCACAGAAAACACAGAATGTTATCAGTAAAACCACAGAAGGAATTTCAAATCTAGAGAAAGAGATGTCCATCAAGGTACAAGAGGCCTACAGAACTTCAAATAGACAGGATCAGAAAAGAAATGGCCCATGACATATTATAGTTAAAACATTAAAACTATAGAATAAAGAAAGGGAATTGAAAGCTGCAAGAAAGAAAGGTCAAGTCACTTATAAAAGCAGGCCCATGAGAATAAGACTGATCACTTAACAGGCACTTTTAAGGCCAGAAGGGGCTGAAAGTTTACATTCCAAGCTGTGAAAGACCACAATTGTCAACCCTCATTATTACACACAGCAAAACTGTATCTATAAAAATTGAGAAGAAATAAAAACATTGCACGATAAAAAAACAGATTAAAAGGAATTTACAAACACTGAGCCTGCTCTACAGAGAATACTAGAAGAAAACCCTCAGTCTGAAGATAAGTATAAACATACCAAGAGAGCATAACACACACCTTTAAATAATTTCAATAGTAACTCTTTAAAAATATTTTTATCTCCAGGTGTGGTAACTCACATCTTTCATCCCAGCACTTGGGAAGAAGAGGCAGGTGGATCTCTGTAAGATCAAGGCCAGCTAGGTCTCCACAGCAAGTTCCAGGCCAGATGTGGCTACACAGTGAGACCATCTCTCTCTCTCTCTCTCTCTCTCTCTCTCTCTCTCTTTCAATATATATGTACAAACATATATATGTATATATAGACATGGATATAGATAGACAAGATATAGCCTTCTTAAAATTTTATTATTGTTTTGTTTTATGTACGTGATGTATTGCCTGCACGTAGGTAGGTTCACTGGTGTTGTGCAATGCCCACTGAGGTCAGAAGAGGTTGTCAGATACCCTGGAACTGGAGTTATGAATACTTGTTAGTCATAACGAGGGTGTTGGGAATTGAACCCAGCTCCTCTGCAAGAGCAGCCAGTGCTCTTAACTGCTGGGCCATCTCTCCATCCCAAGATATAGATATTTTTTTCAAGTTCATCAAGTTCAATTTCTTTTCCTCAAATACTCTTGAATGTGAATCCATCCTTTGGAGTGTGTTCAACTTACCAGGAGACACACCCTTAATGAAAATTGACTCCCTCTTCAAGCAGTTAACCATTGTCAATAGCTCCTCGGGCAGGGATAAGAATTCCTGCCCACCCATTCCCTCAGTACTATGCTGGGATTTTGTCTGAATTGAACTTGTGTCCTTCTTGCATATGCTATCACAATTTCTGTGAGATCATATGTGCAACTGCCCTATTGTGGTCGAAAGACACTGTTTTGTTGTAGCTCAATAATAGCTCAATATTAATTGTCTCAATTCCCCAAGAAAAAGGCACAAACTAACAAACTGAATTAGAAAACAGGGTCTATCTTTCTCATGCTCCCATGAAACACACATCTCCATCAAAGATAGATACCACCTTAGAGTAAAATGATGGAAAATGGTATTAAAAGCAAATGAAACTAAGAAACGAGTCGACAGAGCTAATTCTAATGTTTGGCAAAAATAGATTTTTAAATACAATTAGTCAGAAATGTTAAGGTAGGTCACTTCATACTCACCTTCTTACTCATCAAAGGAAAAATTCACCAGTTAGAATTCTAAACATATACGCCCCAAAACACAAGTGCGTCCAATTTCACAAATGAAATACTAGTAGATTTAAAAACACAGATTGACCACCAAAGCAGTGATATACCCCACTCTCACCAACAGATAGGTCATCTGGGCAAAAAGTAACCAGAGAAAGATTGGTATTACATGATATCATAAATCAAGTGGACCTAACAGACATTTATAGAACACTTCACCCAAACACTAAAGAATATGCATTCTTCTGACCATCTCATGAAACTGTCTCCAAAATTTACCACAGTTTAGGACAAAGAGCAAATCTCAACCCTTATAGGAAAATTGAAATAACATCTTGCATTCTATCTGAGCACAGATGAATAAGGGTAGATATCAGTAGCAATAGAAACACAGAAAGTACACAAACTCACTGCTGAATGATCATTGTCTTGAGGAAGAAATCAAGAAGAAAAATTTTAAATTTCTAGAACTGAATGAAAATGAAAGTACAACATAAAAACACCTATGGGACACATGGAAGGCAGTCCTAAGCAGAAAGTCTATTCCTTAAGTGCCTACATAAAAATTTGAAAGATCTCAAATAAAGGACTTAATGTATTTGAAGATTTTCAAAAAACAGGAGCAAAATCACCCCAAATAGTAGACAGGAAGAGATGATCAAAATCAGACTAAAATGAATGAAATAAATTTTTTAAAGAATCAACGAAACATAGAGTTGATTCTTTGAAAAGATTAACATGATTGAAAGACCGTCAGCCAAATTAACCTAAAGAGAGAAGACACAAATAATTAAGTCAGAAATGTAGGAGACAGTACAACAGAAACTGAGGAAATTCAGAGAATAATAAAGGCTTGCTTTAAAAATTTATATTCGAGATGGCTTGGCAGTTAAGAACACTGGTTGTTCTTGCAGGAGACCAGGGTTTGAATCCCAGCATTCACATGGCAGCTAACAACTGTCCATAACTCCAGTTCCAGGGGATCTGACAGCCTCTTCTGTCCTCTGTGAGCATTGCATGACACAGGTACACTTACCTACATGCAGACAATACATGCATACACATAAAATAAAATAATAAATAAAATATTTTAAT
>NW_008329362.1:1339797-1360641 GCF_000622305.1 Nannospalax galili
GGCCAGCCTGGTTTACATAGTGAGTTCCAGGCCAGCTGGGGCTACAGGGAGACCCTGTCTCAAAAAGACCCACCACCCCACAAAAAAACAAAACAAAACAGGGCTTGTGAAATGGCTCACTCTCACAAGTTGTCCTCTGACCTCTACACAAACATCCTGGCACACACACTGCCCCCCCAATATAAATAATTTTTTTAAAGTAAAGTGGTACATACCTTTGATCCTAGCACTCAGGAGGTGGATCTCTGTGAGTTCAAGGCCAGCCTGGTCTACATAGCAAATTCTAGGTCAGCTGGGGCTACAGGGAGACCCTGACTCAAAAACAACAACAACAAAAAAAGTAAATAAAGTTAAAAACATAATCAAGGGACTGGAGAGATGGCTCAGCGATTAGGAACACTGCTGTTTTTGAGGAAGACCTGGGTTCAAATCCCAACAGCACATGGCAGCTAACAACTATCCATAACTCCAGTTCCAGGGAATCCAACAGCCTCTTCTGTCCGCTGGCATTGCACAACACAGGTGCTCTTATCTACAGCAGACAATACATGCATACACATAAAATAAAATAATAAATAAAATATTTTAATAAAAAATTTGTATTCCAGTAAACCGGAAAACTAAAATAAATGGATGAATTTCTAGATGCATCTCTAGATGTATATAATCTACCAAATTTAAATCAAAATGAAGTAATTTAAACAGACCCATAAGAAACAATGAAACAGAAACAGTAATTAAAAATCTCACAACTTAAAAAAACACAAGGACAGATGGATTCCACACAGAACTTTACCAGACTTTCAAAGAACTAACAGCAGCACTTCTCAAATTCTTCTGTAAAATAAATACAGAATACATCCAAATTATTTTTCAAAACCAGTTGTGGTCAATATCTATATCTTTTTGAAAAGAAGTAGCTTTTTTCCAGAACAGGATTTTGTTTAAATTCACCAACTAGAAAAAAGGAAAGAAAGCTGGTATGCACGGGTAAAATCTGCGTTATTCTGACAATGTTATTGACCTCAATGTGCTGAGCTAAAACTGGGGGTCAGCTTTTCTTGTCCCAAGCCTAAGGTATTCTCTTCTGAAAATGTTCTGGTGGTGATTATAGAGGCCCAGTTGTTTGCACTGGCTTACTGGAAACATTTGCAAAACAAAACTTTCTTCATGACTCTTAACCTCTCTCATCTTCTTAACATTAAAGCACCCCTAGTAATTTCCTTGCTTTTCTTGCATTGACTGGAACTGAAGGGAACATTTATTTATGCCATGGCAAACATATCCTAACTGACAGAACAGCTTTGTTTATGTGCTTGTATAACTTCCTTTTCTGACAGCAGAACTTGGAGAGATAGGTTTTATAACAAAGTGCCTACGTAATGTAATGCTAGTGGAAGACTTGGGAATGATCTCCATACAGGAATGCAAAATTGGTTGAGAGTTACTTCAGCTTTCACTTATTAATGAACTCAATGTTAAAGCTTGGATATTAGTTGAGAAAGCAATAAAACCCTCACTATAGTTATCTTTCACAGCTAGAGACAATTCTTTCATCTGGTAATGGTAGCTCTAGTGCTCCATAAATTTTCTGACGTGATTTTCATATGGCCTGCAAAGAGTGAAAAGGTTAATAATGGGTGTCTGTCCTGAGGGAGGCTAGGTAAACATGTCTTAAGATTGAATTATTTCGTGACTGGAGAGATGGCTCAGCAGTTAGTAGCAATGGCTGTTCTTGCAGAGGACCCAAGTTCATACCCTAGCACCCACATGGTGGCTAACAACTGTCGGTAACTCCAGTTCCAGGGGAGTCCAGTGCCCTCTAGTGACCTCCGTGAGGCATGATACAGCATGGGTGTACTTATACACATGTGGGCAATACAAGCATATACGTAAAATAAATAATTTTTTTTAAAAAAGATTAAGCTGTCTTCTAGCTAAACCAGAATTATTAGCTCACAGTTCGTAGAATCATCCATTGTGACTGTTCATGCATGGAAGAAATAAAGTGGTGGGCATTCACCTACTGGAAAGAGCTGAGTTCTGATTTCTGTTTAAAGGCATCTTAATTTTAAAAGGGACAAAACTTGTAAACTTGTAGTGTAAAAACTTGTAACAAACTTATATCAAACTGAAAGCCATGGAGGGGCACTGCTCTTCTTTAATAGCATAATGCTGCTTCAGATGCCTCTGGAATATTTATGAGACGCAGCATTCTGCTTTGAAGGAGAATTATTGGTCTGTTAATCATGTCGTTTGTTACTCACTCATGTTACTGTTCAGATTACTGTCCTAAGAAAGATAAGGCATAGCACTACTTTATACATGACACTGTCTTCTTGTTTCTGGTTATGTTTTTTGAGTATATGCTGTACTTTTTTCTGTATTTTGATCAGAAAATGATTAAACTGGAGTCAGTGGGTTTTTGTAGCTCCCAGAGAAATCAGGTTTGACACTGAAAGACATTTAGAACAGTTTTGACAGCAGTCTTCATTGTAAACTGTACAGTTGTGGCAGAAGACCAGAGGTAAAGGGGAAGGAGTCAGAGAGGTAGCCTCTGGGATCTTCTAAAGAGTATGAGGGCAGAATAGTGTAGTCATTTAGTCTCTTCCCCATAACTACACTGCAAGCTTGTACCTTTGTTATAGGTCCGTGCTTCTACAGAGACATTCTGTGGGATTTTGTAAGAAGGCAAATGACCTGGGAGATAGAGTCTAGTAATTTAGGAGTCTATGAAATTGACTGCGTTCTGACTCTGTCCCTTGTAATCTTCAAGCTTGGCTTTCCCAAATAGGGGGAAACTAATCCTTTTCAGCTGCTTACAGGAAAGGGAAGATCTTGTTGCATTCATCATTGCTTGGGGTTGACTGGTGGCTGAATGACAAAGTAAATCTGTTTGTGATGGTGTGAAGACCAAAGCACAGTTCTTGACCACTAAGCATTTGGATAAGGGCAGGTTTGATAAAGGGAAGATCATCCCCCAATGATGGAGATTCAGATTCTTTATCAAACACCTAGTGATTACATTTTTTTCACTCTTTAAAAACATCTTTGTTTAACAGGAGAGAATAAATGACCCCTTGTTATTAAATGAAGATGTTTTTAAAGAGAAACAATCCAGCATAGTGATCTTCCCAGAGTGACAACACTGTGGTTCAGATTCTTACTAATGCTCATGGCAATCAACTGAGAGAATGTTTCTCCTCAGAAAAACATATAATGTGACATTCACAGTGCTGCAGACAGAGAAAATTAAGAAGCAACACATCTTACTATTGACATTACTACTCATCATCATACTAGTCAAACAGGATATTTTTCCTAAGGAAGGTTCATTTATCCCTCTTCTTTCTAAAGTTGGTATTTGGGCCTTAGAGATAAGGAGTAACTTGAGTGGTACATTAAGCACCTCACACACTTCATTGAATCCTTACAATGACTGTACAGTATCATTTTCATTTCATAGGAGAGGAAACAGAGGCTCTAAGAATGAGTGTCTTCATTGGAAGTATTCACACTCAAAGCTTGGACATATTCCCAGAGGCCTCCATGCCACAGACACATTCAGGGTAACAGCAATTACGGAATACTGCCTTTCTGAGAATAGCTTTCTTCCAGATCAAAAATATAATAGCATTACCTCCTATAAAGTGCTTGTGATGGGAGTAAGATGCAATTATGGAGGGATGTAATCAAAGAAACTCATTCAGGCCACCAAATTGAGAAATAAAGGCAAGGGAACAAACTGTTAGCATTCAGTAATACTATAATACACACAGAAATACTGTACAGTATTCTTATGTTTTTATGAGCTAAAATGTTGAAGTGTTATAATGTTCATGGTCTACTAGACTTTTCTGTAGACTTCTATATTTATTCTGGAACACTGCCAAGAGTACTGAAGTGCCCTGATATGCTGACGGTTTCCAGGAGTTTGGCAGGGAGCTGGCACTCATGACCAGCCAGTGATTCATCCATCCTTGATTCTGTTCTGAGTGGCTTTTGACTTTTCAGTCCCTAGTTCCATCTTCTCCAAGGCATGTGTGTGATTACATGCAGACCACTTAACCTTTAATAATTTCAGTGTCCAAATAGTGAAATAGAATATAAATCATCTTCAAATCTTCTGCAGCTCTAACATTTGGTACATTGTATTATAAACGTCTCTTTGCATTTTTTTTTTTTTTTTGGTTTTTTTGAGACAGGGTCTCCCTGTAGCCCCAGCTGTCCTGGAACTCACTTTGTAGACCAGGCTGGCCTTGAACTCACAGAGATCCGCCTGCTTCTGCCTCCTGAGTGCTGGGATTAAAGGCGTGTGCCACCACACCCCCGCCTTCTCTTTGCATTTTTATAAAACAGATATGTGTCTACTAATTTCATTTGAATAACTAGTTTATTTTCAAAACTACTAAGGAAATTTCAGTAACTATAGAGCAACTATGGAGATTGCCTAATTAGTTATTCATCAATTATCACCAACATTTCCTCTTTCAGTATATTTAAACTAAAGTTCTTATTTTAAAACTAACTAGCATGCATGGAACATTGAATTAAAATTAAGACACTTGGTGGCTTTTTAAAGGCATGGTTATCTTAATTTTATTTTTGCTGTTTAATAAGGGTATCTTGTGAAAATTTTTATTTTACTTTTAGCTGTCATTCAATAAATGTGCATGTTCATGGGGTACAATGTGATAATTTCATATATGCATATGTATTGTTTCAGTGAAAGTAATTGGCATGTCTTCATGTTGGGGACCTTCAAACTTCTCTTTTTTAACAATCAAGAGTGCTATTAAGCTGTAAACGATAATCACCCTTACTATTCCGTACAACATTAGAACTTATACTTTGTATCTAAATATATCTCTGTACTTGTCTAAGTCTCTCAGTCCCCCCCTACATTTCTCTTCTTCCTAACCTTTACTGACCACTGTTTTATTTGTATTTCTATGAAATCATCTTTGTTGCTTCAGTGTTTAAATGAGAAGAGATAATTATCTTAATGTATCTGACTTATTCTACTCAGCATATGTCCTACAATCTTATCTATTATGCCAGAAAAACAGGATCTCATTCTTTTGCATAAAAGAACATTATATTATAGATATTACATATACATAGATATTTATATGTATATATCTATATCTTCTTTACAGACTCATCTATTGATGCACACCTCAGTTAATTCCATTTTGGATTTTTCAAATAGGGCTATAATAAACATGGGACTGACAATCTATTTGACATGCTATTGCATTTTTTTCTCTGCTTTTTGTTTGTCTGTGAGGCAGTGTACCTGTAGCCTAGGCTGGTCTTGAGATTCCGAATCTCCTGCCTATGCCACCCAAGTGATCATGCCTGACCTGATTTCATTTTGAAGCACTGTTTTCAAGACCTAAATGGTTTATTTGAACACAAATCTACTTTTTGGGGATTAAAGAGATCATACTCTAAACTAAAATATTAATTGACCTAAATATACAACCAAGAATAAGGAATGAAATCAAAATAAGAAAGCCTTATGCAAGGTTTATATTTCTCTCTTTATCCCTTTTTGTTGTATTTTTCATTTTTATTAGAAGTGAAAATATGAATATTAATAACATCTGCATGATCTTTATGTTTGAAAGCACATTTTTATATGCTGTGGAGTTATATCTTAGATGGGGATACATTCCTAAGTCATTTCATAAGGTAAAATCACATATGGAAAATATTACCTGCAGTCTATAAAGAACAGTATGCAGGGTCTCATATAATCAACATTTTAGGATATACACATTTATGTAGATACTATCCATAAAGAAAATACAGTATGTAGTAAAGAAGAAAATTCATTTCTAAGTTATTAGTTGCACCAAAGAAGGCATGTGGTATTGTATTTTAGTCTCATGGGAGAGTGCACATCATTGTATAACAAACATGCAAACATGATGCTGTTCCCCTATATGAGCCTTGTGGTATCTCCTGTGATCTGGATACATGTTTGCAATAGTTTCAAAACTTGTCCAAAGCTGCAAAGTCAGTAAGTGAGAAAGCTGTAATTCAAACATTTTACTCTTCACGTCTCATTGTCTTTTTAAAAATCAATTTTCACCGTACATATTCTTTTGTATGAGGCATCTGCTACATAAAGATACTTCCTTGCAAGTACATATTATGTGTTGAGCAGAACTCCCTCAAAGCCCCTGCCCTTCAGTTGTCTTTCCATCGCCTGGTAATTGGCTTTAAATTTCTATTTCCTTGCTGCTGAAATATACAAACTATGTTTAATTTATTGAATTGCACAGGATTTTTTTTTGAAACAGGTAATTTTCCCATATAAGATTCTCTTCTCCAAATCATTCCTTTCACCAGCATAATAAAAGAAAATGCTATTATGTTTGATTTGAAAAGTATTTGCTGATTAAAAGTAATCTAATAAGTTCATAAGCTAAGATTGTAAATTTGCTACTAGGTTGCCTTGTTAGTATTTTAGCTTTGATTTTGCTAAGATGAGAATCTCAGTAAATGTATCAGGCTCGTCTCCAATCTGCTATGTAGCCTATCCTGACCATGACCTTACAGTCCTCTTGACTCTGCCTCCTAAATGCTGGAATCATGGAAACACCTCCATGTCTAGTTTGTGTTGTTTAGAATATATAAGACATTAATGGAAAGGGTTTTGTTTATTATTTTTCCACTTTAGGGGAGAAATTTGGTATATATTTAACTAGAAACAAGAAGAGTAGTCAATTTTAATTCTTCTGAAAAATATCTTAAATCATCAGCTCTACGTAGTGATGATTATGTTGATTTTGATGTCTAATACAGAAAGTCTCATTACACATGAAACCATACTTGACAGTGAATTCTCGTCAGAGCTATCGGTTTTCTTTATTTTTTGTTTTCATTGTTATTTCTCTTCAGAAGAACAGTGGTGGTATGATTTGGTGTACACACTGTAATTAAAGAGATGGCTGATGCCGGGTGTGGTGGTGCACACCTATAGCTCCAGCACTTGGGAGGCAGAGGCAGGCAGACTTCTGTGAGTTCAAGGCCAGCCTGGTCTACATAGTGAGTTCCAGGACAGCTTGGGCTATAGGGAGACCTTGTGTCAAAGAGACCAAAAAAAAAAGAGAGAGAGATGGCTGATGACAGTGAATTCCAGCATGCCAAAGACATAGTTACAGCCTTGATCTCAAGGATTATCCAACTAATAATCTGAATGTGAAACCAGACAGTCATATATTAAGTTTTTAGTCATACCTTCCAAGTAGGAAATTGTATAGCAACATATGTGTACATATAAAAGAAAGGAAGGAAGGGAAGAATGAAGGAATGGAGGGAGGAAAAGGGAGGGAGGGAGAGAGAAATAGGGAGAGACACTAGATATGTTATAGATAGCTACATTAATTGATAATGCATTATAACTTTAGAGAATGTATGCAGTTTTTCATCTTCTGTTTGTATATTGCTTTTTCAAAGCAGAAAATCCTCTAAAAGTATGTTCTTATCATCCTCTTGCATCCCCCTTTTAAATCCTCTTGTTAACTGAACCACGTAGATATTTTTATATTGATAATTACTTAACTCATTATTTTTCAGAAATGAAATCAGGGTCTTCCAATGTTAGATGACTTTCCCCAGGAATGTTCTGTACTAGAACGAGAGTCAAGGTTCCACTTCTTTGGTTCATAAAGTACTATTGAGAAATGAACATGTGCCAAGAATTTTTGCTCTTTTCATCACACTATTCCTATGATTAATTAATCAGGTAGAAGTGTAGTTTTATTAGAAAAATATGAATTGGTATGACAATGGCATAATTTGAGTTAATTAGAGGAGAGATTTCAGGCCCTGGTGTTATGAGAGTTCTGGTCATGGTGAGTCCATGAAGAAAAGTGCAGGAGCTGTCTGGTTAGCAAAGAGGTCTGGGGCAAGTAAACACTTACTGTTTTGTCAGGTGTTCCCTTTGGGGGAGAAGACATTCTTCTCTGCAAAAGTCATTACTAAAATGGAGGGGGAAAGATGGCGAAAGAGGAAGGAGGAGAGAGGGAAGTAGGGAGGGAGTCATAGGGAGGAAGAGAGGGAGTGAGGGAGAAGGAGAACAAGACAGAGAGGGAGGAGATTGAGACAGAGGAGAGAGAGGGAGAGAAAGAAGGAGAGGTATAATAAGGCATGGGAAACAGGGACTATATAATAGACCATATCTTCCTAGCAAGTACAGCATTCACAGGGGATTCAGCTTAAACACAGACATGATTTAATGCTCTTGCCATCTTGAGATTCTTAATAATTTTTAACAAGACAATCCTGATTTTCATTTTTCACAGGCCAGTGAAGTTACACAGCCTCCCTGGCCCTGCTTCTTAGCAGGGTCTGTTATGCATCACTTTTCTGTGGCTCTGATTCTGTTCTCTATCTCCTTCACTCTTTCCACGTGCGCTCCACTGCTAGGACCTGTTTTTTGTATCTGAACACAACGTTAATGTAAATATGGTTTGCATAATACTTTCTTCTTCTAGAATTCAGCATCTAACAGACTCATAGAAAAAACAAGGTACTGTTTTATAATTTGCCCTTCCTATTCATTAATACATCTATTTATTTTATTGAATTTTTGTGAATTTAATACAATATATTTTGATGAAAGTTAAATTCCCTTCCCAACACCCCTACACACATGCATTATATGTGTGTGTGTGTGTGTGTGTGTGTGTGTGTGTGTGTGTGTGTGGTGTATGTATATGCCTACGGACTCAAACTTGTGTCACCAAATGTCTGCCAGTATTGGTCCATTCATTGGAGCCTGGTTGACCTACCAAGGATCTGACCCTTAAATGAGACTGGCACCCCCTACAACATTCTAGAAGCCATAAGTTGCCATTGGGTCCTCAGGTAAAGTTGGGATTTCCCACCCAACTTTCGCCTCCTCACATTCACTCTGGGGTTCTGTCTGGCTTGAGCTTATGTGGGACTTATGTGTGCTGTCACCATTGCTGTGAGCTCATAGGAGTAACTGATGACCTGTCCAGAAAATTATTTTCCTGTTGTCACCCGCCAGCTCTGGCTCTTACAATAGTTCTGATTTCTGTTCCACAACAATCCATGAGCCGTTGGAAGCAGAAGTTTGATATAGGTGTCCTATTCAGGGGTAAGCACTCTGCAGCTTCTTATTTTATGCACATTGGCTAGTTGTGTATCTCTGTGTAATCACTACCTGTTACACAAGGAAACTTCTCTGGTGAAAGTTGAGAGATGTATTAATCTATGGGTATAAGAATAAGTCATTAGGAATCAGTTTAACACTGTATCTATTTAGCAGAATAATAGTATTAGGCTCTTTCTTGTGGCCTCTGACCTGTCTAACCTCAGATTCCTAGGCCTGATATTAAGGTCAGAAATGGGCTCCATTTTATGAAGTGAACCTTAGAGCCAATTAAAAATTGGTTGGATACTCTTATCACATTTGTGTCACTATTGCACTAGTGGGCATATCTTGCTAGGTCAGTTGTTGTAGCTCACAGGATTCACAGCCGGATAAGGTTGATGATTATTTTTCCTTCCTAAGCATGGATAGCACCTTCCAACACTATGAGGTTCTGATGTCAGCACCAGCTTGATTGCCCATTGTTTGTTCTATAGCTCACGTAGGTAGTGTTCAGCAATAGGGTCATACTGTTATGTGGGTAACCATGAGCAGGGCCAATATGAGTGTTTTACCTGCATGCATATAAGTACAGCTGTGTCAATGCAGTGCCCACAGAGGCCAGAAGAGGTCATTGGATCCCCTAAAACTAAAGTTATGGACAGTTGTTAGCCACAGGTGGGTGCTGAGAGCTGAACCCAAGTCATCTACAAGAGCAGTCAGCACTCTTAAATGCTACATCATCTCTCCAGCCCCTTTTACTAATATTTTGAGGTCATGTTTTTATGTCAGTAAATACAAATCTACCCTGCTCTTTTTTAAACATTTATTTGAATGCAAAGGGGTGCACACATACCATGTCATGGGTGTGGAGGTAAGAGGACAACTTGGGGGAGTCCATTCTCTCCTTCTACCGTATGGGTTCCAGGAATTAAACTCAGTTTCATTAAGCTTGTCCACAAGAGCTTATATTTCCTGAGCCACTTAGTCAGTCCCCCTGCTTTTTTTTTTTTTTTAACACTAAAACCTCTATGAGACCCAGAGACCTGATTAAACCAAACCCAATTCACAAGTTACTTAAGCTTTGCCCACAAAGCTTTATATTTCTTGGGCCCCTAGTTCGTCCCCCTTCTTTTTTTTTTTTTTTAACACTAAAACCTCTATGAGACCCAGAGACCTGATTAAACCAAACCCAATTCCAGTGATTTGAGAGAAATCCATGATTTTTCCTAGTTCTTGGCTGACATCCTCTGCCCTGTTGCTGCCATATATATGCTATTTGCATAAGTGCTCTGTGCTGTATCAGTTCAAGATAAACAGCCTCTGTGTTTTCAACAGTTCAATAAAATACAGATTAAAACATCTCAATCACTTTTTGTGCACATTTTACTGATGATTTGGCAATACCAGGCCTTGGGGGAAAAGCTCATGTAAACATTGACCCTTGTTGATGACTTGGCTCCTCTCTGCCTTCTTGGCTTGTCTCTGCCTGCCTTCTCTTTCATCCTCCTGTCTCCCAAGTAACAAGTGCATGTTGCACTTGTTTTAGAGGGCAACGTTTTCAGCAGCATTGGGGTCTCACAGTCATTCTGAATGACTTTCCCAATTAAACACAATTCACATCCTAAAGGAAATGTTGATTTGAACCAATTTATAACAAGAGTTTAAATTGTTGACAATGACTTTCCAAAAAGAGTGAAAATGCAGAAGCTCATGACTTACATTCATGAATTTTAGAGTTTTTGTACAACAGATAAATTGACATAGTGTGTCCTATATTTTTCAAACTGAACTTATATTCCCGATTTTCCTACCTATGAAGTTCTTTGTTTTCATTATTATTTTTCCTGTTTCTTCCAAAACTACATTTTAGTTATAAAATAGGCACTTTTTTTAGGTCATGAAAAAACTTATTTTCTATTTTTTCTTTTAAAAAGTGTGCATGAAGTGCTACAATTTTATATTAGAAGACGGGTGGAAAATGTATATTCAAGTTTAAAACAGTGTTAGAAAACACTGTACTCATCACCTTCAATCATCACATGAATGTTAATTGAATGTTTTTCATAAATATGTTTTTAAGAGATGCTTTCAGAAACTGATAGCACATTTTCAATTTACTAATCACTTTTGCATTGATTTATTTAGCCCTCACAGATGTCTATTACTTAATTAGAAATAGGCATTTGATAATATATGGGTTGGATCTCGTTATGCAAATAACTTCCCCAGTGCAATTGTCTGGGAGAATCAGGCAGTCTGCTGAGAGTCAATATGAATGATTTACATACTGATCTGCAGTGAGCTATACTTCATGCATGCCCATTTATTTTCTTCTCTTAAGTGGAAAGTAGCCAATTAACCTACATATAATTACTTTGCATATTAAGCAAATGAACTACTGAATCAAAATGCTATATAATATAATACCAATTAGGGTCAGCCTCTAGAGTACAGGAATTTATATGGAACCTGACCTCAGTTTCAAATAAAAACAGCAAATAAAAATATTTTTGTTTTATTTTGTTTATGGATTTGGGTTATTATTTCTGTTTGATTCAGGGCCTCATATTTCTAAGATACAGCATTGAAAGCATGATATATACAATTTTTAAAATTGATAAATTGAGCCCTGTTAAAAATTTAAATTTCTGTTTTTGATGCTATTAATGAAATGAAAAGATAAAATGTAGTTGGAGATAATATTTGTAAATCATATAGCTGTTAACTATCATCTACTATGTGAAAGAATACCAAAATGTTAACAGCAAGAATATAAATAACACGACTCAATTTCTTAGTAATGAGCAGAGATTTTACAATGGAAATAAAAGTGTGCAGAGTATAAACAAGCACAGAACAGATCTGAAGACGTTTGTCATTAGGAGATGCAAATCAAAACCAGAATGAGCTACCACTGAAAACCTCTAAAGATGGCTAAAGTTAAATGTGCGTTTCTGTGACCCAAGCAGAAACTCTTCAAGATCATTGTAACTGAAGTGGTGCTGGAAGATGGAAAAATATTTAGATCTTATCTATCTACATAGGACAAAAATTCCAAACTCTACGTAAGAGCTCTTAAATACAGACCTAAATGCCACTAAGACTTTATGGCCTCACTAGTAAGTGCTATGTAATTATAAACAGACATTTGATACCATATGGATTGGATCTCATTACACAGATAACTTCTTCCATGCAATCTTTTAATAGAAATAGGCAGTCTGCTAGGAGTCCAGATGAATGGTGTGTCTGAGGGTCTCATAAACTTCCTAAAGCTTTAAATAAAATGGTACAAGTACTTGTAATACATTTCTGGAGAAGCAGGAAAAGGAACATCATTGTTTTCAAGAGAGTCATTTAACAACATCAACAAAAACACTCACCTGTAGACTAATAGGGCCAAATAGCATAGAGAGCTAAATTCAGCAACCAGGAAACCATTGAATAGGAATTAGTGCAGGTAAAATTAAGTACCCTTAGAAGACAGGTTGATCATTGATCATTATAAAGCATGCAAGGAAGTGTCTACCACATGAGATCATTGACAGGCTCTTAACATGTGTTTAAAATAAGTATGTTCAAATCCCAAAGAAAGATCAGATTAAACACAACCTTGGAACAAAACCATAGCTATCCAACAAGAACAGGAATATATGAAACTAGTAAATGGAATAAATAAGAAACTAAGCATTCATAATAATGAGAATTATTAGAAAGGTAGAAATAAAATAGCCTAGAATATAACGGAGAAAAGGGAGATACTACAATGAACATGTATCTTTTATCAACAGAATAAATAAATGCCAAAAGGTTACAGAATGACATTCAAAGTGCTAAAGGAAAGCAATTCTTATCCTAAGCAGAGACTCAAAGAAATATACTTTGGGGCATATGAAGACTAACACCTTAAACCAAGCATAGTTGTGCACACTTGTAATCACAAGAGTTAGGAGGTTGAAACAGAAGGATCAAGAGTTCAAGACCAATGTGACATAACAGCAAGTTTTAGGGCAGTGGGGTTATAGAATCTCTGCATCTCTCTGTCTTTATCTCTCTGCCTCCTTCCTTTTCTCTCAGAAAAAAGCAAAGTCCTATCACTAAACAAATTAGTAATAAATGAAAGGAATTTAAAAGAAGAAATGAGGTAATAGTTATTCTTTTGTAAGTCTGTTTCTAAATATTTTTAAAATTTTAATAAATATGTTTATATGTGTGTGCCTGTATGTGGGTATGTGCACATATGTACAGTTGCCCATAAAGTCTAGAAAAGGATATCAGATCCTCTGGAGCTGTTGTTACAGGCAGTTGTGAGTTTGTTGGGAACCAAATTCGGATCCTTTCCAAGAGCAGTACATACTCTCTATCACTGAGCCATTTCCTAATCATGATTAATATTTTCATTTGTGTAGTTTGGTCACATGTTTCTTGTTATCATTTGCCCCTTGTCCCCAATCTGCTAGTTACCTTCTTTAACCCCAATACATTATATATATATGTAATATGTAAAATATTTATTTATATATGCCTTATTTTGCTTAATATGATCTCTAATTTTACCCATTTTCCTACAAATGACATAATTTCTTTCATATTTCTGGCTAAATAAAACAGCATTGTATATATAGATTACATTATCTTTGTTCATCTATTGATGGACACCTCAGCTGATTCCATAACTCAGCTATTGTGAATAGTGTCACAGAAAACATGGATGAGCCTGTACGTCTATAACTTGCAGACTTAGATGCCTTTTGATACATTCCTAGGAGATGAATGACTGGTAGTTCCATTTTTAGTTTTCTGAGGAACCGCCATGTTGATTTCCATAGTGGCCACACTAGTTTACATTCTATTGCAGTATGTAAAGTTTCCTTTCTTTCCCCACATCTTTGCCAGCATTCACAGGTTTGTTGTTGTTGTTGTTGTTGTTGTTGTTGTTGTTGTTGTTTGGATAACCCCTGTGACTTAGGAATCTCAAAGTAGCTTTGATTTGCATTTCACCTAATGACTAAGGGTGTTGAGTTTTTCTCATGCATTTATTCATCACTTGTACTTTGTGTTTTCACAAGTGTCTTTTCATTTCATTTGCTCAGTCACCGAATGGATTATTTGGGGTTTTGGTCTTTAACTTTTGTATTTTCTCAGTATTAATCTCCTGCCAGTTGTGTAGCTGTCAAAGATTTTCTCCTTTTCTGTAGGCTGCTTATACACTCATGATAATTTCCTTTGCTGTGCAGAAGTTTGTAATTTCATGTAATCACATTTACCACTTCTTGATATTATTTCCTGAGCTACTGGAAGTCCCTGTAGTCCCTACAACTTGAAGTGTTTCCCTGTCTTTGCACCTACCATTTTCTGAGTTTCAGGTCTTACATTAACACCTTTGACCAACTTTTATTGTTTTGGGGTGAGAAATAGGGGTCTACTTTCATTATTCTAAATGTGGATTTCTAGGTTTTCTAGAGCCATTTATTGAAGAGGCTGTCCTTTCTCCAACATGTACTTTTGGCACCTAACAAGGAATTTTTCTGGAACTCCTTTGCATCTCAAGTACTACTATAATTTAACTTTATTTTGGTAAATTGTTTTCTTTTTCTGATTGTCACTTAAATCCAGGCTTTGCGTTCATAGCTTAATGTTGAAGTCTGTGCATCTGCCTGGCATTTTGTTCTAAGATCATTCATGGACACAAATCACTAAAGAAACAAGCCCTAACAAATAGAGGACCTTTTTTCTAAATCCTTTTTATAGATGTTAAATATTTTGCATACTAGAGCCATCATACCCACAAGGCAAAGCAGAGGTTGTCTATTTGTGCCTATTTCATTTAACTTTTAAAACACTGCTACAGTTAAATATTAAAAACAAAAGCAGTAGCAAGCAATGAGCACATTATAATCATAGTTCTTTCCTCGCCTCACTCACTACGGCACAGGGCATGCCAGTAGTGAGAGTTATTTACTGGCCCCACTAAGAGGCTTGACACTGAACACAACCCCAGAACAATGTTCACCCTCCTCATTCACTTCTCCTATATAATGGTGCCATCTTTACCGATTTGGATCAAAGCCTGCCAGTCCTACCTGATCCATTTCGTCCATCTCTACTTCCTTCCTCTTAGGAAGGGGGTTTTTCCAGCAAAGAGTATATCAAGAGAGAAAAAGGCATTTTCAGGAAATTTTACCTTACACCCAATTAAGCGATACTTTTCATATGGTCTGTACGACATTAACATCCACTTTGAAAACTCTTGATATTTGTGTGTTTGACCATCTGACCTATGTGAGAAGGGATGACATTGTTTCAGTTGTTGAGAGTGGAGATTGACTTTTGGAAGCCACAGAATGCTTTAACCAGCTCTATGTTTGTATATATGATATGCCTCCTTCATCAAATAAAAACAGCATAGGCCTTCTGACCTAACACAATGAAAATGCCTCAGGTTCTTGTTTATCAATGTATATTATCTCTGTCTTTGACATTTTGTAATTCTAGATTCTTCTTCTGAGAACTACCCTCCTTCTGTTGCAGCTTTTCCATCTCTCCTTAGGACTGATCTGTTCCTCTGGCCCTGACACTCCATGCACACATACTGAATTTGCTTAGCTATCCCAGCCTATCTGATGAGTCCCTATTTGCATTCCAGTACCTAGCTAGAGAGGACATTGCTCAGCTGCTCCTTTTATATCATACTAGCCTGCATTTTTGCTACAAATTCCTTTTGCAGAGATGCTTTTCTTGTTGCAGCATTACACGGATCTTAGATCTTCTGGGATTACAGAGAGCTGATCCACGCAATGGTGACCTCTCTTCTCCCTCTGCATCATTCTTCCTCCTCCAAAACCGTATCATAGATACCCATAGCAGAACCAAACTTGCCACCCCCTGTGGTACCTCCATGTTCTACCCTCCATGATTGCCTGCTCTCCTTATTTGTCACAATTCCCTTGCTTGGCTTGAAAAATGTATTTAAACTTTTCCATTTCATTTGGATTCTTAACAAAGTAATACTTCAGTACTTCAAGGCCAGTCATTTTTAGTTCTTCCTGGGTGGTGTTGGGTTTGACCTCCAAAATATCTTAACAAGTGACTCTTTTTTCTTAACATTTTTTTATATTTAATGAGTAGGCTGAGGCCAGTGTGGAAATAGGAAGAAACACATAGCTCAGACAGGTGGTGCAGCCTCCCGCCTTGCCTCTCAATCACATGCTCCGTTGTTTGTTGTTTTGTCGTTTTTGTTTTGTTTTGTTTTGTTTTGATACAGGATCTCCCTGTAGCCCCAGTGGGCCTGGAACTCACTGTGTAGGTCAGGCAGACCTTGATCTCACAAAGATTTGCTTGCCTCTGCCTCCTGACTTCTGGGATTCAAGGTGTGTACCACAATGCCCAGCTAATTTGCAACTTTTGAATGATGAAAAACAGACCACCATCCACAGAGGAGTTGTTAACTGTTTACACATCAACTCTCTGATAGCCGGTGCCCTTGTAACCAGATGGTTTTGAGGATGCAGAATCTATCAGCATTAGAAAAGAAAAATGAAGACATAGCAGAAACTTTCTTTCAGATCTAGGACAGCTTCCTCAAATTAAACACATCCATCACATTGCTATTTCTACTAGGAAATGTATAAATAATTCACTCTCAGTGCAATAAATAAATACTATAAATATCTTCATATTCAGTCAGACCTGGTTTTGTTACCAAGAAAGCTCAGAGCAGGTATTGGCACAAAGTGAGTTATGAAAACTTTTAGTTTTCAAATTGTGGACCAAATATTGTGGATCTGTGTTAGCTTCAGGAAAGCGGGGGTGTTTGTAATTCGCACTTCCTTCAGTTTGAGCGAAGTACTCACTGAATGTCCTTCAGAGAATTGCCTACTTGTCCTAAAATAGGTGTTCAGTGTATTCTGTCTCAGCTTTAGTCCCAGTCTAAATCAACCAACAACTCGATGATGTTTTTCTTTTATCTGTCTTATTACTATAGTATTATTGTCTAGCTACGAATCATGTCAGTCTCATTTTTATTGATTTCTAATGAAATAAATATAACAAAATGAAATTAAATATTGGTATTGGTATTTACTGTCATTTTCACTAGGTTACAGATGTGTAGTTCATATTATACACTGTTTTATGTGGATTCATCTGGCCCCCTCCTCTTACCAGTTTTCCTTTTCTGAATGCTAGAAAGAGCATCCAAGAGTCTTTAAGAATTCTCATTCCATTTTAGCTTGTTTCACTTGAATCCTCAAAATTTCTGTAGGTGCAACAAAATGTCAGATAAGCATTGATGGAGCGCACATGTCCTCAGGTCTCCACTTCTGGTTTCCAAGACACTGTAGTTCTCAAGCCAAAGAAACCTCAGTCCAATCCTCTCTGCAGTGGAAAAAATATCCTAGATCCTAAGCTTTTCCTTTCTAAGAACACAAGGTCAAGTGGGTAAGTCTCAACAGGTAAGTAGGGCTTTTTTTTTTTTTTTCCAACCTTGGTAAAACAATTTTTTTTAATTCTATGATGGTGGTCTCCTCCTACCATAAGAGAGAAAACAACATTGCTGAAAAGGCACACACTGTCCCAGGCCCCCCTGACCAGCACAGGGAAGAAGAAAGGCATTTCTTCAAGAAAGAGTTGGTGTTTAGTCTTCCTTAATCCAAAGAGCACAAAAGTACATGTATAGAGGGTACCAGCACATGACACCGGGTTTGTGGTGTGGCGTGCTGAACCCCTAGCTGACTCCTCAAAAACTGGAGGAGAGACAGCCCACTTCTCCGGGGGTAAAGCTGTTTTTGGCAAAGTTCATTTCTTATGTTTTAATTAGGCTGTCATTTTCCGGAGGGCACCTTCATCCTTGAGTGCAGCACAAGGTTGTCAGACATGAGACAGATAACAGTCTGTGATACGGCAGTTATCTTGGACACCAGATAATCTTCTCAATTGCTCAGTGCCATTCTCGTGGGTCCTATTTAAAATTAAACTTAGGTTCTTGACCTGTGAGGTCCCTTTTATTCTAAAATTTCGGGGAAAGTGTCTTTTCCGGTTACGATCTTATACAAGGCATCACAATAATAGGGAGTAATGACCTGTAAGTTCTTGACAGTTTGTGACAAATACCAATGGGCCACATATTTGATGACTTATTTATTTTCTTCATTTATAGTGTTCATCATTTTGCCTTCATACATTTATTTGCCTGATTGTTTTAAGATAAAAGTAAAAAGATTATTCACTTTGCTTAAGTAAATTACTAAAAGGAGATATCAACTCATTTTAATATCAGAAACATTTGAAAGTTTTTTTAAACATTTCAATTTTTTGGAGAAGAATTCATATGTTAATTTTGGGTCTTTAATGTATTAAACCTTACAGGACATGGAGCTAAAAGAATAAGGAATTGTTATCTCCCCAAAGGATGTTCAATGTAGAGGGGATAACAAATCCGTAAGTAAATTATCACAGTATTAGTACTTACTGGCTCCAAAGGCAGCTACCCTTTGGATAGAAATCTATTTTCAGGGACCAGAAAGGAAGAGAGGGCATTATGAACAGTAGAATATCAGGCCCCAAACTTTGAAGCAGGTAAATAGAGCAGGTCCTAAAGTATGACTAGAACATGAAGTATTTAGAAGGCTATAGATGAGCCTAAGACTGGAGACAAAAAAGAAATGAATCAATAAAATAGGTACACCATGTCACCCACAAGTGAACCGCAGCCCAAAGTCTAACAGCGCTGTTATGAATGTTATGATTGCTGTTATGATTTCACTGTAGTTAACTTTCAGACAAGTAACTTGAATGAAAGCTGAATGAGGTATTTTGGATTGGACCAAGTGTGTTCAGTGACCTTTCTCAACAAAAACTCACATGGTTAACCAAACTGGTAATAAGAAGCATGAATAATTTATAATTTTATATGACTGAATACCATTGTCATTGTGGGCATAGATTCTAGAACAGGCTGCTGGGGTTCACATCCTGGCCCCCAAACTATTAACTGTGTGTCTAAGGATAGCTATCTAGTGATTTGTGTGTTTTCTGCTAATTTATAAAGTAAAAACAGCAATATGTCCATCTCAGAGTTGTTATGAAGATCAAAAATTAGTTTCTGTGAAGAACTTAGAGCTCTGACTGGTACATATTAAGCATGGCAGGGGAAGAAATGAAGGAGAAAAAGGAGGAGGAAGAGAGGAAAAAGAAAGAAGATCCAATAAATTAGCTAAGAGGAAAAAATAAGTATCACCCTGAGTGATCAGACATTTGTGTTTAAAGAAAGCTGTCCATTCTTCTTCCTAATAAACCAACTATCCCAATCTGCCACAGGCAAACACTTCAGAAGGCTCACTGAGGTTTGCTCCAGTCCATGGAAGCAGCCCGTTTCCTGTGTTGGCATTAGGTTAGTAGTTCAGTAATTCTGTCCCCACACCCTATGTATTTCTATTCTCAGAAGTCTTAAGATCTTTCAAAGAGATAGAAAGAGCAGTGTCAGCCATTAATGGGTTTGCTTGCTGTTTTCTGTTGGATATTTGTATTTTGAACTTGAAGACACTTGAAAATCTAGGAATCTTACAGAAGGGGATCCTGGTATAGGAAGACCTAGATGTCTCCGCCCTAGCCAGTGGGGAGATGATTAGAAATGTTCCTTTCCTGGATGTTTTCTATACATTAATGCCAGCATTTCATTGATTTAAACAGATAGTTAGACTTTTGTCTACTTGTGGCAAACCACTGTTGTATAATCTTTGATGTTTTTAACAAATTTAAGAGGAAATTGAAAAAGCATATTAAAATGAAAATATGGTTTCTTAGTTCCTGACTCCCATCTTCTCTAACCGCTTCACTTCTGCAGTGTGAAGCTGGTCTATGATCATCATATTTGGGCCCTGAAGTCAGGCTTTGATTCTAATAGCCACTAATTATTAATATAGCCTTGTAGAAGTTACTAAACTTTTTAATTAATAGGTGAAATGATCTCTACCTCCTAGGATTTTGTGAACCTTAATCAGTTAATTAGAGGAAATAATGAATTGAGATCCATGGAATATAATAGGAATCCAGCAAAAGTAAGTCTCCAGCCATGCCTGTCTCTTTATGAGAGACGAAGTTTTAATGAGAACACTACTTAATTTAGCCTCAATACAATCACTTCTTTCTTAATAATTTCCTCTTAACTCAAAAGCCAACACAGAACTTATGATCCCCTTCTGGATCTCCTTCCTGATTTAAAAGGTAAGGTGGTTGGATTATGTTTAACCTCTGATGTCCTTCAAACTCCAGATTTCATTGGCTTCTTCCTAGTTTTCTGTCAGCCAGGAAAAATGTAGAGCATTTCATCCATCGGATGCTTCCATTTCATGAAGGGCTAAGCTGGAGTGTTTGGGACAGCTAAATTGACAATTCCTTCTCTATGAAGCATGTTTTCCTGTCTTTGTCAGTTTCAAAGAATGACGCTGTTGTATAACTTATTACCACTGCCAGCCCTGCCAGGGGTAAGTTCTCATTCACAAATTCAAACAACCACAGTTAGAAAGTACTTAGGAAACAATTACAACTATATTGAACATGTACATTTTTGTCATTATTTTCTAAGCAATACAGTATCAAATGTATTTTCATAGCAATTCATATTACTGAAAGATTGAGTACCATTATCTGAAATGCTTAGGACCAGAAGTGTTTTGAATTTCAAATTTTGTATATTTGTATATATATAT
>NW_008329362.1:1361053-1371295 GCF_000622305.1 Nannospalax galili
ATATAAAATGCAATATCTCAAGGATGAGACCTAAACTATCCCCAAATTCTGTTGTTTTTCTGAATATACATAGAACCCAAAGTTAACTTTATACAATATATTTAGTGCGTCTGCATTTTTACTAAAACTTGTTATACCTGTTAGGTGTGAAATCTTCCCTTTGTGATATCATGTCCATTTTCAGAAAGTTTCAGATTTGGGGGAATTTCAATTTTGTTTTTGTTTAAATATGATTTATCATGTATGTGAGGTTTGTATAAGTTATATGCAAATACTGTGCTATTTTCTATAAAGAACTTGATTTTAGTATCTGCAGGAATTGTCTTGGAGCCAGTTCCCCATGATTACTGAGAGATAGCTGTTTGAGACTACCATCATTATTATTACGGCCATTCTTGCTATTCTGTTTCCATCCTTTCCCACAACGAGAGTGAAGAAAATACTTCAAATAGGAATAAATCTATAGGCCCATCAAGAAGAATAACAGACATGCTCTCACATACGTATCCATAGGAAGATATGCCTGCTTATTATGCTGATCATACACAGATTGTGTTCCATACCACCCCTATCCAGCCCTGTCTACTCATTAGCTTGCTGTCTTTTCTGATTGGAGTAGTGGTATTAATGTTTTCTGCTAGTCATAGGTCGGAAATTCTGGCTTCTCTTACCACCATCACTGAAGAATTCCCTTGTGGATTTTTGTAAGGAGAACTCTTTCAACTTATACACTGGTCCAATTGGACAAGCAAAGAATATGGTTCCCCAGTGTCATCTGGACTAGCTGAGGGATCCATATTAGAAGAGTGGAAATATTGTCCAGAAGGGCAGATCCTTCCCCCTTCCCGTGTGTGTGTGTGTGTGTGTGTGAGAGAGAGAGAGAGAGAGAGAGAGAGGAGAGAGAAAGGTGAATAATTAATGAGTGTGTGTGTGTGATTGTGTCTTGTTCATGTGTAGGTACAGGCATGCTACTCTGTGGAGTGTCAGTAGGGCAAATTTTGATCAATGAAAAAGAGAAGTCCTATGTTCCTTTTCTTTCCAACTCTTTTCTGAGATTCAGTCTCTTCATATCACTCTGGAAATACCTTAGAATAACTAAGCAAACACGTTTGTTTATTGATGTGGTCACCTTGGTAATACACTCTGCTATATTTTAGTTCCTCATGGTAATATGTACTCCCTGGGAAGCAAACTCTGAGACAAAATCAATCTGTTGGCATGCAGAATTATGGAAAATAATTATTATGAACAAAAAAAGAAGGTTGGGTTTAATGAGCACATGGTGAAATGAGCAGAGTAGTAGAGCCTAAGAAAATGAATTCAATTCCATCCTCTCTTGCAAATCTTGCCTAACTTCTTACTGCCATTGCCAAATACCCAAGCTGCCATAAATAAAGACCAATTCACTATTACAGTATCTTCACTGAACAAGCCAGGTGACCATGTTAATTCTCTAACTCTGGATAAGCTAGCCACTCATTTTCACAGGGATAAACATATGTTCCAAAATATAATACATATTACATATATGTGCCAATATATGTTTGCCTTTCCTGGTCATAAGATACATGCACAGACTTATGCAGTTTTTGATCCACTAGTACGAGGTATCATATAATACTGTATGAGACCAGAAGACCTCTTTTACTGCAAAGGAAGTACTAGAAATGGTACAATATTTTCCATCCTCCAGAAGATGCGAACCACAGAGGGAAGTGATTTGGCATGCTGAAGTCTCAGTTGGCATGAGTAATACCTGGTCAGGAAGTTCAGCTGGCCCAGGTCTACTTTGACTATATTATAACAGAAGGCAGGTGAGTAAACATAGCCCTAATACAGAATATAATATATGCTTTGTGAGAACTAAGTTTCTGAGCACCAACATGAAGAAAGTTTAGGCAGTGATCTTGAGTAGGAATGAAATTGAGGACAGTGGGTAAAGGGGAGTAAGAAGAGCCATGATCTAGACCTCAGCTGACTCCATGGGAACTAAAACTGAGATGACCCTTCAAAGTTACATTCAATTGAGCAAGGAGACCAGGCTTGTGTACTGCTTTTCTTTTTGGTCACTGTAGACTGTTCTAAGAAGACTATATTATTAGCTAAGGCATTTCTTGAAAAGTGCTAACAGCTTGGGGTTACCTCTGGGTGGCAGTTGCAGAAGCTAAGGGAGTGAGCCTATCACTCCTGAAGATCTTGGTGGGGCATCACAGCATCTACTATGCTTTCCTTCCTTTCTTAGTTTCTTTTACCCTTAATTTTCTGAGATTGCACAGCCAGCAAAGCATTATCAGATAAGTTTTGCCTCAGGTTATCTTTCTAGAGGATCTAAGTTAAGAGACAAAAAAAGAGGGACTTGAGAGATGGCTCAACAGTTAAGAGCACTGGCTACTCTTGCAGAGGACCCAGATTTGATTCCCAGCATCCACATGGTGGCTAACAACTGTCCATAACTCCAGTTCCAGGGTAATCAGGCAACACAGCCATACACATAAAAAAGATTAAAAAGAGAGACAAAAAAGATATGTTTGCTTGGGACACACACACACACACACACACACACACACACACACACATACACACATGACTTAGTGTCAGGATACTTGACTTTTGGTGAAGCTCTATCACTTACTTGTAAATATTAGTCTCATACCCAGTTCTTTCAGAACTAGTTGCCAGTTTAATGCAGTAGATATATTAGTTTTTATTTTTTCCAGACCTATAAACATATCAAGAGTTTAAAAGAATACAGCATATGTCAGAGTAATTTGCAAAATCACAAAGTAACTAGTTATAAATTCTAATCCCTTCCTACCATATTCTCCAGCAAATATATGGAACAGAATGTAGGAAAGATGCCGTGCAGCAGGGACCATAGTCAGGGCTTTATGGTGCATGATCCTTTGCAATATGGTGACACTAGACACTGGAGGCCACCAGTTCAAATGTCTCTTTTGTTCCTTGGCAGGTTTCTGTATCTTGGCCTCTGGAGAGTGAGGTGCTGCTCCCTAAAAGATGTTTAATCTTTCAGAAAAAGCAACATCTCACAGTGTTGCCCAGGTAACATTACCACTTGAATCTGTGAATGAGGTCCCCTGAGTTGAGCTCCTGGGCCAGCAGGTAAATGAGAGTGAGACAGTCACCTTCTCTGTGAAGGATGAGAGGAGAGAAGAGGGTGAGGTGACCTTGAGAGGTGGGAGAATGAAAGGGAAAGTTGTAATGTGAAATCAGAAGAAAAATTTCAACTATTTTTTTTTTTTTTAAAATTCAGTAAGGTCCGGCCCTGGTTAGATGTAAATCTCCATCTCTATCAAGGAGCACAAAGGATATGCACTAAATACCATGGCTAGTTCAACGTGTGCTGCTCCTGCCCCTGACTTGTCATTCCACTTCCCCTCCGTCCCTCTGAAATGATCACTGGCTTCCCTCAGTATGTCTTATAAAGATCTCTCTTGTAACCTGTTTGTGAGACGGTGATGCTCATGTTTATTAGAATAAAATTTCAGTCCATTAACTTAAGCCTTACAATTAAAAAGACCTTCATTCTGACTAAGGACAGGGAATTAGAGCATGACCCACTCTTGCTTAATTAGCCTCCTCCCCCCCTTTTCTGCCAAGATTTAATTCTACGAGTCTTTTGAAACACCATATTAGAAATGAAATAGCACAGAGTCCTCAAGCACTCCCAGGGGAGCGATGGGGAGAAGTCTTCTTTTAAAAGGCAGAGAGTAATGGGAAAATAATTAGAGGAAACGTCTCTGACATACTAAAACTAAAACAAACCATACACTGTAGCAGGGAATTGCTTCCTAGAACCCTGGATAGAAGCTACAAGGATGGGTTTGGTCTGGTCCTAGAGGGCTTGGCTGGGTTAGCCTTTGGGCCTCTCAAGGCCTCATCCTTTCTGATCCCAGAGCAAAGGGTGGCTGCTCTATCTCAGGGCTGTTGCTGAGTTTGCCACAGAGCCAGCAGCAGTTACTGAAATATTGGATAGTGACCTATTTTCCAGTTTTGCGAACCAGCAAATCCAATGTAGTGCTCTCTCTTCAATAATACAAACTTCATTGATTTTTCTTTTCAAATAGTTCAATGCCAGCCACCCTAGGCCAAAGCATCACAGAACAGTCTCTAAGCAGTTCTGCTATGGAGAACTCAATTGCACACACAACCAAATACGAGCTTATAAAATGTATTCTTTCTGGAATTTATGCTTTCACTTGGAAAAAAAGTAGCTACATAAATGACCAGATTTACTGCATGCCATTTATTACCCATCAACTGAAAAGAATTGGCAAGGTGACATAAAGCCAAACCTAGGGGACAAACAAGTGATTGAGAATTTAAAGAAATGGGGATAACAACCTAATATTAATATTAATCCTACACATAATAGAGAATCCCAAGGTACAGCAGATGGAAAGAAGTCTATAGATGACAGAGCTTTATCATTGTGAGAATGGATGGAATAAACATTTAATGCACCAGTCATGACATCCAAAAGATCCCTAAAACGTATTAAAATGAGCTTAATCCAAGACCCTAAAGCAATTTTAAAATGAAAACTTTGTTAGTTTCTCTAAAACATATAAATATTTCACTAGATTAACCTGATTATGTTCATTAAAGAAAAATCAGGAGCCTCTCAACTACGCAAATCAGTTCATATTTAGTTCATCCATAGTTTCATATTGTTTTATTTTGTAGCTGTTTGTTTTGTTTTCAGACAGGTTTTCACTATGTAGCCGTGGCTGTCATGGAACGCTCTGTGTAGAACTGGTTAGCTGCAAACTCACAAATATCTATCTCTGCTTCCTGAATGCTGTGATTCAAGACGTGCACCACAATGCCTTGCTTGCATCCACAGTCTTAGACAAAACTTCATGTATTTTATAGCACAGTTTCTGTAACAAAAAAGGTGGATAATGGTTCAGAAGAGTGAAGGAAAATTATACATGACTTGCTGGTATGAATCAGACATGTATTCATTCTTTTGTTTATTAATTCATTAATCTAGTCAATAATTGTATAATGAAAAAGGAAGAGAAATTACCTAGTAGAAATGATTTTCAGCTGTCATGTAGGCATGGGAGTTACTCATTAGACTCTCTAGAGAAAATTTTCAAAATACAGATACCGGCTTCCAGGAACCTCCTGACTCAGACTAAGGGCATATTAGAAGTTTGGAAGAGTTATGAGCCTTAGTAATAAATGTTTGCTACGCAATTCTGATAGGTCTCCCCCACTACCACCATCTTTCTAAAGAAAGTACTGCTTAAGAGACTTTTTTCAGCCAGGTGGGGTGATGCACTCCTTTAATCCCAGCATTTGGAAGGGAGAGGCAGGCAGATCTCTGTGAGTTCGAGGCCAGCCTGGTCTACATAGTGAGTTCCAGGACAGCTGGGGCTACAAGGAGACCCTGTCTCAAAAAAAAAAAAAAGAAAAGAAAGAAAACTAAACAATTGTTGGTGCTGAGAACACCACTTCACATAAATCCTAAATACTTAGTACAATATGGCAAATGTGTATTTTTGACCATTTCAGAAATTATTGGAAATTCCTAATCTCAAGCCAAAATTTATTGTGAAAAAAAGTCACATATTCTGAAAATATAGAACTGCCACTCTGTACCCATATGCTCTAATTCCAATTTCACTTCATTCATCTTAGAACATAATCAATTTGTTCTTATATTTAAGGATTATGAACTCTAGTCTCTGTGTCCTTTCACCTCAATGTCTAGCTGAACTCCTTACAAGTATCTATTATTTTGGAAAAAATAGATTACAAGTTTCTTCAAATGTTAAGACTTTATACACAAAGTAGCTTTCTTAAAATGGTACACAGTTGGGTGCTGGATGTAATTCGGTGGGGGAAGACTTGCCTAGTATGCATTAGGTCCTGGGTTGGATCCTCATCACTGCAAAAAAAAAAAAAAGTTTTAATAAAGAAATAGGTCAGTTTTTCATGCCGTCTCTGCTGTCTAACTGCAGTGTTGTGATTAGTTACATTTCATGTAATAACACTGTCATCTTAAATGTTCTGATTACATTATCCATCTCATCCTCTTGATTTTATTTTCTACTCCTGCCTTTTTGAGAAACAGGGTAAAGGATTAATTCATTTACTTATAATTTGTGTTTTTTCTCTATCTCTCTCTGCTGATTTGTTATCTGTAAGTCTTTGTAGGTGGCGTCATCACCATTTTAACAGTTGCTCATGAATTTGCAGTGTAAAGTTATTAATATTTTTGCTTGAAGAAGCCAATTCTAGTTTAAATAAAGCATTTAAGTAAGAAAAAGAACATATTTATCTACATATTTCCCATTGCTGGTGCTTTTGATTATTTATGCAGATGCAAACTTCTAGCTATTACCATTCTTTTTTCTGTCTCAGCAATTCGATCTAATATTTCTTGTAGTGCGGGCCTAATATGCTAGAGCCATATAACACAGGATTGCAAGAGCTGACTGTGTGCACTTCTTCCATATTTTTTCTTCAGAGATGAATAGATGACATTATGAAATCACCCATTGTGCCAGCATTTTCCCCACAGAAATCAGGAAAGTCTATTATCCTAGACTTGTTTCTCTGGTAAACTGTTAAACATTTACCATTCCATAATTTAAGTGCATGTTTGGCACTAAACTATCAAATTTTATATGCCCCAAATACCTTTATATCATTTAAGTATTTTGAAAGACCATCACAACCGCTTTGTAACAAAAAATACAAAAAAAATCATTGAGTATTCTATTCAAGTTATTAAAACTTTGATAAAGAAAAATTTAAAACTTCCCAAAGGGGAAAAAAGATAAATTAAGTATAGAGGAGCCAATAAGAATGACAAGACACTACATCAGAAGCATTGCAAGCCCAGAGAACTGGTGTGACGTCTTTAAATTACTAAAATAAATGACCTGTGAAAAGAAGATTTTATACCTAGCAAAGAAGCTCTTTCAGAAATTAAAGTGAAATAAAGAGCTTTTATATATTTTTTTAAAAATGAGAAATCATGCTAGACTCTAAAGGAATTCAGAATTGTCCTGCGTAGTCTGACAAGACTTGAAGATAAGTCACTCAGAAGTCTTAAAAAAAATGAAAGCAGTTGGTCTAGCAATAAAGTCCAGTGGTCATGGGGACAGAGACAATATTACTGTAACTGCGAGGCAAGGTCACTTAGATTTTGCCACAGGTTCTGTCTCCTATGGGATTTATATCTGACACCACTGAGGAAGGTATTGACCTGGCTGATTAAAAACTAAAAGATTTATTATCTCAAAATTTCTGAGAGGTTCAGGGATAGTCTTTAAAAAAAGGAAATAACTAGAAGAGTTGAGACATATTGTGTCCAAATTTATCCCCATATCATGGTGATTCCAATTTGTTTCTGAGCATGTTGGAGATACACACAGAAGTCCCTCTAAATATTGTTTCTTTTGGGGTGGAAAGCTAAAATCCTGCATTAGCTGGGGTAAAAGAACTCTACTTACCGATATTTTTTTTTCTCAGGGATGTAGCCAGCATCTACTGAAATCTCTTCTTATTATTCAGAATACTTCTCTTATCATGTCCCACCTCTCTAGGGTAGAAGAAACTATTTCCAACCTTTCTTGCAGCAAGTGTGCAATCAACCAGATATACCAACATGAGGATTATATATAGGAAGAAACAAGTAATCATAAAGAAAAGGTACCAAGGGGGAAACAATGATCACAGATACCTGCTGGCTTGCACAGATGGCAGTGATGAAGTTCTAGAATAAAATTCCAAATAGCCATCAGACAAGCAGTACATTTGTGCCAAGTCACACAGTAGCAGTAGTATCTCTTTTGTACTAACATCGAGGTGCTCTTGTTTCTGAGCACCAAAGCCAACTCCCTTGGCTTCTCAGAGAGAATGTGAGCTGCCTTATATAGATACCATCAATAAATTTCTTCACTCTGTAAACTAATATGTTTATGCATGTATCATTTTCACCTAAGATGTTTAGCTGATAAAATTCCTATTGGGTCTTGATTTTCATGATCATTTTCATCATCTCCCAAAACATCACAGGATCCTCCCATTCACCCAAATGCTAAAGTTTTAGGACTTTGCATACTCACAAGCAGCCAACTGGAAGACAAAGTACTTTTCCGAAGAGCCTTTTAAATCCCACAAGACCTGAACTTAGCTAATATTGGATGTCCTTCAGTGGATACCATAGGAACGTTGGGTAAAAGACATTATTTAGGGTCATCTTCAAGAATCAGTTCTAAGGGATGGAGAGATGACCAAGTCAGTAAAGTGCTTCCTTTACAAGCATGAGGAACTCATGTCCATCCTCAGGACCCACATAAAAAGCAGAGCATGATGGTGCATGCTTGCAACCCCAGCGCAAAGGAGGCAGCAACAGATGGATCCATGGGACTCTAGCCAGGCAGCCTACCCTCATTGGTGGGCTCCAGCCTCCATATAGATGCATATCTGTGCACACCTATGCACCTGCCCTCACATGAACACACACATTAAAAAAAGAATCATTTCTATTTCTACTCGTTGATGCTAAGAAAATCTATTAATGGGAACTTTATCATTTTCTTGAATACTCAGTTTGCCTGGCCAAATTTCCATTTTCCAGAAAACTTCTGTTAGGTACTGGAAGATTATTGAATAATTTAATCACCAAGGCAACTACTAACTGTTATTTCTACAACACACATTTCAAAAAAAGAGAAAAATTTACAATAAAATAAATCTGGAGTCCTTGCTACATGGATAAGAAGAAATGTTGCCCAATCAAATTTTTGTGTTGAGTGAAATTAGCTCTTCAAGTTGTGATACAAGTTAAATTTCTCCTCTATTTTTAGAATTAGAAGATTTCTTAAGATGAAATTTTCCTTGTCAGGCTGAAGCTGTGTGATCATGAGTTCATATATATAGTTGGCACAATAACTGAATTAACGCACCTTCAGCTTTTGCAGTATTTGTCCTCTAAATTGTTTTTCTGTCATCCTTATTACTCCAGAGTCTTCTTTACTGCACTCACTTTCCCCTTTCCCAGTGCTGAGGACATCTATTCTTCATTACACCACACCTCTGGCAAGAGAGGAACAGATGCATTCATGCCTACATGTGCAAATGAAAAGGCACAGCCATTAACTCTTTGATGGATGGTGGCATATCAACTATAAGCAAACAAGATGGAATGATATAAGAGTATGCTTATAGCTTTTTCATCAACTCTGGACTTTTATTCCTCATAAAACTGTCAATTCTACTTAAAGCTAGTATGTAAGACAGTAACATAGGTTAGCCATGCCAAATTTTTCATCAGTAGCTGGGTGTTGATTTCAAACTGTCCCTGGGAAGAGCAGAGTTAAAACCCTTTCATTGAGAACTTCTTTCTAAGTAATGTATATATGAAGTAACAAGGGACTGGAGAGATGGCTCTGTGGTTAAGAGCACTGACTACTCTTGCAGAGGATCCAGGTTTGATTGCTGGCACCCACATGGCAGTTAATAACCATCTGTAACTTCAGTTCCTGGGGATCCGACACCCTCTTCTGATCTCTGCATGCATTGCATGGCACAGGTGCACTTACATGCATGGAGGCAATACATTCACACACATAAAATAAAATAATAAATAATAAATAAAATTTTTTGATAAAAAAGAAGTAACAAGGATTGAAGACTGGGGATGGAGTTCAGTAGGAGAGTGCTTGTCCAGCATATACAAGACCTTGGGTTCTATCTCCAGCACTGCAGTAATTAAATATCTAAAACATATAAAATACAAGCCTGAGAAGTCATTATACTGCCTATGTGGTGTGTCATCCATGTACTCAAAAGGAGTACAGTGTCACTACTGTGTTATCTGCCTCCTACAAGGAGCATTTTCCTTTTTAGGAGTGATCTAATAGTCATCATTGATGAAGCCTGTAAAGTGCCTGTAGCCAAAACTGTTCACCAGTTTCAAGAGCAAAACCATTTCATGCATATAGACTATTAGATTGAAACAAGAGTTATTTGCATTGTCTAATAATTTTCAAGAACTTTTATAGGTGGCAAGCTTTGGGAGGACAGCAGGAGAGGAATTGTTCCTCTCAATAGGTACAGTTTAATGTCAGGAATTTACTCAAGTAGCACATCTAGGAATACTAGAGAAGGAGCTCAAAGTAAGCATAAATCCGGCACTCTTTCTACCACATCATGCAATCTCTTCACACACACACACACACACACACACACACACACACA
>NW_008329362.1:1371317-1391219 GCF_000622305.1 Nannospalax galili
CTCTGACCTGCACACTCATACACACACACACACACACACACACACACAAACACACACACAAATAGCACACACAAATACACAGAGAGAGAGAAAAAGAGAAATTAATAAACTAGTTCTTGTGCAAAGAATATGTGTCTATGGAAATAAAGAAGTATCACAATGGTTGGTGAAACAATAAATTTCCTGGATAAAGAAAAATGTAACTTTTCACTCCATAAATACTGACTGAACACGTGTTATGTGCAAAGCACTGGACTTAGTGCTGATATATATATATATCTCCCAGTGCACAGGGTTGGTAGGCTCTTGGTCTTCCTGGAGCTTACCTAACGATAAAGACAGAACAGTTGACCATATTAGTAGCCAAGTTTCAAGCTGAGATTTGCTTTATGCCCAGGTCGATTTCTTGTGCCACTTATCCATCACCATCACTTTCTTTTGTAAGCTATAACTTCATTTAAAGTCTCTTTTCTAACTCATTATAAATCCTGGAAGGCAGATTCCACATTTTTATAACCATCATGTCCTGTCAAGGGAGGGAAAAAGAGATTACTGTGCGAAAAAGTGCAGTAATAGGTCTATGTAAGGGAACTGATAGCCATCGAATGAAATGTTAATTTTGACCTTCTTAACACTGTCACCATATTTTCTCTACATAACAAGAATTGCCCAGTGTTGGGAGTGGTGGTACATGCCCTTGATCCCAGCACTCAGTAGACAGAGGCAGGTAGAGAGAGGAGATTGAGGCTAGCCTGGTCATAAAAATGTGAGCAGTTTGGATATTTAAAATGTATCTGAGTACTAAAATTCCTTGAATAAAACATTCATTTGAGTTACTCATCTTATAAAAGCAAGATGTATAGCTCTCATAACTTCTACCTAACGATGTCCTATGCTTCATCATGGCCACACATGGCACACATAGCTTTCCTTGCCCTGTAGTCAGGTGAGGGCAGAGCCTAGATACAGTCATGAGGCAGAACTAAACTGGCCTTCTGAATCTTCTCACTCTAGTTCCAGAATCTGTCATATTTATTACATCTAAATGTTTAAATTCAGCAAGCATTTATGCATATCCTCTACTAGCCAGTTGCTAGGGGTTACTGGTCCCTGTCCATGGAGACGAGAGAGTGTCCCACAAAAGTGAAACATGAGAGCTCCTAACAAAATGGAAATAGATAGGGAAGTCATTAGAGGCAAGTAAATTCTGCAATTCATAGAACAATGATTAATTTCTTTGATCAATTAATATATACTTACCCTGTATTTCAGGAGGCTTCAGTAGTTGCTGGATGTATTTTAATGACTATGACAGAATACCTGATAAAAATAAATTAAGGGAAGAAAGGTTTCATTTAGCTCATGGTTTAGAAGGTACAAATCATCATGGGTAAGAAAGCATGGTGGCTGGAGCAGCTTGGTAGTGGAGGGTGAGGAAGGCTGGTCACATCACAGTAGCAGAGGAAGCAGAAAGTATGGGCTGGAGCAAGACTGGGCTATAACCCATAATTGCTGTCCCTTTCTCCTCCTCCCCAAGTGACCCAGTTCTCCTAGCAAGGTCAAATCTCTCAAAGGTTCTACAAGCTGCCAAAACAGTGCCACTGAGGACCAAGTGTTCAAACACATGGACCTATGGGGGCACATTTCACATTTAAAGTCATAACATTGGAGATAAAAAATGAAATAAAATAAATTGCTAGAACCTTGTCCTGATGAAATTTAAATCCTAATGGAACAAACATGATAAATTAGCAACGGAACTGCCGCATTTTTTTTTAATGAAGTCTTCCTGGGATCCATTTCTTTGCAAAAAAATTTATCTATATAGAGAGAGGGTAAAGCAAATTTGGGCCATTCTCTTCGGGACCATTTCAGTCAGCTCTGCCTTAGCATCCCTGATACCAGCAGCAATTATTTTGCAAAGTTCCTTGTGGTCATTCTAAATAAATGAGTCATTTGAAATGTAATCAGTGACAATGAGCTTGGGTATTATGAACAGTCATACTGTGAATATTGATATTTTTAAAAATTCATATTTCTGGGCTAGAAAATGCTATTTATTAGCACTATTAAGCTGCTCATAATTTTAAATCTGTGTAATTTTGCCTGTCAGCAAAAACATGCGAGAAAATTGTCAAGAACAGAGCCATCTGTCAGCAGGGGAGAGGACTAGCCACACGAAACAAAGACAAACCCATTGTTCTGTGTCTTATCAATCTTCGGCTTAGTAACAAATGGCCTAAGAAAAGGAAAAAATAGTATCAAGAGTGTTTAGTGAAGTCTCTCCTTTAAATAAGCAAAAGTCCCTGGTTTTGGACAGCATTGGGAACTCTAAGACATAGACCAAGGCTGTTGAGATTTTTGCAGCCTTCTGAGAATGTTTGCAAAACCTCTATAGCAGTGACATTACTGACTTCTCTCTCTTTTTCATTCTGTGTGGTAAGACCCTTAAACCATGTGAGAAGTAGGGGCTGGAGAGATGGCTCAGCAGTTAAGAACGCTGTTTGTTCTTGCAGAAGACCCGGGTCTGAATCCCAGCACCCACATGGCAGCTAACAACTGTCCGTAACTCCAGTTCCAGAGGATCCAACGGCCTCTTCTGTCCTCCGTGGGCACTGCACGACATGGGTGCACTACACTTATACACACAAAATAAAAATTAAAAAATTTTAAAAATCTATGTGAGAAGCAGAAAGGGAAGAAGAGTGCTGTGAAAGAGCCCAAGAGACAAGTGATACCTACTACCGTGGCAAGAAAAGATTATAAACAGAAATCCCTAAGATGTACATCAAGAAAGGAAGGCTGGAAACTCTTGAGCTAAGGCTGATCTTAGTCAACTGGTAGAATTTCTTTTGAAAGAAGAAGCCTTGGTTATGTTCAGAAGGTCTTTCAACTGCCTGAATTTGTACCACAAAGGTTATTAAGGATTATCTCCTTTCCTTAATCGGCTGTGCATTAATACCACCTATAATGTACAAAACACAGATACCTAGCTTACCATCTGTACTGACTGCCGTAGCATAGTCAAGTTGACACAAGGCATTGGCCTTTCATAGACTACTTCTCATCAATTGTGTGCATTAATTTTTCCATCACTGTTACAAAATTTCTTTAAAAAAACACCCCAAAAGACATAAGATTTATTTTGGTTCATAGTTCCAGAGATTTTGATGCATGGCCAGCTAGCTCCATTGCTTTGAGACCAAGAAAGGCAGAGCATCATGGCAGAAATGGCATGGTAGGGACACAACTTCATGAGAACAGGGAGGCAGGATACATGGGATGGGCCGGGGAAAAGATACCCTCCTCAGAGCACCTCCTCAGATACCACTCTATGCCACAGAGACTTTCCTCTTATCTTCTATCAGTTCCCAACAATACCACCAAATTATCAGTCTACAAATGGATTGAACCATGGATGAAATTATAGCCCTCATGTTCCCATTTCTTCTCCAAATCCCCATCAGCTTTTATCCAAGCTTTTAATATATGAACCTCCGAGAGGCACTCCACATTCAAATTATAAAAATATCCACATACATCTCCTTAGACTATAGTTAATCTCAAAAAACAAAAGATAATGACAAAGGCATTCTCTTGCCTCATATAATACAACTGTTCTACATATAACTGAAAACTTTCTCTTGAGGATGCAAAGTCCCTAGGCAATGTTAATTCTTTATATTCTGTTACTGAAGTACTGTTAAATGAAGCCTACTTATTAAAATGACTTATGACTGAGATTGTGAAAAGGATTAAGACAAAACTATTTCCTTTGTGGGTTATATTTCCTTCTGGTTCTGTATGAAATTCTCACTGGTACTGACTTTTTAGCCAGAGTGAGATGCTGGTGTTTAAAATGAGATTAAGCTTCCTGTAGCCTGGTTAAATATGTCTATATTCATAACTTCTGGAGCTTTAACTAGTCATTTCAGTGATTGTAACAATATTTACTTATTTTGTTGTTGAAAAACACTAATTCAGGAGAAGAGAGAGCATTTATTCCAAAGGAGAATTTTTATATTTAGAGATGTCAAGATAAAGATATTTCAACAGATTACCTTTAATCAAAAAGTTTCTTTTCTTGGGCTGGAAAGATGACTCAAAAGTTAAGAGCATTGGCTGCCTTGCAGAGAGAGGATCTGGGTTCAGTTGCCAGCACCCATATGGCAGCTAACAACCACCTATAACTCCACTTCCAGGGATCTGATGTCTTCTTCTGCCCTCCATGGGCATGACGTGGTGTACTTATATACATTCAGGCAAAACATTCATACACATAAAATAAACATAAGTAAATAAAACTAAATTTTAAATAGTTTCTTGCTTCTTTTAGACAACATGGAGTAGCAATGTCTATCAAAGTTTATCAGTAATGTTTTAAACCTCTTTTTGCTTAAGGAAATATAGTGCTATCATTTATGATTACTAATATATGTTTACAAAATTAGTAAATTGCTTATAAAAAATTTAATCTTGAGCCAGGCATGGTGGCACACGTCTTTAATCCCAGCACTTGGAAGACAGGTGAATCTTTGTGAGTTCGAGGCCAGCCTAGTCTACATAGCACGTTGCAGGCCAGCTGGGGCTACAGAGAGACCCTGTCTTGAAAAGACAAAAGGAAAAAAAAAATCTTTTTGAGAGTTAATTTTATTTCAATGAAGCATATGACTTTAAAAATCAATTCTCTGGGCATGTTTAGCCCATGTATAGAAACCATGAAGTTGCTCAATTATTAATATATTGATATAAGATCAGACCTGAGGTTGAGTATAATTTTAGAAAGTGTAAAAATTTTGTGATTTGAAAAAATGTTTAAGGGTCAGTGAGATGGCTCACCAGGTGAAGAAACTTGTCAAGGTCTCAGAACCCACATGGTGAAATGAGAGAATGGCTCCCACAAGTTGTCCCCTAACCTCCACGTGTGCACTGTGGCATACACACACCTCACATGCATACATGCAAATAGATAAAAAAATGTGCTGAAATTTTAATGTTCAATCTTTTTCTTTGAAAATAAAACTAAATTTGTAGAACTAGTTTTCAGTAGAGGCTGCAATTTTGAGTATGACAGAAATTTGAGAATCATGACATTGAACAGAATGATAGTAGAAATAAGATTTTAAAGATAATGATTGCTTAAAAGAAGCAAAACATATTAGAGATAATAGACAAAGCTTTTATTGTCTTTGAGTAATATATCATTAGAAACTGGAGCAAAAGAAAGCTTTGTTATAGTGTCAAAACCAAAAGATTTGAATTATGTTCTATAGTTCTGTCATTGTCAGGAAAGCAGAACGTGCAAGTGACAAACCAGATGTTTAGCTGAGGAGCTTTCCAGGAAAAGCATCAATGGTGTAGCTAGGTTTTCATCTTGGTGCAAGTACAATATGTGAGACAAAAGCTGTAATTTGAGACAAGAAGTAGCAAGCAAAAAGAAACCATTTTGGTGATTTGGGAGGTACTCAGACTATCCAGGTATCAAAGGATGCTAAAACTAGAAAATTCACCATTGGAGAGAGCATTCTCTAAGGAAAATCTGAGTTTAGCTAAATATTCTTTGGCTGAAGGGTCTTTTGTTGAAGGTGTTTGAATCATGAATCTACTTAACCATCTCAACAAATCCAGGAATAGATCCAAGAAAGATCATAGAATATTCTCTTGTCTAATGGGGCAGATCCTTCATGATGTATACAAGAAACCTACAGGTTTTTGAAATTTTTGTGTAAGCAGAAAAATTTCAGCTTGGTCTGATGGAAACAGATAAGACAAGGAAATTAGTTTTCTTCCAAAATTCAAACATACAATATGTAGTCTAGTATAACTACTCTTCTGCAAGAAATCTTTTAAGAAAAAGGACTGACTTGGAGCAGTAAATTTAATTGGAAACCAAAAGCTAAAGGCTTACGGTCAGAGACTTGGGCTGTGGGTTCAGAGACGTGCAGAACTGCTTCAGGCCCAGAGCATAGAGCTTTAAACCGCAAAAAAATGAACGGAACTTTCTCTGCAAGATTTAAAACTTGCCTGGGGCTAGCGACATCCTTACTCCTTCCATTTTCTTCCTTTGGGAATACAAATGTCTGTTCTATGCTTGTCCCACCAATGAATTTTAGAAAAAGGTTATTTGTGTTCTCATTGCACAGGTCCACTGACAACTAGAAATTTGGCTTCAGAATCCAGAATCTCACCTTTACCTGAACAGAATTATTTGCAATAATGAGGTCTAGAGGTTTTTGAAGTGAAGATACAGGAGATGTTGAGTTTGGAGCAGACATTAAGTGCGTTGAAACACTTGGGATAGGCATATGTATTTTGCACATATGAAGATATATTTATGTCCTGATATCTGGAGCCTCTGAATACAACCTTTTTTGGAAATGTGATTAAGGATCTTGAAATGATATCATCTGTACTATCCCAGTATGTCCTAAGTCCACTACCACACATCCTTATCCTTATGAGATATATAGAAGAGAGCCCCATGGGGAAAAGGAAGATGGAGACATAGTAGATGATGAAGCCATGAATGTCAAAATGGATCAGCCATGGGAAGCATTGAGGCCGAGAAAAGAAAGAGTTCTCAAGCCTCTGGCAGAATCAGTCCTGCTTGCACATTTCAGACTCCCTGCCTCCATAACTGTGAGAGTACACATTTTGTTGTCTTAAGCCACCAAGTCTGTGTCAATATGTTACGACAGTCTCCGAAAACTAATATACTCACTGCATAGAGAAGATTATGGATGAAGCTCCCTGATGCAATTTTTCAATGACCAGAATGTGCCATACCCAACACAAGAGTGATCCCATCTTTATAGAAGTGACTGTTCAGAGGAGATCAGGCACACACAGGGTGACACAGCCGTAGCCTAACAAGTCACCTGGATCTCAAAAGCATTATGTTAAGTAAAAGGAGATGTGATCACTGTGCCATACTGTATACTTTCATGCATATGACATCACACACATTTGTCTAAGAAAAAGAAAGGAAAAGTGTATTGGGAAAAAGCAGATTGGTAGTTGCTAGAAGCTTCAAGTAGGAGAGTAGATTCTCCACAAAGAAGCCCAAGGGTGCTATTGAGCATGGCCCATGTGTTCTCTAGCTTGATAATGATGGCTATGCAGCTATATAAGTTGGCCCAAACCTATAAGCTGTATACCTGGAGATGGTGTATTTTAATATATTTAAATTAAACCTCAGCAAATCTTTTAGACTTTTTTGCCTTCTGGTGCTATAGGTTTATGTAATGGCTATTTTAAACTGCTTAGAACAAGTGTGGAATCACGCAAGTATTGATCTTGCACAGATATTTTTACAAAAGTCTTAAGTATAATTTTTTCCTGAATTCTGATATGAATTTATTTCCAAAGGACATTCATGGCTACATCATCTACTATGTTTCCCTCCCCATGGAAGATATACAAACATATACTCTTTCTTTCTCTCTCTGCTCTTCATTTGTAAATAAGGTTTGAAAAAAGTATTTTGCTAATTGAAATGTGTATATAACATTCAAAGGTGACTACTTTTAGTTTAACTTAACAAATATTTATTTAGCATCTTATATGGGTGGGCTATAAGTGGGAGTATTTATAAAGAAAATTGAGAAACGATTCTTTCACAGAATAAGAAGCACTTAACTAGTATAAAACAGATTCATGCAAAGTATATATAAATATGGCAATAATAATTATAGAGGAAAAAGACATAAATTGAAAAGGGAGATGTGGGGATGTGGAGGAGTTGGAGAGAAAGGATAGATATGGTAAAAATATATTGCCCTTATGTGTTACTTTGTCTAAAAATGAATAAAATATTTTTTTAATTCTTGGGAATCTTAGAGGAGAAAGAAACCATAACCAAGAGGAGAATTTCTTTAAAATAATGAGACAGAACTTAAACAAACAAAGGAGGACTGTGGACTTCAATAAAAACCCACTCCAGGTGGACGGAACTTCATGGACAAAGGTTCAGAAAGAGTGACATACTTACAAAACACCCCAAAATCGCTTTCACCAGAAAGTTAGAACATATAGAGAAGGCTGGGGTAAAAACCATAAAGGAAATGTAGCAGTTTTCTGTATGTCAGAGATACCAAGTTGAGAGGTTCACTCAAGAGATGATTAATGGAGAGGTATTAATGTAGTGCCCACGAATCTTGTGAGAGCTTTGGATGCATTTCTCTAGAAAGGTGCACATGAGCAAAACGTTGTGCAGCATCTCAGCAAGTCCACATCTCAAGCACCTCCAGAGCCTTCCTTCCCTGGAAACCCCTGAACTTAAGTTTTGAGAAGGTGACCTGGTGTGAAAGAAGCTATTATTTCATTTTATTTCATTTCATTTCATCCCTCCATACATGATCAGAATGGAGAATTAGAATGATATAACTTTTGAACTCTGTTAGGTTTTCTTAAAACATGATAAATATTATAATCACCTATATAACTCATCATTCATATAACTTATACATTCATATTCCTATGACATAGTCAAAGTCTCTGGTTTTGAGACAAGGTAAAATATATTTTTGTCCAGTAACCAGCTGTCTGTGACATACTCTATTAATAGAACTACTGATCTATTGATAGAGAGCAACTGCAGTGGACCTTCCGCTTCTGAATTTCCAGTGCCACATAAAAGAGACAGGGAGAATTGAAGCAAATATGTATGTATGAGAGAGTCTTTTATAAACTCCATCCGTTCTCAAGACATTCCTGTAGTCAGTACCAATTTAGACCTAGTTCAGGAATAACTTCAGCAACAATATGTTAGAACTACACTTACCCTGGAGAAAGATGACTCCTTTACATTGGCCAGAACATTTAAGAGATTATTAGTGTCCTATCGTCATGGTGTTGAAGGCTATTGATGGGTCCTAGCAGAGCAGGATAAACAGTCATCATCTAAGAATGATGGTTTAAGGTTAAGGCTTTAAAATTTTCACCTGCCACAGTGCCCAGAGCAGCTTCTGTTCTGTGTCGTTATTTGAAAATGATCCAGCGCTTCACTTAAGTATCAGTCAATCTTTCCAGGAAGGATTTTGTGAAATGACAGTAATTGGCAAGGTTCTGGAATCCATGGAGTCTGTTGCTTATCAGAGTTTTATGGCGTTCTGTCATTTTTTCATTTTGTAAAACAATCATCATGACCGTGTTTTTAAAAATGCTATTGATTTTTGACAATTTGGTTTTCTTAATCAGGCATTCCACACATTCATTACTAGTTAGGAAATAACATTTTGTAATTTAATATTAAACTAATCAAATCAATGTAATATGCTTCCTGATTATTGTTCAACAAGGGAACAAAAATAAGTGGGGACAACATGTAGATTAATGAACCTATCTTTTTTGTGTGTGACTTTTTCAACCTGCTCACTGAATATTTACAACAGACTTGTATGTTATCTAGCCTTAAGTGTTTACTTTATCCACAAATTTGTAGCCATAATACCTTCATAAATAGATAGTTTTCCTTAGGTATGGTACTATACATTTATTGTTTTTTACTTTCCCACTTCCTCTTTTCCTCTTCAATTGGTCCCAGAAACCTCTCTTCTTTTAAAGGGATCTTCCCTCCCCACTCTGATCACGATGTTTGATTGGAGGTTGCCAGTTAGGGAATTCTTCCTCGTGTCCTAACTTATCAACTACATTGCCTTGCCTCATTAACAGATTAACCACTGGCCTGGAAAAGGCACACTCAGAATTTCTTCCCTAAGATATTTAGAACCGGAGCTGGACTACTTAGGGGAGCCTTGATAGGAAGATGCAAAGAGGCCTCTCCTTTCTGATGACAAAGCCAAGAAAGGGTAAATTCAGAGAGACTGGCAGCTTAGTGCCCAGGCACATGGAGAAAGCAGATCCACAGTATGCAGACATGACATCGTCATACAGAAGAGGTGGCTGGTCAGCAACACTTTCAATTCTAAGAGCTACCTCAATGAAACCACTGGCTGCAGGAGGCATGGAGCACTTGAGATGTGACAAGTCCTTACTCTCCCTCTTCCTATGCTATAATTTTTTAATGCAAATTTATATTAAACTCTGTGTGAAGGTTAATTTTGTATACCAATTTAATTGTGTAAAAGGATGCCCAGATCTCTGGTTAAAACATGATTTTTTTCTATATATCTGTAATTTCTGGAAAAGTTTGGAATTTAAACTAGTAGACTGGGTAAGGAAGGTCTGCCCTTACCTTTGGGTACATTCAGTGCCACATTACAGTTAATACCTGAATAAAACAGCCTGACTCTTTACTTTACGATTTCTTTTTTAATTTTTAAACTTTTTTGAGCTTTTGTATATTTCATACAACAGTTCTTAATCAAATTTAGACCCCCTCCTTGATCCATGCCTCCACACCCCCTCCGTTAAGTCCTGTCCAGTCAAGCATTTGTATGCAGATGTCCTTCAGTGCAAATTTATCCACTGGAGTCTAATCAGCCTATCTAGAGATTGTAGGTAAGGTCAACTCTCCTTCACCCAGTAGCAAACGGTCTCCAACATTTTCCAGACTAGGACTGACCCACCACCCATTTCCCTCACTCCACTCTGGGCCCTTGTCTGTTTGAGTTGGCATGGGTCCTGTGCTCAATGCCACCATTGCAAAAAGTTCACATGTGCAAGCTTCCAGTGGCTTGGAATTCTCTGCTTCCCTATGTGCAGAGACAGACCCTGGACCTTAAAATCTTTCCATTCCTTCTTCTACAATGGTCCGTGAGCCATGGAGGGGTGGATGAGGTTTAATATAGGAGTCCTATCCAGAAACACACACTCTGCAGTCTCTTATTCTCAAAACTTGGCCAGTTGTGGCCTTCTGTGTACATTCACTCTGTTGAATAAGGAAGCTTCACCGGTGAGAGTTGAGGGATGCACTAGCTCTCTCTCTCTACCCTCTCTTCCACTATGTTCCATGAGCCTTAGGTCTAAGATTCCACTGTAGATATGTCATCTAGGGCTGTGCGTCTCTCAGATGTATATTCTCTATGTGTGACCAGTTGTGGAACTCTACAGTAGCATCCGTCAGTTGCAAAAAGATGCTTCTTTGATGAGTGGTGTATGGTATACTTGTCTCCTTGTTTCCTTTCCATTTTCCTGACTCCTGGTTTTACATCAGGGTATACACTCACATATAAAGGATTGGTACTGCTATCCACAAATGAGGGAGAATATGTCCTTGCGTTTCTGAAATCATGTTACTTCATTTAATATAACAGTCTCTCATTTCATCCATTTACCGGCAAATTTCATAATTTCATCTTTCTTTCTGATGAGTAGAACCTGGGTGTATACATGTACCACATTTTCATTATTCATTCATCAGGTGAGGGACATTTAGGTTGTTTCCATTTCTTAGCTATTGTAAAGAGAGCAGCAACAAACATGGATGTACAGATATCACTACAGTAGGATGAGTTCTTTGGGTATATGCCAAGGAGTAGTATAACTGGGTCATATGGTAAGTTCATTTTTAGTTTTTTGAGAGTTCTCCACACTGCTTTCTATAGTAGTTGCACAAGTGTGCATTTCCACCAGCAATGAATGAGCGTTCCTCTTTCTCCACATCCTCTCCAGCATTTGATGCCTTTTGCTCTCTTGATCTTAGTCTGACTGTGGTAAGATGGAATCTTAAAGTGATTTTTATCAGCGTTTCTCTATTTACTAAGGCTGTTCAGCACTTTTTAAAGTATTTCCTAGCTATATTTATTTCTTCATTTGAGAACTCTCAGTTCAAATCTATAGCCCATCTTATTTCTTTGTTTTTTGAGTTCATTGTATGTTCTCACTATTAATTCTCTGTCGGATGTGCAACAGGTGAATATTTTCTCCCACTGGGTGGGTTACCCTTTCACTTTCTTGGCTGTTTCTTTTGCTGTTCAGAAGCTTTGCGGCGTAATGAGGTGGACTTGCTGACTGTTGATCTTAATGCGTAAGCACTGATGTCTAATTTAGAAAGTCCTTTACTATGCTTATATCTTGTAGGGTACTGCCTATGCTTTCTTCTAGCAGTTTCAGAATTTCAAGTTTTATATTGAGGTCTTTGATCTATTTGCAATTGACTTTGTATAGGGTGAAAGATAAGGGTCCAATTTCATTCTTCTACATTTAGAGATCCAGTTTTGCCAGTACCATTTGTTGAAGATGCTGTCTTTCCTCCATTGTGTGTTCTTGGCACTGTTGTCAAATATAAGGTGGCTGAAATTACATGTACTCATGTTTGGGTCTTCTATTGTGTTCCATTGATCCACGTGTCTTTTTTTGTGCCAGTACCATGCTGTTTTATGACTATAGCTCAGTGATATAATCTGAGATCTGGTATGGTGATCCCCCAGCATTTTGTTCTTTATGCCCAAGATTGCTTTGGCTATCTGAGAGTTTCAAGCATTACATTGAAAAGGAGTAGAAATGGTGGACAACCTTGTCTCGTTCCTGATTTAATGGGAACGTTTCCAGTATTTCTCCATTTAGAATGATGCTGGCTATGGGTTTGTTGGATATAGCTTTAATTAAGTTGAGGTAGGTCTAGTCCAATTCCTTCTAAAACCTTTAACATGAATGCATGTTGGATTTTGCCAAAAGCCTTTTCTGCACCTATTGAGACGACTATGTGATTTTTATCTTTAACTCCATTTATATGTTTTATTATATTTATTGACTTATGTGTATTGAACCACCCTGATATCCCTGGAATAAAGCCGATTTGATCATGGTGGATGATCTTTTTGATTTTTGTCTGTATGCAGTTTGTATTTTGTTGAGTATCTTTGTATCTATGTTCATTAAGGATATGAGCCTATAGTTTTCTTTTGTGGTTGTGTCTTTACCTGGTATTGATAGTAGAGTGATCCTGGTTTCATTGAAGGAGTTTGGGAGTTATTCCTCTCTTTCTAACTTTTTTTAGTAATTTAAGAAGTATTGGTTGTAGATCTTCTTTGAATGTCTGGCAAAATTCTGCTGTGAATCCATCTGGGCCTTTTTAGTTGGGAGGTTTTGTATTACTGTTTCAATTCTTTTATTTGTTATGGGTTGTTTAGGCTGTTTATCTCTTCTTGGTTTAACTTTGGTGATGTCCATGACTTTAGAAATTCATCCATTTTTTTTAGATTTTCAAATTTAATGGATTATAGACCTTTAAAATATTCTCTTACAATGTTCTGGATTTTTTGGTGTCTATTATGATATTTCCCCTTGCATCTTTGATTTTGGTAATTTGGATTTGCTCTTTCTTTCTTTTGGTTAACTGAGCTGAGGGTCTGTCTAATTTGTTTAACTTATCAAAGAACCAACACTTAGATTCATTGATTACTTTTGTATTTTTGTTGTTGTTGTTCTTGTTGCTCTTTCATTCATTTCTGCTCTGATTTTTGTTATTTCTTCTTGTCTACTAGATTTGCAGTAGTTTGTTCTTGCTTTTCCAAAGTCTTGAGTTTTACTGTTGTCATTTACATGTACTTGTTCTGATTTTTCAATGTAGGCACTTAGAGCTTGTGCTGGATAGCTTTAGTGTCAACATGACACACCTAGGTTGAGGGAGCCTCAACTGGGGAATTTCCTCCATTGGACTGTCCTGTGGCCATGTCTGTGGGGCATCTTGTTGCGTTGTTGAGTGATGTGGGAGGGCCCAGCCCTGGGCAGGTGGGCCTGTGTTGCATAAGAAAGCAGGCTGAGCAGGGCCCTGGGGAGCAAGCCAGTAAGCAGCATTCCTCCATGACCTGTGTTCCAGCTCCTGCCTCCAGGTTCTTGCCCTGAGTTCCTTCCTTGGGCTCCTGTGACCTGGGAGATGTAAGCTGAATAAACCCTTTCCTTCCCAAATTGGTATTGGTCAGAGTATTTTGTCACAGCAATGAAGAAACAAGCTAGGACAGAGCTATAAACTTCCCTCTTAGGTATATCTTTGGTCCTTTGTATTACTTTAAGTATTCTCTGTAGGACTGGTTTACTGGGCATGAATTCTTTCAGCCTATTCGTGTCATGGAAAATTTTCCATTCGCCTTTGACTATCATATGTAGTTTTGCTTGATAAAGTATTCAGGTTAGCATCCATGGCCATTTAGAACTGGGAATGCTTTGGATTTTCTGACTTCCTACTTTGTAGCAAAAAGTCAGCTGTAATTCTGATGGGTTTTCATTTATGTGTAACTTGTTTTTCTCTAGCAGTTTTCAGTACTCTCTCTTTGTTCTGTACATTTAATGTTTTTACTATGATGTGCTATGGGGAGTTTCTGTGCTGGTCACATCTAATTGGCATTCTATGTAATTCTTCAATCTATGTAGGTAAGTCTTTCCTTAATTTAGGGATGTTTTCTTCTATAATCCTGTTGAAGATCTGGTCAGTGTCATTGGCCTGAAATTCTTCTCCCTCCTGTATGCCTATAATGTGTAGATTTGGTGTTTTTGTGTTGTCCCACATTTCCTGTGTATTCCATTCCTATATTTTAAATTTTGTTTACATAATCTTTACTTAGGAAGTGCAGATCTGGGGCTGGAGAGATGGCTCAGCAGTTAAGAGCACTGACTGTTCTTGCAGAGGACCTGGGTTCAATTCCCAGCACCCACATGGTGGCTACAAACCGTCCTTAACTCCAGTTCCAGAGGAATCCGAAGCCCTCTTCTGACCTCCATGGCATTGCACAACATGGGAGTGCACTCACATGCATGCAGACACACTCATACACATAAAATAAAAATTATATATATATGAAGTCCAGATCTTCAACTTTGTCATCAAGTTTTGACATTCTGTTTTCCGTTTCATTCGTTCTACTCGTAAGGTTTTCTCCTATTGTTTCCAGCTGGTTTATTGAGTTTTTCAACTCCATGCTCATTTTGGTTTGTGTTTTTTTTTCAACATTTCTATCTCTTTTGTGAATTCACTTGTCTTGAATTGTTTTTGTTATTTTATTCAGCTGCATATTTGCATTTTCTTGAGTCACAAGTTTATGCCTATCCTTCTTGAGTTCTTTGAGCTTGTGTTTTCTTTAAATTCTTTGATCATGTTTGCATTGTTCTTTTAAATTCTGCATCCTGGTGTTCCTCAGGGTAGTTCTTATTTTAATGAACTTCTGTAGGACTGGTGGGTTTTGAGGGACATATTCTCTTGGTTTTTCAAATTATTTGTGTTTTTGTGCTGCCGTTTGGGCATATGGATGTTTTTTGTTGATTGTGTGTCTGGTAGGCACTTCTATTCTGCCTTTATTTTAATTTTGATCCGTTTTATATTGTTTATATAGCTTTGTTGCTTTTGGATCAGGTATGAAAAGTTAATTGGTGTATGTTTCAGATTCTTACAGGGTAGCAGACTGGTTAGGTTTGTAGGCAGGCTGAACTATGTCAATAGATCAGGTTCCAGGGTAGATGACCTGAGGAGGGACCTAGCAAGCTACACTAGAGGGTTTAGCTAGTCTGGGTTAGGGAGCTAGTCCAGAAATCTAGGGGGTTTTGTATATTTTTTATTGAATTTTGTGTATTTCATATGAAACTTCTTAATCATTTTATACCAGCCCCCACATCTGCATCTTCCCGTACCACCACCACCAGATTCCATGTATTCTGTCATTTATTAAGGCCTATTGAGTCAATTAGTGTACACAGATGTCTCTCAGTACAAGTTCATCCACTGATGTCTAGTCAGCCTATTTAGAGTCACTCCCTTAAAGAAGATCAGCTCTCCATAACCCAGCAGTAACCAGCTGTCAATAGTTCTTCAGGTAAGGTTGGGGCCTGCTGCCCATTTGCCCAGTTCTATGCTGGGTTTTTGTCTGCTTGAGTTCATGGGTATTGTGCATGCAGACACCATTGCTGTGTGTTCATATGAGCAAGGTCCAAGGAGCCTGTAAGACTCCTCAGTTCCATATGGTCATGCACTTCCTCCCCTGACTTACAGTCTTTCTGCCCCCTCTTCCACATTTTTTCCTGAGTCCTGGGTGGGCGAAGGTAATATAAGAGTCCTGTCCAAGGACCCACACTCTGAAGACTCTTAGTCTCTACACTTTGGCCATTTGTGACCTTTTGTGTTCGTGGCAATTGTTGCACAAGGGAACTTTCTGGACGAGAGTTGAAAGATGCAGTAATATTCTCTCTACTCATTGTTCTACTATGTGCCATGAGTCTTAGGTGTAGAGACTCCATTGTAAATGGGTAACTTAAGGTTGAGCATTTCACAGATACTTGTTCTCTGTGTGTGACCACTTTTGGAACTCTGTAATAGTCTCCCTCTATAGATAAAGCAACTTGTTTGATGAGTAATTACTGGCATACTTGCCTGTAAATATAAGGCTCCATATTTAGCATATAATAAGAAATTACATTTGTCTAGGGTGTGACAAGCCTTAAGATTTTCACTATGATCTATGACCTCTCCAACCATATGTCCTTGGCTATGTTTCTAGTACCACACACGAGTTCTCTCCCATTGAGCTGGTTTTAAGTCCAATTAGATAGCTGTTGATTATCCCCAAGATAAAAAATGCTGCTACTGCCCCAATGTAGTTTGCTGTGGTGGTCATTGTTGTGGTTACTAGGCCTTAAAGCTGGGGTTGTACCATGGATTGATGTTCTCCCTTAGCAACTTGCATGATGTCCTCCAAAAGTATGAGAGCTAGCCTTCAGGGAGGTGGCTTCCAAGTCAGTTCCAGATCCATTGCTCCAAATCCTGTGTCCAAAATATGTCCTATCTTCAGCAATAGGGTCTTACTTTCAAGTTCTGGGAAACAATCAAGGGATGTGGCAATAGCCTGTGTCATTTTGGGAGTCACTTGGACTGCCTGGCTAACAATTCTAAGGGAGGCTTCTCAGTTTGCCACTGTTTCTTGTTATATATCCTTCAACTATACACATGGACTTATGTTCAGATATTATATGTGCAATTTTCAGTAGTATTTTGAACTAATACATTTCCCTCTGATTTTTTACCAGCTAAGTATTATCTCTCCTCTCCCTCTCTAACCTCCTTCTTCCCTCTCCAGTTAAAACAATTCCCCATTTCACCCTTGTTAATACCTGTCTCCTATGGACTCCTATCTTGAGCTCCTTCTTCCCCTTTACACCTGTAGTTTCTTGTATGACCCTCCCTCTTCCTTTCATTTAAATATGCCCATTTCACCCATTTCCCCCTTGGTGACATCCATCTCCTACTATTTCTCTCTCTCAGTCTCTTTCCCTTTACCTTCCTGGTTCCTTTCTGTTTTCCTGATTCCTGATGTTATATCAGGATATACACTCACATACAAAGATTTGGTGCTAAGATCCACAACTAAGGAAGAATATGTCATTTGTTTATTTTGTCTGGGTTACTTCACTTAGTGTAATAGTGTCTACTTCCATCCATCTACCTGCAAATGTCATGATTTTGTCTTTGTTTATCACTGAATAGAACTCCCTTGTGGTAATGTACCACATTTTCATTATCCACTAGCCAATTCAGAGACACTTAAGTTATTTCCATTTCTTAGCTATTGTGAAAGAGCAGCAACAAACATGGGTGTACAAGTATCTCTGCAGTATGATGAGTCCTTTGGGTATATGCCAAAGAGTGGTAAAATTGGATCATATGGTAGGTTCATTTTTACTTTTTAAAGAGTTCTCCACATTTTTCCATAGTGCTTGCATGAGTTTGCAATTCTACCAGCAGTGAATGAGCGTTCCTCTTTCTGCATATTCTCTGTAGCATTTGGACCATTTGTTCTCTTGATTTTAGTCACTGTGACCGGTGGAAGATGAAATCTTAAAGTGGTTTTAATTTGAATTTCCCTATTTACTAAGGATGTTGAATACTTTTAAAGTTGTTTCTTAATCATCCTTATTTCTTTGTTTGAGAACTCTCTGTTCAGATACATAGCCCATCTTTTAAATGGGTCATTTATTTTCTTGATTCTTTATTTTTAGAGTTCTTTATATATTCTGGATGTTAAACCTCTGCCATATGTGTCACTAGTAAAGTTTTTTCCCACTCTCTGTGTTTTCTCTTCACTTTGTTGTTTCTTTTGATGTATAGAAGCTTTTAAAATATTTATTCCTAGTTTTTTGGTTTTGTTTTTGAGGCTATTTTGAATTTTATGTGCTTCTCTGAACTCTTTCTCTGATTGTATATTATCAGTATATAGGACAGCTATTGATTTTTTTTGTTCATTGTTCCTGTGAAAGTGTTAGTTATTTATAAAAGATTTCTGATGGGATTTAGGGGCTATCTTATGTATAATATCATATCATCTACAAATAGGGATAATTTGACATCTTTTCCATTTAGTACCACTTTAATTTCCTTCTCTTGTCTTATTGCTCTATCAAGAATTTCAAACACTATAGTGAAAGGGAGTGGAGACAGTGGACATTCTTGTCTAGTTCCTGATGTTAATGAGAATGATTCCAGTTTTCCTCTACTTAGAATGATGTTTGCAATGTGTTTATTGTGTATAGTTTTAATTATGTTGAGGCATGTTCCCTCCAGACCAATTCCCTCTAGAACTTTTAACATAAATGCATGTCAGATTTTGTCAGAGGCCTTTTCTGCTTCTATTAAGATGACTATATGAGTTTTGTCTTTGAGAGCATTTATGATTTATTACATTTATTGACAAGTATATTGAACTATCCCTGCATCTCTGGAATAAAGATGACTTGATTATGGTGGATGATCTTTTTCATGCTGTTTTTAATCTTGCAGCTTTAAGTATTCTTTCTTTGTTCAATACATTCAGTATTTTTGCTATTATGCCTTGGGGAGTTTCTTTTGTGGTCCTATCTATTTAGTGATCTATGTGCTTCTTCTACTTGTATGGGTACATCTTTCCTTAATTAGGGAAATTTTCCTTTAATAATTCTGTTGAAGATCTGGTCAATATCATTTACCTGAGATTCTTTGCCTTCCTCCATGCCTATGATGCATAAATTTGGTCTTCTCATAGTGTCCTACTATTCCTGCATATTCTATTTCTGTTTGTTTAATGTTTCTTGTTTTTTGCTTGGGCAGTCCAATTCTTCAACTTTATCATTCAATCTTGATATTGTTTTCCATTTTATTCATTCTGTTGGTGAGGCTTTCTCCTGGTGTTCAAATTGGCTTGCTGAGTTTTTTGACTTCCTTCTTCATTTCAGCATGAGTTTTCTTCAATATTTCTCTTTTGTGAATTTAGTCAGAAGTTCGTCCCTATCTTCTTTTAGTTCTTTGTTTGTGTGTTCTTTAAATTTGTTGAATCCTTTGATTATATTTATGACTGTTCTTTTAAATTATTTTTTCATTGTGTTTTTGGCATGTGGATTTCTTTAGTTGCTTGTGATTTTAGTATGAAACTCAAGCCTTCCATGTTGAGCTGAAGTCTGATTCTGTTTGTTTTATTGATGTACTTTGATTGTTATCACACAGATGCTGAATCAGGCAGGAGTCAGGTATTCTCAGGCAGTCTCCAAAGGTATCGGCCCCTACTAGCCAGCAGGGATGCCTGTTCCTGGGGCAGTGGGAGGGACTGCAGATGGTTCCAAAGCAGGGAGATGAACACAAAATTATTTGGGAAGTTCACCACGCAGACCTCAAGTTAGGTGGGAGTCAGTCACTCTCAAGTCATCTCCAAAGGTCTCTTAACTTTAGTTTTTAAGAATGGGCCCGAACTCAGAGGACACCCATTCCCACAGATGTGTCTAGGAACTGTGCCCTGGAACTGTATCCCAGAGTCAGGCTTCATCCATACTTTTTTCAAAATTATTTCTCCAACACCAGTTTTGGAGAACTAAAAACTTAGACCCACCCTTATCTTATCAAGATATCATACCCTTTCATCCCCAGGCCTAAAATATTTCATACACACAATATCAAGTAATTCTAAATCTCCATTGTTGTCAATGAAGATATACAGTCTTTCTTCTCTGAAGTAATAGAATCAACAGGATGTATGTTTGGATAGATAGATG